>NC_048273.1:27279629-27879629 GCF_009762535.1 Notolabrus celidotus | reverse complement strand
TAAAAGTATTTTAAAGAAGAAGACTTAGCGGGGCACGGGTTTGGCCTAGTGGTTAAGTCCTGCACCCCATGTACAGAGGCCATGGTAATTTTGCAACCCAGGTTTGACTCAAACCTGTCTCGCCCCGTTCTCTCTCCCAGTTTCCTGTTCTATCATCTGTCCTTTCCTCGTAGAATAAAGACATAAAAGCCTGAAAATGTGACTTAATTGAAAAGAAAAGATGAGAAGGATTCACCTAGATGTCACCGACCAATTTGTGAACCCGACTTTTGAAGCACTAGGTTTGGCATTTTGCAGTTGCGTACTTTTTGACTGACCATAATTGGACGATAGGTTGGTTAAGCATTGGAGCATTTCAATCCTGGTTGCAAGTCACTGGTTGTGACTTTATGCTGAGTGGGGAAAATACTTCTAAGTGGGGATGAGGTAAATCAGGTAAATGAGTAAAAAACAAGTAAGCTCTATTTCCTTTCGTGGCTCATACAATCAGACTTCTTTTTGCAATCTGGAGTTGCCCCCTGTTGGCCAATACGGAGATTGCAGGTTTAAAGCACTGCTGCTTTATCTTCATTTCTCACCTGTCATTATTGTCCACTTTTTATAAATAGTCTTGGTTATAATTTCAAGGCTTAACTGCTGATATGGTGTTACAACAGCTCAAGTTTTCAGTTCACAATAAGGGAGCTTATACCTTTTAATTCTACTGGTTTATCTTTTAAAATAGCTGGTGTTAATTGTAGAGGCTTCAGGCTGCTCACACATTGAGGAAACCCTTTGGCGTCATTGTGTACAATATACAGTAGCTGCAATGTCCCCTGATGGGATTTTGCCTAGATCATCAACTCGTTGCACCCCCATTGTACCCCAATTGTAGCCCCATTGTTCTTCCAAACATTTCCAGCATTGTCAATGTGAAATAGAGACAAATCCCCCATAAAATGTAGAACAAATAAATCAAAAAGTCAAATTTTAAGATGCTGAGATTTAGCCCATATCAGCAGCTACTATATCAAAGAATGGTCAGCTTGCTCAAGTCTGTGTGGTACAATCTATAAAGGACCCACATATGTCTGTCAGTTATGGTCGTTACAAATTGTGGTGAGAAGCAAGCATGTCTCTAAAAGTGTCTGAGGTTTTACGTTACAAACGTTCAGACTTATTTCCTTCTTCATATTTAGCCTCTGAGATTAAGAGTAATTCCACAACAACATACTGACCTGTTGCAAACAGTATTCACTGCAAAACAATACAATAACAAGCACAAGGAAAAACACAGATAACGACTCAGCTAAAATCATGAATAAATTAGTACGCCCATTACTCTCGCACCGCTGGGCCTGCGGCCTCATTGAAATATAGGTCTTTTCAACACATATACCTAATATACTAAAAAAGAACATTTAAAATGATTCAGTGGCTTGTGTGAGCGCATTAATTTTCAGTACTAAAAATATATTTTTAAGCAGGTCTCAGGCCCTACTTCTTTCTTGTGTGCGATGCATAATGGATTCCTATGTAATCCATTATGGCTGCTGAGGGAGCGGGAGATAAAGAGTCTCCAGCAGCAGCCACCCGGGGTTGTTCTTCTTTAAATGAAGTTTTAATAAAGAACGACTGAGAGGCTGTACAAGGTCAATTATCAGACTTTTACCCATCCTCTGATGCTGCTCTCAGATCCCTGTGCTTAGTTAACCATAATAGCTGTCAGTCATACCCTGCTGATCCACACGTAAAAACGTCAGACTCTTAGACGAAGGCTGAACCGATCTATCCAACGCCTCTGTCAGTGTACGTTTACTGTTGACTATTTTTCGTCCTGACTGGCACATAAGGTCGCCTCTGTCACAGACAGGCAAATCAGGAAAGCCGACGGTAGTCGACGTTCATTTGTCAGCGCCCTGGTTGAGGAGGATATCTCTTTATGCATCAAGAATACGTTAAAAATCACCAGGGGGAGAGGTGGAGATATTAATTTCGTCTGTCCGGGCTCTCACTCAGCGTTGAAAGTTGAAACCCCCCCTGACCCGTCTCAAAGAGTGAGGTGGATTTAATGTACAGGGTGCTTATGAATACACTTATGTATTCATTTGAGCAATAAACGCCGGGCTGGGTCCCACACAGAAAAACAAACTGCCTAGCTTCCGGCAGCCATTTTAATTAAATGCCATGGATTGTCAAATTTATCGATCCCCCCTCCCCTGACACAAGCCTGAAGGATGTCCTGTGCCATTTCCATATCTTTAGCGGCTTCTCCTGCTAATGTGAGGTGAGGGATGGAAGGAGATGGAGGTCTGCTTGGCTAAATTGGGTCTGCTGGCTCTCATGGTGTGTAGCTGAAAGAAGGGGGGGTGTAAATGGATGTAGATAGGCAAAAGGGGGGGTTGCACATGTCCTGAAGCGATAGCCTCACCCTCGCTCTCCCTCTCTCAGAGCAGATCTGTGTACAGATGGGCGTCTGACAGGCCTACAGCTGTTCTCCTAATTGTTCATTAAGTGTTCTATTGATTCCCTTATTCCGAGTACATGTGTCTTTCAGCCGCTGCTCTCCATGTGAAGTGGCAGACACACATGCCACACACACTCACACCTACACACATCCTGGCTGAGAGGGCCGGCTGATGCTGAAAATGCGAGCTGCCACTTCTAATCCAGGCCCGTCGTCTCTCTGAGGGGTCCAGCAGAGCACTGGAAGCAACGCAGCGCCTGACGCACTAGGCTTTTATTTTCCAAACTTTTAGCATCAATCAATTAAAGTGCTGGCAGCAGGATGGAAAAATGTTTAATTCCTTGTTAAGCGGCAGCAGCCTCAGATTGCACCTGGCTGATAAGGGGGCTTGTGTGAGTCTATTAGATCCTGATACTCTTGCCTGATTACTTGGGGAGAGTGCAAGCTTTATTTAGGCGGAGAATGATGAAGATCGAGGGGAGAGGAGAGAAAAGGAGATATAGCAAGTGAGGAAAGGACAAAAGATACAAAAGCACATTCATCTTGGGGGAGTTTGATCTTCTGTATTGGATTAGGGTGTTCAGGTGGAGCTGCTCTTACCCTGATCTACATTTAGTCTGCATGCAGGGTTGATAAAAATCAAGCCCACTTCTGTACTCTGCCTTAAATCCTCTTTACAGAAACAGACTTGAACCAAAACGTTTTAAAATTCCCATAAGGAATAGTGATAGGTGGTGCATAGTCCTCAGTAGTCTTTTGCTTCTACTATGTTCACCTGATGCAATTCAGGGACTCCATTTGAAGTAAGAAAATGAGGAAAAATTGGACATTACCCCTTAAGAGTTTCTCTCTAGACAGGACTTAAAGAAAGAGCATGCAGAGCACGTAAAGAGAGGACCAATCTGTTTCAGTGCTCTTATGAATTTACAGAAAATGCAGCAAATAGAAAGTGTAGTATTGTATAGTATGGACTGGTCAGTGCTAAAGAAAGAAAAATCACCAGACAAACTGTAACCATTCCTCTTTTTTCCTCCTTTGTTCTAAGCCTCACAATTTGGCTTTCAAATTGGACTTAGCGCTTCAGTGAGTCAAGTCATATACTCCCGGGCCGGGTGGTCGTCTCCATTTCTTGGGCGAGGAAATTCTGTCGGCACCTCCCGCGTTGAGTGGAGTGATAATGTTCTCTGTAAAACACAATCAGTCACCTCCCTCCTTGCCTTTGTATAAGCCTCGAGGACCCCCAATCAATACTGGCTGGCTGGGTGACTTATCATCGTGAACCGGCCGCGGAGCTGAGCTGAGCTGAGCTGAGCTGAGGCGAGCAGGGCGCAGACGGTGGGCTGCATCCTGATGCAGACGTGAGGTGAGGCCTGTTGGTGACCTGCCTGCCAGCGTATGACTGATTTTGTTACGAGTCAACGTAGAGAGATACTGGGAGAAAATCTCCTGCAGAGGGTATTCCCCATGGCAATTCATACCATTCAGCCTGAAATCTATAAATCCATGTACAGTATGTATGAACATTGTTGATGAAATAATGTTTTTGTGTGCAGGGATTTAAATTTTTGTTTATGTGTTCATCCATTCATGACTTTGCAAAAGAATGGAAGCATGTTTACTGCCCTCTATGAGATGGACAGCAAAGTATTTTTTGTCACAACACCGAGTTGGACACTAAAAAGGAATAATTTCAGCATGTTGAGGCTCGTGTTGCTTATTGTGATTTTGGTTCAGATGAAGCATAAAAGAGCAAAACTTCCTTTGCAATGAGGAGTTGTCATTTGCAGAACTGGACTGATGTCAATTGTATTGAAATCTTCTCACCTGGAAGTCTCAAGAGTGGTCTTAATGGCAAAATTAGCTTTTGTTCTCAGTTGTTTTTCAATTATGAAGTTTTTTTTAATCAGCTTTTATCAAAGGCTCAATGAGACGCTCAACTTTGATATCATTGGTGTATAAAAAAACGAATTCACAGAGATAGAAGGCAAGTGGATTTTATCATTTCACACTAGCATTGTTATCCATGTTTGTTTAAGATTAGACGAAAACAAGCACACAATGCCAGCACTACATGAAAGCTAATTTCTCAGCATGTATTATTGATATGAGTCAAGCCAGAGTGGTTCAGTTAGAGAAAAGTATATTTTGAATTCATCCAGAAAAACATCCCTCTGTCATTCTGTTCCATTACTCCAAAAACAAGTGACCTTTGTAAAAGTGACTTCCTGACAGGTTGTGAAGTTAGTGATCAAATCACAATAAGCTGTGCATGAACAGCCTCTTGTTTGATGTTCATAAAGTCCTGTTTTTTTCTTGACTTCTCTGGTGCTTATTGTGAGAAAGAGAAGTTTCATCTGCCCAGTACACAACTAACTTTTCTTGAAGACCACACAGGATGAAGTGTGGTCCTGAACTGTTGACTCCTGGCCTTGCTTGCCTTTGCAGTTTTGTGACAATACGTTCAAGGCCTTTATTTCACACTAGCACTGTTGTGTTCAGTTTTATTTGATGGCCGATGAAGGGCTAAATGCTGAAAATACAGTGGATGTTTCCAAAAAGCTCAGATAAATGTGTGAAAGCAAAGTCTGTAGTTTTCAAACAGTTTATGTGACTTTATGCATTGTAAATCCCTGGTGGTAATTGCCAGATAACTACAGTTAAAGTCATTTTTGTTATGTAACCTTCTGGTGTTCATATGAAAACTATATCCATTATTCCATCACTAATTTGCTAGCATATGCAAGATCACCAGCCGTCTAATGACTCTGTGCAATCAGGTACAGAATTTGCACCGGTTAATTGAAAAAAAAAAGTTAATAGGCCAGCTCTAAATATGCATTTGAATTCATTAAAGCTCCCGAGCATACAGAACACATGTTGGAATCAATGATCTGCAAATATCTGCCTACCTTTTTGTCTTTAACACACTTTTATCATGGCTTTAATACAAAAAGAAATATTATCTTATCTATAATCTTTGATGTGCTGCTCAAAAGGTCGGAGAAAGAGTCAAAAACAATCACAGCAATCACTCTCTAAGGCTGAATACACTGGCAGACTAAAGATGGCTTGTTTACTAACATTTCAGTTTCTTTGCACCGTGTACAACAACAGTGAAAAGAGGGTCGGATAGATGCTGTTTGGAATCGTCTTTAACTCTGATGATGTTTGCAGCCTGAGCAGGCATGTTAATGGCCTCTAATTGGTTTAGTGAAGAGAACATGTTGACATTTGCAATGTGTTCACAGTCCAGAGCCTCGCTTTAGCCATTATGCTAATTCAACCATTATATATCTGGAGGTATTAATGGGACTGACACAAGTGATGTTACAGGTAAAGGGCTGTGAAATGGTCTGTAAACAGAGGGAATTGATTCCAAGGCTGAGGCGATTGTCACCAGCTGCCACTGAGCTGAACAGCTATACCTTTCTCCTCCTCCTTTACCCTCCTTGCATTCCTCCTCCTCCTCCTCCTCCCACCCTTGTCCAGCTTGTCAAATCGTCTCTGACAGCGATCAGCAGAGGCTGTCAGGGGCCATCAAAAAGGTACCCAAACACAGAGGGAAATGCCGTCTTCTTACAAAAATGAGACTAGATCAGGATCAATACAGTTTACCCCACTTGCCCAACATCTAAGCACATCCATCCAGAGACACCATCACAGGGGAGCATCAGAATCAGCTGCACGACAAGGCCTGTCTGTCTGTGGCTGAAGCCAGCTCCCTGTCATACAGAGGCTGGGCTTATTTTACAAAAGCATTGCTTTTGAAAGACTGGGGTGCAACTCAAAGCTGATTCAAAGATGTGCGGTGAGTTCAACTGCAGACAGCATTACCATGGATGGATATCACGAAATTAGAAATTCTTATATTATTTGAAGTGAATAGACAGCGCTCAGCCAAAGCAAAGCCTACTCAGAATACTGTTGTATTTTACTGAGACTGCAACTAAAGATTGTTCTGGTTGTCTATTAAATTGTTTTAGGTCTTTACTGCTTCATACTTTTTTCCCCAAATGTGATGTGATTTACAGAGATAAAGTATGATGGAGACTTTATATTTAATCAGAAAAAAGGTAGTATCACCTCAATATCTGATGCATGAGCCTTGAAACTGACTGATATGATCAGATCAAAGCTGACAAAATGATAAACCTTTATCTCTGTGTTTTAGGTTTAACAGAATTATTATTCACGTTACTTTTCAAAGTATTAGATGAATCTTTTAGACGCAAAAGACGTGAATAAAATGTTGAAAAATACACATCATATTTCACTATTGGTCGAGGTACAAACTTGTTTAAAGTGCTTGATTTGGGCCGCCAATGATGGGAAAGCAAAAAGACATTAAACTTACAGTAATTTCTCAAAAGTAAAATGACTAATCATTTTGCCAAGCACATATTTTCTGGATTTATGAAATGAGTAAATGTAGTTTTCAAAGTTTTAATTTCCAACTTGATTTTGCAACTACAAAAACGTATTACTTTTCAATCTTAGACCCCAGTTTTTAAAAGGTGTGATGACATTTAGCAGCTATAATGAGACGTCCAATACTGGTACTGAAATTTTCATGAACTGATAGGTGCTCATACATAATTAAAAAAATGAATATCCTCTGACCAAATTAAAATATTGTTTTATGCCTCGTAAATACTCTGGTAACCCGGGGCCTGGTTCGTATCATTACTGAGGCAGCCTCACAGCTATCTTGTAACAACAGGGGGAGATGACCATCGCCTTTCATGTTCATTTAACAATGGATGTGTTCACAGAGCAGAGAGCAGCCTATAAAACTGGACCTGCACTGCCACTCAGTAATTGAATTACTCTAACAGCAGCGTGGCATTCATTTACTGTTCTGAAATCTGTGAGTAGAAGACCCACAGGATGTTTTGATCACATCTTTTTAGTTGGAATGTTAAAAATGGTTCTTGAGTGTTTATCTCTTTAAAATATTGGTTCACAACACCTGAGTGTGGTTGTATCTGTCAGACTAGGGGCTGCAGTTAGCTGTCAAATAACAGCATGCTAACCAGATTTGTCAAAAACAAGAGAGTAGTAATTACATCCCTCTGCAAGGTAGAGGCGCAGCTTAATAAATCCGCTGTATTCACCCAGAGAAAATTCTGCTTTTTCCCTTTTTTTCTTGCTAGGGTTTGAATACGAAGCCCAGGCTAATAAAAGATTGGCCTGTCATAATGAATCAAGAGGACCAGTGTCAGGTAGGTAGTGTGAGTCTATCCTCTCACATATCCATCTCTGGAACAAGCCCCGCTGTGTCTACATGGCTTCAGAAAAAGAGACCAGTTGACACCCTATTTGGCTCTCCACTGAAATTAACTTTAGGCCCAGGAGAGAAAGAGAGACAGTGTGTGGAGCAGCATGGCTTCATTTTCTCCCGCAGTGAGCACCAGGGCCCCAGAGGGACACCAAGACGGATTTGCATGCCACTCGCTATTCTCCGCTACCTGCTGCAAATTTATTATTGTGGCAAGTCAGCTTCCCCAACAGCAACTTGGAGGACTTTTCAAACCTAAATGGTATCTGCAGGCGGTCAGGAGACACATAGAAATCACACACACACATACTCCCCTGTTTCTCTCTCTCTCCGTCTCTCACTCACACACACCGGCACATAAAGAGGAGGGGGAGAGCTGCATCAAAAAGTAATCATGGAGATCGGAATACAGCTGTCAACAAAAAGTGATGCCTCTGATGAAGTGTTGGACTGTTTCAGAGACAAAGAAAGGGTAATCAAGTTTTCAGCCTAAGTTTGTTGGCTCTAAAAGGCTTCACAGTGGGGTCATCACTGTGGCTCGGCAGGCTGTAGACATGCTACATACCATATTTGTTACTATATATTTTAACTCAACATGTGTCATAGTTTATCCTCCTCTATCCTCTATATTCCCATTGTTTCAATCAGCCAGTCATATCTTTACAAATGTTGAAATTCTACAAAAGTGGGTTCCTGTTGGATTCTTTTTAGCAACACAAACTAAATGACTTGAGGTCTGCAGTCAAAATTATTCATCTTCTGGTTATTTCATTGGCATATGAAAATCACTTTTACAGGTTCTTTAAGCTTGAGCGTGAAACCTTCATATGTCATGTTGTGGTGACATAAAGTACACTACCAAAATAAATTAGCTTATTATCATTTTTAACAGAAAACAGCAGCAGATCAACTCTTTGTTGACTGAATTATTGATTTCATTGAAAAGTTATTTCTTGAGCCCAAAATGACACCTCCCAACATCTTGTTTAATCACCTAACACACCCGAACTCAAAAAGATCATAGTACTCCAATGTTAGACAGAAAATAACATTAAATCTTCAAACTGAAAAACCTGAAAGAAGCACAATTTCTACTTGAAATATGACTTAGAATCACCAAATCAACAAAAAATGTGTGATCTTCTTTGGCTAATAATTTCAGCTATCAATCCAAAGCCCTGCAATCATGACAGGCTGTTTTACAGATGTCAGAGAAATCCTAAAATAACAAGAAAACTACCAATCTATTTCTAATTCATGCAAAAAAAATATAATAAATAACGAAACAAAAAAACATAATTGGGGCGCTTGTGGCCTAGCGGTCTAAGCGCCCCACATACAGAGGCTACAGTCCTCGTCGCAGGGGTCACCGGCTCAATTCCTGGCGAGTCAACCTTTTCCTGCATGTCTTCCCCCACTCTCTACTCCCCACATTTCCTGTCTCTCTTCAGCTGTCCTATCAAATAAAGGCAAAAAGTCCCAAAATATAACTTTAAAAAAACAAACAAACATATAATTATGATAAAGAAATTGCTGATTACCTATTGTTAAACAAATATTCATTTTTTTAGCTGATTATCATGGCTTTCATGTTACACAGCTGACTCCAGTCTCCATTGAATACAACCTTGATTATAGTTATTATGATTTCTTTGTACTAGAACATTTTGCGATTTTAATGAATTTCAATGAATTTTAAAGAATTAACATTCTTATTTATTTTAAGAACCGTAATATGCTATTTAAATGGGTTTTAATGAAATATGTTTCATTTCCTCGCTTTAATTAACTAATTAAGTATTATGTGTTGAGATTGGTTAGTGTTGGGTTGTGTCGGGTCTAAAAATCTCTTAAGAACAAACTCAGACCTGCAATATGAGTAAAATATAAGTTGTACAATTAAATTCATTAATGTCTATAAAGATATGTAGCGTAATAAATAAGCATAAACAGTAAATATACAACGTTAGCGTATGCATCTTAGTTTTAACTCAGATAAACTGTCTATCTAACTCCCCTTAGTTCCAGCTGTGTTTGCAACATGTCGCTCTAAAAAACAAAGCAAATTAAAGAGGAATTATTTGTTCCAACGAATTTGCACCAAGTAAATTGAGATTAGCTGATAGCTAGCTTGATCATCTTGTGACTGCATCAAAATGGTGTCATCCATTATACCCAGACCTCCATCCAAATGGTAATGTGTAAACATGTTTGTTGAGACAGCATTACTTGTTTACAAAGAATATTTTTTTCGTATTAATTGCGATAAATTCAGACTTTTGTGATGTGTTCAAAGCGGCTCCTCATGCTGTGATAACTGAAGTGCAATTTCTTGTGCAGACCAAGACTAAAAGTTTTCAAGGTTGAGGTAGTTCTGTTCAAGGCCTCTGATAAATGCACAGGCCACGACCTGACACAAAATTCCCAGGCTGCACATAATATCTGACATGTGGCTGTCAATCACTGCAGACCTGTGCTGATATGTGTTTAAGGTCAGATACCTGTCACAAGGTCATGAAGGAGTAGGATGGAGAAATAAAGTTCAGTCAGGGTCAGTGGTGTCCATTACCTTTCCTTCGTCCCCTACAGATGAGTATCATTCACCTGATTATCTATTATCATGTTATTGGACGTAAATTTAACAAGCTGTTGAGAGCGCTGGAAAATCAATACCTTTTAAATGCTGTTTATGTGTGATTAACGGTTAATATCCTCACAAATTATTTAATATAATAAGGTCATTTGTCTTTCACATGAGCCCGGTACCCTGCAAAGAATAATAGAATAATAAATGAGGACACTAGTGAAGAGGAGATTTCTGATGCTTTCCCCGGCTCCGTTTTATTACCCATATCCTCTTTACAGCTACAAAGCTGCACTATGGTTATTTTATGCAAGTCATAAAATTAGGCTGAGATGGAATTAGCAGACTCGGGGCTCTTTATAGGTCAAGCCGGTAGTTTATGAGCCCACGACTCCCTGGCACTATTGTCAGGAGGCTAGTTAGAGGGGTCTTTAAGCATGATTTAATATGTCCATGCCTTGGAAAATAGTTAAATAGCTAATTAAATGGAGGAGTTAATTTACATATTAATTGACCTTCCAGTAATATTTATATTGATACCTACATGAGGAGCCCTTGTCTTCATTGCCTTTCATCATAGTTAGTCTGAGCAAATATGGTGTAACTTTTTTTGTTTAAACTCAAGTTTCTTTTTATCGTCGCTGGAGAGCGGCTGTGTATTCCCCGGCATGCCAGGCACACAGCTGGCTGGGCTTTTGTGTGCTGAGGACTCCTTTTGTTGTCGGATAATGGAGGAAGCACCATAAACAGCGATGGGAAGTGGCCTGGGGGGCTTTGCGGGTTGGGAAGCTGGGGGAGTCAGAGTGTGTGTGTGTGTGTGTGTGTGTGTGTGTGTGTGTGTGTGTGTGTGTGTGTAGTGTTGGGGGGGTGGGTGTTAAAAAGGGGCTCAAGAAGGTGGAGGACAGTGTCTGTGTCAAAGCTGCTCTTAATTAGATCTCTAATCACCAATCAGCTTGCCAACAGAACAGCACCCGAGGGCTCGACATTAGCCCAACCTGTACAGAATTAGCACAACATCTCACCTGCAAAGCCTTCCAACTTGCACACACACACACACGCACACACACACTCTGCTCGGCCAAGTTGCCTCCTCAGAGAGAGTACGACATAAATCTGTTTGTTTGTTACTCTCCACGCCGCCCTATAATGCTCCATAAGAGATTTGTGCCACATTCTCTATGATAATAATCTATTGCGCTAATGCGGCCCCTGCATGTTGCATTGTCATGTTGATGTCTGCGTGGCCATCGAGGGGTAATGATGACACGGATCAACGATGATAGATTGAAAGCACATTGTTTGTCTTCGACGGGGGGCGCGTACGTTCTGCGCGCCTTGTTGTTAGCATGGTAAGTGTGTTTTACAGCCTATTATCAGGTTGATCATTTGTCACTGGCTTGTCTTCTCTCTGTCTCCCACATTCTTTTTGGATAATGGCCCCTTCAAACGGATCTGCATATGAGGCCTGCATTCAACAATAGCCGTCATGAAAGGGTCTTTTCAGGCCGTGTAAACTTGAAATGTGGCAACAAATAACTAACAGGAGGGTTTCTGTGATGAGCGAGTGAAGACGGAGGGAGAAGTTCCTGGAATACAGTATCCTCATCCACTATCTGTTCCTCTCTCATGTGTCAGGGTGGGAAGCTCACATGCTGTTGATGGCAGGCTCACATGTTGTTATATTGATATTATGGTGTCTGCAAAGGATAGATAATTATGGAAAATTGTCTGTATTTCACCTCTGCTCAATATTTGAACATCCACCAACATTTGAATACCCAGTAGCCATCATTTGAAAACAGCTAATGTTAGCACTGAGTCAGTTCCTAGCTTAAAATGCCATTTCATTGTGTTACATTACTTTTGTTAGGTAAGACTTCCTAGCCAAAGGTAATGTTTGTAGGGAATTGGATAAATGATAGCTTTTATCTAGCTTTAGTCACATGCTGTTAAATATTAAAGTATGCCCGGATGTCTTGGATGATTTTCACAACACATGTTTTGACAATTGTCTGTCTATCAAGGCGGTGAAATAATAAAAAAACTAGCTGTCACAGTACAAGTTAGAAGTACATATCTTACTAGCTACCAATTATCAACAGCTAACAGTAGCATTAAACTTATTTCTAGCTATGCTCACATTAGCTAGAATTTGGTATCGTGTAATAAAATCACAAGGTAATTTTAGCTAGAATCAGTGCAATGCTAACACTAGTTTGCTATCTAACCGTAGCTTATGGCTTATCAAAACTGTTCTTCAATGTTCAAGTGTTGTCAGGCTCCCTCCAAATTTCCATAATCTATTTGCTTTTTAACCCTCCTGTTATGTTTGTTTCTCTGGAACAGCAAAAATGTTCCTGGGTCAATTTAATTATCCACAAGTGTCAGAACCCCAAAAAATCCCAAGAAACTTTTTTTTTTAAATCTAATTTTTAACTCCATTACTAACCATTGAAATCAAGATTTAGTCCATTGGTGTTCTTTATTTCTCACAGATCATGGTTCAAGGAGGATAACTCACTCGTTTTCATAAAAATGAATGTTAAAACTTTTTTTTAATGTACATTGGAAAGCCCTAAATATAAATACAACAGTTTTACATGAAATAGATTTTCTTTTTTTTTAACGAAGTGATGTAGATTAATTAACACAACACCTCTTCTGTCACATGCATTTAGCTGGTTTGCCTAAAATAGACTTTAAAAAGGGTCAGTTTGAACCTCAACATAACAGGAGGGTTAATTAAGAACAATGCAGTGATAACCATTTGTCAAATATCCTACATTTATAGCAGTATGACCTTCTTTTAAAGCATTTGAGCTTCCTAGCATGCTTTTCAGTCTCTTAAAATCTTTCCATTCTTATTCTCTTCATACACAATGACAACCTTATTAATCACACTGATGTTAGCCAGCATCTAAGTGCATCATTTAGGTTGCTAGAAAATCCTCCTGTGCACGGTATCTATCTTCCATCACCTCGTCTCCCCATGGCCTCCTCTCCTGCTGCTTTTTACAATATGGCTGCCAGCCTAAGCCCCCCTGATCCAGCCACAGGCCGGCAGCTGCCCAGCAGACCCACGCCGCCATCAGCAGCACCTCAGGGCCATCATGTCATCACTCACGGCAGCTAAGTAGCCTGTCACAAGGTGCTTCGGCTGCAAATTGAATATTGTTATTACCATCAAGGCACTGTTTATGCTTATGTTATTAACATGTTGATGTGAGAAGAAGCAGCCTATAAGAAAATACATTTTACACATTTACGCATGAAGTTTATGTCTTTGATTTCTTATGTTGTTATCTGTGACAGAAAAGCGCATAAACTCACATAACATTTCATTTCCAAGCTGGTTAAATATTTAAAGCCGCATTATTTTCTATAAAATACCAGAAATTTGCAGTTTTTCTTAGCTTGATGTAGCTGGAAACTGAACCCTTGGGGTGCTGAAGTACTTGTGACACTTCTCAAGTGAGCATTAATTGTTATTTTCAGTTTATTTTTATGTTATTTCTGACCAAAGAATTAATAAATTAATTCCAGAAATAACCAGGAGAGTGATCTACAATAGAAAAAAATAACTCCTAGTTGTCATTTGCATACCTTTTTAACAATAAAAATATAATATATAATTCTAATGTTATTTCCCTGAAGCGAAGAAGAGTAAACTAGCTAACAGCTGGTCACCTATAATTCCTCTTCTGCTCTGTGTCGTTTGTGTGGCGATTAGTGCTAAGTGTCCCAGTCCCCAGGATTCTGTCCAAGCTCTGCAGCAGATATCACCTCAGTTGCTGGCTGTTAGCTATTCGATCGCTAACAGTTAGGAAGAGTCTCACAGCCAGAGAGCAGCACAGAGTGGAGCCTGGGAGATGTCAGCTGTGCAGTAACAATAATCTAGCCGTGCTTCTCCACCCCATCCTGAGCCTCAGCCAGTGTCCAACATTTCGAACTGGATAAGTCTATAAAATGGACACCTGCCACCAGACCCCGCATGCATCACTAGTGCCAGAGTGGCAAGCACAATCGCCCAGCAGTCACGGGCAGTTGCCTGCTGATATATCAGATGCGATCCTCAGGAAGGGGTTCAGTGCCCCAGCCAAATGTTAAAGTTATTTGTTCTTGTCATTAAACTAAACTTTATTGTGACCCTCTCTCGCTGTTATTGAACTGGCAGCGATTCTCCAGGATTGGACTTTATCATTGAGACTGTCTATGAATCTCTGGGGCTTTGGCACTGCACTCCACTGAGCTATAACTCCATGTTGCCCTTACAGTCTAAAGGGCCAGAGAGAGGGGAAGAGGAGGAGACACGGAGGGAGGAGCAAATAACAAGCGTCTACACTTTCCAGCTCTTGTAATTCAATAATGAATAGTAGCACATCATGAACATACTGGATGGCATTACCCGTTTTATGTGTGTGCCATCTCCCTCTTAAATACCTTACTGGCTATTTAAGTGTCAAAATAAGGAGACTGGATGTACAAAATATAACATTATACTTATTGATAAATTCTAATCATACAGTGTGGAGCAAAAGAAGCAAAGAAGCAATTTACATTTTGAAGACTGTGAGCTTTTTTCAAATGTCCCTAGTCTAAAGCAGGCAGGACTATTGTTTTTACAATACTACAAATAAAAGTATAAAATAGTGTTAGTAACAGTAAAAAAACAACATATTCCACTTTGTCCACAGGGGGCTGCCTTAATATAAAGTTAAAGTTCCTACCAGCTGCTTTAATGAAAACTCTGCCATGAATAGAAGACGTGAACTTGAAATTGTCTGATGTAATATTTTTTACGTGGGTCAATTTTAAAGGATATTAAAAATGATAACAATAATAACTATTTGCAAAGTTTCTCCTTTGAAAATTCAACGTAGAATTTAACAAGGTCAGTGTGTGACATTGCCCGTGTATCTGTTCGGCATTGTTTTGAATATTTGTTTAATGGTCCTGGCCTGTTGTTTCCCTTCCATAAAAGCTAATAGCACATTTTTTTTGCCTGGATTTATAAAAAAATAAAAGGAAAGCATGTGATTTTGAAAAGATGTTATACTGTTGCCTCTCCATTTCTCTTCTGTAAGAGTTCAGCGTGCAGGCTCAATGTCTTTTGTTTGAAAGAGAAGATATTTTTCACTTTGACTCTCAGATATCCTGCTCTCTGTCTGCACACAGCTAGGATTCATCCCATTAATCAGTAAGCACACAGAGAGCCATTATTATTCTTTTTATTATGGAACTTTACATCAAAGTTTTGGTTTTACCGTTCAAAGCTGATGGTGAGAAATGGAAAGTACAGATCCTCTTATAGTCATAATGAAAAGAGTTGTGATCCATAGCTGTTTGCTTTGCCTCAGTGTGCTTTATCGTCAACGATGAGGGCATCCCTCACTAGCTTTACGCCGTTTTTCTGAATGTTTCATTACTTTCCACCTTCCACCTTCTCTGACCCCACATCTGCTGCTTAGAGAAGACATTCAAACAGATATTAGAAAGAAATATCTTGCCAAAAAGTGTTTGTGGATCATTAAGAGGCTGCATCTGTTACAAAAACATTAGCATTGGTGAGGTACACTGCAGACAAAAGGTGGCTCTTTTTACAGCCTGTGTATTTTCCAAAGGTTCCTGAAAGAGACAATGCGGTCATAGAAAATATAAACTGCAGATAAACGACGTGACATAAAACTGCAGCCCATGTCCTGTCAAGCTTCGGCGGCTTCCGATCTCAAACTGCCTTAATTTTCACCTCCTGTGAATTGCGCTAACATCCTCTTTCTCCTCTGGCATGAAGAAGGGAATATTTTGCTGTGCTTTAATGAGATAGTGTTATGCCTGGGTTATGCCATTTCACATCTGCGAACATAAATGTGTTGAGCATATGACACTTTCCATTGCGGCACAAGTAGTCTCTATTCAGGTCTTATATTGGCTTTCTTTTAAATTTGCTGAAAAATAAGCTTGATGTCACACAAAAGATGCTTTAAGAGACATTTCAGTCCACTGCTGCTCAGGTATTTCTGGCCTGGTAACCTTGAAAACCACCAACTCGTCTCCTATATTCCTTTTTTCCCAATGAGGTAAAAAGGGCAAGTTTTCGCTCTTTAAGATGGCGGTACATAACCCGTCCATGGAACATAAACGTGTCTGCCGGTTAGGGGAAGATGGATGGAGGCCTGCATGCCTGCCTTAATAAAAAGGTCTTTAAACCCTCGTCCAGATCTTCTTCCCGAGGAAGCATGATATTAAAGACAGGCAGGGAGCTGGGCTTGGTAAACGTAATGGATCGGCAGGAAAGTTTAAAAGCACCAAGGGGGTAGGCCATTATGCAAAATAGGACTCGCACAAGTAATCTGCACCCTGTCTCTCAGCTGCCAAAGACAAAGAACACATGCAGAGGCTCTGATTGCTTCTTAAGAAGCTCCCCGTACCGCCATGATGGATTCTGGTATTTTGACTGTTAATATGTTTGAATGAAAATTATTTATACATTTCTGTGAGGTTGAGCGCATCTCCCTGTGATTACTGCCTCTAAAAATGAGAGCGGAGGAGCAGGAAATTTCCATGTCACAGAGGCCTGATGTATTCTCAGATTATGGGCTGATTGCAGCTCAGATGAGTACCACGTAAAATCGTTTGCCTGTATTTGTGACAACTACCAGTCCCTGACAAGGCCTCTTAGTTTTTCTGGTTATTGATGCATTCTGCATAAATGCAATCCATTGATGGTGTCTAGGTATGGGGGAGAAGGCAGCTAGTTGCGTCTGAGTGTGTGTGAGAAGTGGGAGCGGGGTATTTAATACACTCAGACACAAGGAGGCGAGCAGCAGCGAGAGGATGTTTTCTATCCACCACCTTACAGAGCTGCTGATCAACAGTGAATAGTGCAGTGGTGGAATCTGCATGTGTGAAGATGATACCTGGGTTGATATCCATCAGACCCTCTGCGTTTGTGGAATGGGGACAAGAGGGCTAGCAGGGGGGGAGAAGAGAAGCCTAAACAACAGGGGATGTTGTAAATGAGAGGGCATGAAGGTCTTAAGAGAAGGGAGGAGAGTCAAAGGGGGCAACACATTCATAGATTAAAGTTGTACTACTGTACATTCACAGAGGGACATGTCAGGAAAAGAATGTTATGATTCTGGTGGGCAAATTGTGTGTGGCGCCATCTTGCACGAATGCCATAACGGTGGTGTCCACTCAGGGTCTGCATCTGCCTGCTGACGGTGACAGGGGCATATAAAGTTGGAATAAAAACATACTGCCACTAATGAGGGTACCTTGATCAGACTATATCAAAATTATTTAGTTTTTATATATTGAGCATGGGGACAACAACCTGATCACATTTCACATGGTGAAACAGAAAAACATGACCATCCGACATATTTGTAATGAAGTTCTGTGTAACTTCACTTTATTCTACGATGTTGGATATCTTAATCACTTGACAGTTACATTTAATCTTCATAGACAAGTAGCATTGACATGTACATTGTTATACATATTCATTGAGCATGATTTTATAAATTTTTGCTCATGCAACTTTACTCTAATGATTAGAAGCAGCTCTAATTTGATTTGCCTGCTAGCTAAAAGGGGAACTATACACACCTGACCATTTCATTTATCGTCTGGAGATACAAACTTTCATCTACGCGTCACTAGAAGAGGGACAAAATGACTAATAATTCTAATATTTCTGATCCTCTTCTTACAATAATATTTGTCCTCTATGAAGTCAATCATAACGTGTCCTCTCGTACAGGGGATTGCAGGTATGGCTAGTTTGTTTAATAAAGGAAAACATATTTGATGTGAAAACTAAAAGCTGACGTTGGGAACTATTAAAACATGAGGCTGCAGACAACAAAATAAATAACGTGTATCCTTGCTAACCTAAAATGCCTTTTCTGGTAGCCAATTTTGTTTTCATTTTTTAAAAATACAGTACCCAAAAAAAAAAATCTAACATTAATCTAATATGCAAAATGTCCAAAGCAACCCCTGGTTAAAGCATGTATCATAAAAATGGAGGTTGCATAGACAACAATGACAACTTGCATTTGAGAAAACTTGTTGTAGTTTTAAATAAGCAACACTTTCTGAAACATATTACACCAACCTGCCTGGGACTATGGACGGATATTAGCCTATGGTTACCATCTGGCACATTTAATCAATGTGCATTGTCCCTATTTGAAATAAATAATTCACTAAATGGACTTGTTTACCTTAAAATGTTATACTTGGAGCAAATGTGCCAATAATTCTCACAAGTTTAGTTACTTGCAGTGGAGATTGTATTGATTGTATCATCAGTTCTTTCTTGAATTAAGACGTAAATATTTCCTCCACCTTAGAGGAAACTTTACAAACCTAAAAGTATGTCTAACCTTTTAGAGAATCCATGTTGAGCACCCGGATTCAACAGTATACAAACTTTTGTCTCAACATCTCAATAAATATACAAAACACACACACACACACACACACACACACACACACACACACACACACACACACACACACACACACACACACACACACACACACACACACACACACACACACACACACATAGACATACACACTTGACTGTGCTCGGAGAGTTCATAGAGGGCGCAGAGAAAACAAATTGGAAACACATCACTAATCCTGCAGCTCCACTGATAAGCTGATGCAGATTGAGATATGAACAGAAATCCCCAAAAGGTCGGTGAGATGTAATAAAATAAACTATTCATGGTTTGAATACAAAGAAACCTCACAATGTTCTTTTTATCAACCTGAAGTTTTACACTTTTGTTTGGACTTATTCCTGTCTCTTAAACTCAAATGAACAAAAATGTAATTCTAAAATATTTTGTGGCTATTTTTCATTGTCCTTAATTTCTAAATGGTTGACTTTCTGAAGATGAAAGATAATCATTCAACAGTAACAAGGACTTTAACGGGGCCTCCTATATCCGCCTCCGAGCTCCAATACATAAAAATGATTGATAGATCCACTTACAGCACAACAACCCCCTGAGAACAATTACTACAGCTTTGGTAATTCTGCAATCTCTCCGCTTGATCATGGCATATCCCACTCCTTCATCCTGCCTTGGACCATGTTCAAGAGAAACTTTTGGCTCCTCAGTTGTAGAAAGACTAATGAAAATAATTCAGAAGCCAACTTTTTAAGCCAATGAAAACCCCACAGTGGAGCAGTGCCACTTTGCAGTAAAATGGAATAAGCATTACAGGAAGAAACAAATTCCACTCCCAGACACACACAGACACACACCCAAGCATGCACACATTCAGTCAACGCCCCAGGCATTGGTTCAGTCGTCCCCGTCTCTGTCTCTCTCTTTTGGGGCCTGATTTGAATACGAGCCTTGTTTTATGGAGGAAGGTAATTGGAAGTTGGTGATTTACTGCAGTGTATACAGGGACTGCATCCAACAAAATATCTGGAAGCAGGGAATAATCGCTTTGCAGCCTGCTGCTGCATTTATCTGGACACAGGTATATTTTAACCACCGGGTGTTGACAGTGTTGACTATTAGCCGGCAAATAAATTATTCAGCACTTACAAGAGGGGAAAAATGGGAAAAATCTCCTCTCTGCTGCTACAACAGGACAAAGCAGCGTGCAGCAGTGGAAAAAAAAGAGGCAGTCATTTTTTCTTCAATTACAAAAGGCAAATATTTATTATTTATAAGTACTTGCCTTGTATGGGCTTAAATGTTATTTATGAACCTGTTGCATAGTGATTTCCAATGTAACTCATTATTTTTAGCTGGAGGGTGTTGTAAAGGAGCAAGGATATATTTAATGACACTCTGCTAGTCGGTGCAATTACACTGTAATCATTATGTAAAATGTCCTATTAATTAAACCAATTTCTGCTAGGGGAACATTCTTTTCTGCAGGGCTTGTGCCTCATCCTTCAGCCGCCTTGCTGCCTCCTGTTTTTCACCAGCCTCCTATTATGTTGTGACTTCACTGCATACATATTTATAAAAGACATTTTCATTACCACCAAGATTTGGAATCACTTTCCGATGAAAAAGTACAATGTGCCACAGAGGTTTGAAAGACAATTAGGGGTCTTTCCTGTCATTAAATATTTCAGTCTTTTGATCATTGTGACATTATTATATACAATTATACGTGAAGAATCTGCACTAAAGAATATATTGGATCCAGTTTAAATAATATCTTATGTTTTTGGGATCAGGAGCTCAACAACCGTTGGACTCTCTTACTCTCAACATCTCCAATACGGCAGTCTGTCTGCGGCCCTGAGCCAAAATACAACAATCTACATACTGCTCTAGGTTCTGTTTGACACATGCAAGTTAGCAGTAATAAATATGCAACAAATGGAAACAGGGAAGGGAAACAGTCAAGTGAGAAATAACAAATAAGCAACATCAGGCAAGGCTTTTAAAACAAGGCTTGTTGACTACATTTTTAAATTTAAGATCATTAATAAAACGTTAAGGATGTGATGCGCTTTGGTTTGGTTTAAACACAAAAACTTGGTTGGATTCAGAAATAAAGATCACAGTGTGGGCTTACACAAGTCCTAACATACATGTACTAGTGACATGACAAACACCACCTTTTATGCAATAACAAAAATATGTATTCTGTACTTATCTTGCTCTGTTATCTAAAAAGAAGTCAACATCTTAGGTCAAAAATCATGCTTTATTACACAGGAATCAAACCTCTGCCTCCTGGATGAATGTCTAGAGTTTGACCTCTTAGAGCAATAAGGATGGACTGAAGTGACTCATTTTCTAGTTGTTTAAACTGAAATTTAAATTCTGACTATCTGAATAGTCTAATGGTAAGAAAAAATCAGAAAAAAAAGTCAAAATCAAGCGCAATCTATTTGACACGGCCAAACGCAGGATCACAGAATCAAATGTTAAGATGTCAAATTGGTTTAAAGAGTGTGGCTAACAGTAACAGAGATAGCACCACCATCTTTCAGTCCTCCTTACAGTTTAGGGTCCACATGCCTGGGCTGGTAAAGCATTAATCTGGTCAGTGGTTATATGCCAGTTTAACCAAAGACAGCCTACATATCACTTTATCTCTATCTTAAAAATCAAATACTGCTAAACTGTGCAATACTACAAAATGACAACTGTCATCTGTGCTTGTTTACATCTGGTTACTAGAGCAGTGCAGCATTATGGCAGTAATCGTTAACCAGAGGTACATCCTGGCTAGTGGCGGGTGACTACGCTTCATTTTAGACACAACATACTGTACGTGTAATTTCAGATCTGCTTTGATAAAAATATCAATAATTTGTTTAACCTACTTGTAATTCTGGTGCTGACTAGCACAGGTGAAAAAGTTTAGGAAGTCAACTGAAAGAGCATGACCCTGCTCAATAATACATCATCTTACTCCAGTTCAATACCAGCATGATAAGCTAAAGGATGAAGGCCATATGTGAAATTAGGTGGGTATCTACATCTTAATATTTTGGAAGGTTGAGCCACTGACTCCGCTGCTGTATTGTGCAACATTAGTGTCCAAATGGTGGAATTAGAAGATCAATATGACACAAAGAAAACTAGTCAATGCATTTGTATTCTAAATGAGGGAATTCAGTGGAGAACGACAAGCTGTGGACAGTGATGGAGAGGTGGCATTGAAGTTATTTCAAACCAGAGAAACACTTGGTTTAGTGCAAAAATTCCTTTTAAAAGTTCCTGATTTTTTTTTTAAATGCAGGAGACAAACAGAATTACAAATTCGTCTCCCTTTAAGAAAATGTTGGTGCTAGCAATCATGGCAGGACAGAGTAGTTGACCCCTCTGGCTCTCTATCTGCTGCTCTGGCAGTCCTTATGTTGCTGTTGTGACCAGGGGTCATTGGCACTTCCAATGCTCTTCAGACACAATCTGTTTTCTTTACTTCTTGGCACAAAGGAAACGATTAAGAAAACAATTCAATAGAGAGCGAGAACAAACGCACATCTACATTGCAAATGGAGGCGCTAGGATGTTTGCTATTCAGAAAGCATCGGGTGGGACAAGCCCTCTTTGTAGGAGTGCTTATCTAAGAGGTCCACTTCTGAATACAATAGTCCACCATATTGCTGTTGAGGGGATTAGGCTGTTTATAAGCTTATAGAGCAAACAATAAGAAATCTTTTGAATTCAGTGTATTTTAACAGAAAATCCAACAAGTTATTCTTATTTTAATCTGCTTAGTGATAAATGAAGCTGCTACATGCAATTTGATGAAATTATACTGTTTTAAATGAATAAAATATGTAGCAACAACATAAAGTATGTATTAACTGACAGAAACCCCTAATTTGTATTATATATCTAATAATGAGAAATTAAAATACAGAGTTGTCAAGAGCCGTACTGATGATTTAAAGTGTTAAAAAATCATATATATTAAAGTAAGTAGTCTATATCCACATCTGTAGTGGCTGGTGTTATTCCCCTATCACCAATAGAAAGCAGCAGTGAGTGTATTTAAACTTCTTCATCAGAAACATTGTGCTGTAAATTCGTACGGCCCTAAATGTCTGAAGGTCTCAAGAAGCCCAAACAGATGGTAACAACATCCCCACTCATAAACGCCTTACTGACTGTTTCCCATGCAGCTCGCCACGTGTCATACGTCTATACATAAAGCCGGCCCTGATGACTATCTTGTGTGATGACCGCGTTTAGACACACACAAAGCGGTGAGCACAGTAGACCAGCTCTTATCAGAAGCCAGGACTAAAGCTTCTTGCTGATGCGTGACTAAAGGGCTGACAGTCTGAGCGGCTTAAGAAGAAGAGTTGTTAAAGTCAAGACACCTGCTGCTAAAGAGGAAGGCTGGACACAGATGATGATAAAGAAGAGCAAAAAGAAAAGAATGATGGGGCGATTGTAATGAAAGTGGAAGGAGAATGAAAATACATGTAACATATTGGTTGAAATAGCAGTGCGATAATATCTGCTTCTTTGATAAATACTTGAGGGTGGAGTCATGTATCTGTTACCATCTCAGTTAAGAAGTGAGTGACAACTCCTGAGGTACGTTCCCTTAAAAAAAACATGAGATCTCTTTTAATTTCTGTCTACACTAGCCTATTACTTCACAAAATTTCCAACAACAAAATGTATTTAATAAGTCTTAGTGCTGAGGAGTAACTATCTCTCCTGTATGTTTATTACAAAACTTCGATATTTAAAATCTGTCACATACTCAACATACAGGTGTAAAAAGCAGAAAACACAACACCATCATGATTTACATAAAATGTGAAATATTTGACTTTTATTGTATGATATATATTGAGGATATCCAGATTGGCATTTAATTGGCACTTAACACTGATCCTAAAAATATTGAGAATCTGCCAATACTGAGTCCTTGTCCAATACTTGCATTTGACTAGATAATGAAGCAGCATAACACTTTTTTGATTTACAAAATGACTCAAGTAAACAAATGAACCTTAAGATGTCTTCAGCTTATTCTATTTAACTTAGGACAGCTTGCATGTTGTAAAAACAACAAAATCACAAACTCTTCTCAGAACAGTGTTATAGTAGTAAAGTTTAAATTTTCAGTCACAAAAATAAATCACAAATCCACTTAGTGCTGTATTATATAAAAAAAAGCATACTTTTCAAATAACAACAGTCTAATCATGTTTTAAATCTTTCCGCATGTTGTCACAAACTTTGCTGTACAGTTCCAGTAAGTGTCTGTAAAGTAGTGTTGATACAGTAGAATGTACCGCGAATACAAAACATGACAAAAAAACTGTTTATTGGTCAGCACAGCAGCCTTTTCCTCTGTTGCTTTAATGAATGCACCATATTCTGTGGCACTTTCAGTTTTTAGACATCATGTCAAATAGGCTGCTGTACTGCGACCACCTCGCATAACCATCATAATGCATGTTTTACAAGTGGCTGTTGGATTTATTTCCCTTTCTCGTTCAAAATATTTCCACACTGCTGATATTTTAACCACAGGGTTCCTGATGCTAAGTTACTCGCATGTTTGTGTTATGTCGTAAATCGTACTTAGTTTAAGACATCTGACGTAAATGATTGGGGTGAGATGATAGGCTCAAATTGCTAATCCCAATTCAGTTAAAAAACGCCCTGATTGGCCCCAATCTGATAGTTGGGATCAGGATTAGATCATAAACATGGCAGCATGTCACCAGACAAAGATTTTTGTGAAAACCTGTAAATTTAGATTTTTTAAAGTTTGTACTTATTCCTGTGTTAGACCAATTAATATTTGAGTCAATAGTATTGCCTTTTTGTGCGTTGGAACTGAATCCATTCTAAACTTTTGGGGTCTTTCATTCGTCTGTGTTACACCTCTCCACCAAATTTCAGGAAAATTGTACAGGTGTTTTTTCAAATTGCAAAAAAAAATGGTATGGGTCCATGTGTCCTTTTAGAGGAGGAGGTCACTGTAAATGAAAACAAAGGTAAACTACAACAGTAGAAAATGTGTACATTTGAACATACATTTTCAAGGTTCAGCCTTTTACGCGTTATTTTCTGCACATCATGCATTAAAAAACAGCCACATACACAAACAGGAACACACTCAGATTTTCCAATCTGCAAGCCATCAGGATGTTAAGATTATTATCACACATATGGAGGTGGCACCATGATTCTTATCAGAGGTATACATTACAATATTTATACTGTGTGCTTTATTTGTGGCTGGCAGACGGATGGCGGTGGTGCGTTTTAATCCATTACACAGCGGTGAGGTGTCAAATTAGGCCGCTTCATTAATACACTACCCACAAGCGGTAAAGAGAGAAAGAAGAGAGAATGAAAGCTGATAAAAAAGGGGATAAGGAGGAGGAGGGGGCAACTGTACATCAGGGAGAGATTATTATTTTTCTGTCTCTCTCTGCGATGAGAGCAAATTATAAGAACATACACCTTCTTCATCTGTTTGGATAAGTGGGGGGTTGGTGTCTGATGGATGACTGTGTTTACAGATGAGGGTGACAATGTTAAGCAGAGGAGCAGTAAATACATTTCCCACCAATGAGGCTCTGGCTGGTCTCACACACACACACACACACACACGCACACACACACACACACACACACACACACGCACACACACACACACACACACACACACACACACACACACACACACACACACACACACACACACACACACACACACACACACACACACACAAACACCCACACACATACAAAGAAGAGGCAGACTGATGATGAGAGTCCCTCTGCTACTGGATTAGGCAATCTCCCGACCGGCAGCAGATTGATAGAGTCACTGCTCACAGACGCAATTGCAACGGGGAGGAATAAAGTTTGGCCTGTTGGTATCATCTGTGCTTACTGCCAGCTTGGTATGAATCTGTGAGGAAGGATGACCTGTGAGTGAGACCAGGCACAGGACGTTAACCTGTTTCCTTTTAGTCCGCGCAGCCGGGATCAGCCAGATTACTGTCACGTCTGTCAGACAACAAGCAATATCATTTATCTTTTAGTTTCTAATGACTACAATGACATGACTTTCTAATGATGAGGTTTAGAACATAGTTGGTCACTCTGTAAAACATCAGCAAAATCATTGCTGTATTTCAACAACTGTTGGAGTATCTTTTGGCAGCTGAAGTTCTAAGTGCGTTAAAATAAAATAAAATATTTAGATCAGATAATCAGAAATAATTAGGCATTCAAATTGCTTTTGGAAGCTATTGACTGCAATTATTTTATCTCTGTGTTGTTGTCCTTGTTTGCATTTTATCTTTGTTCTTGCTGATTTTAAGCCGTGTATAAACTGAGTTGCTATTATCACTTTCTTTTTCATAGCAAAAATGCCAAACATCCCTCGTTCCAGCTTCTCTACTGGAGACAGTGGACTTCATACTTGTGGAACTTTCGGATGCAGAGAACTGATTATTCAAAGATGATACCTTTAACTCATGGAAATCATGATGCCAATTTTGACAAATATCTGACATTTTATACAGCTAAAGACAAAGAGAAAAATGATGAGCAGGAAATTGAATGATGGAAACAAGTATTAGCTGCAGCTGTATGCCATTCCCTCTTTCATTTTGTCATTTAACATGAACCACCAAAAATTTGGAGAATAGCCTGATTGAAATCTGTGCCTTAGTGTCAAACTGTACTTATCATAAATGGAAGTAAAGCAAAAGAAACACACTCTAGATAAGATTGGGCCAAGTATGTAAAAATAAGAGTAAAATAATAATAGATGATGAAATATGAGTAATTACATTAACTCTGCTTGTTAGGCTTGTAATTTTAGTAATGTAAAAAGGGGTGGGGAATTCTCATTGTGTCCCTTTCACCAACACAAAAATATTTGGTACTATCACGGTAGGATTATCTTTCTTTATGACGAATAAATAACATAATCCACTATAATTAGAACCCCCAGTGTAAGTGTTTAATCATGCTTGTACTGCACATACAGAGTTATAAAATCAAGTTTGGTGTCCATCTGTGTTTTAAAACTATGGGATTTGTTTGGAGTTACTCATACAAGGCAACTTTTTAGTGCTTCCATTGCCACATGTACACTTTTTGACACATTGATGGACAAATAGTACAGATAGTTTCATCAACAGCCAGGCTGAAATGAATGAATGGACCAAGTCAGTCAAGAGCAATCGCTGGCGGAGAGAGAGGTTAAATGTCTGCATTAGAATGCGTTTGCCCCCCCGAGCATGTTAAAGAGCCTTTCTTTTAGGATCCCCCATAATTCCACAGGGCCTAGCGCGTGTCATCTTTCTCCTGGGTGTCTCAGGAAATAGACTGATGAATCACTTCCTGATGTCACTGCGGTGGACTGGTGACAATCAGCGAAATGATAGTGTCTGCCTGCCTACACATATCTGTAATTGATAGCCCAAACCCTAAACACTCGCCTCTCTCCACTAGCTATGATGGAACATTGGATTGAAATCACTCTAGATGAGGTGGAGTCTGGGCCATTTGTTATTTACTTCCCGCTCGCTTCGAAACAGCCCCCCCACCACCATCCCCCAAACCCCTTAACAACACCACCCTCCCTTCAACCCCCACCCCCATCTGCACTCGTCGCCCCTGCCGCCAGAGTTTTCGCCACAAGAACACATTATGGTAATCAGACAGTATGTGTGTATAGGTATCAATCAACGGAAAAGCCCATCCTGAGAGTTATGACACAGTGAAGTCTGTTTGTAACTTTTGATTCATGTGTGGATCTCCCCCTGTGCTCTAAATGGATGTAGGACCAGTAGGTTCAACATGGATGGTGTTCACCCCACTTTAGATGTAGAAGGTTGTATTTTTGGAGGTTGGAGTTGGACCCGAAATGGCGAGTCAGGGTTTAACCCATCATTTGTGATGGATGCCATGTAAGATACCTCTTATCAACGCTACTGCCACCTTGGCACTGCCTCCTTCTCTCTCTCTCTCTCTCTCTCTCTCTCTTTTACCTGCCATCCCTGTGCCGTTCTGATTTATAAATTTGTTATGGCAATTCACTCTAATGTTATTTCCTGCCACATAAATACATATATCTCAGGTAGCTATTATAAGGCCTGTAATGGAGGAGCATCAGAGCTGCTCTGGGGATCCTTTGAGGATATTTGGCAGCATGTTATTGGTTGTGCTGAGAGAGAAACTTACATTAGCATTAATCCACGAGGTGCAAGATAAAAGACTGCGGGGACTGTTTTATTATTATCAGACAGGCTCCTCTTTCAACCTTTGCAATTCTCCTTTGGAAAAACAGAGTTCCATAGCATTTTTCTTGGGCACTTTTTGATGCGGAATAGAACACAGATGACAGAAAATAAAGTGAAAGAGACGCTAAATAAATGGCAACATAAGAATCTGTCTGGACTCAAACAGGGGACCTTGCAATTCATGGTTAGCTCCACAAGCCTCGGTGCAACAGTTAATAGTAAAAGAGCACATATATTTTTACTTATAAACAAGTCTGCATGGTTATTAATAATAACAGGGAGTGAAAAACCACACAGGTGATTGTGTTAAAAGTGAGAAGAAAATAAAAAATAACAAATGTAATCCATTCAAGAAGATTAACGGCCATTTTAAATAGATAGAATAAAAAAATCTAATAAAAAATATTGTATTTGTATCAGGAAGCATAAACTAGACTGAGGTAACCTGAGGTAAAATAATACTAATATGGTAAAGGTTAAACAGGGATACAGCACCATTATAACTTCTGCAGTTTGCAAATCCAAGGTGCAAATTGTTTGTGGAATCTCCATTATGCCCTTTTCTAATGTTGTCATTAGCAATCAGCTCAGTGTGAAAACAGGACAGCAGGAGGTGGAGGGAAATCATTTGAACCTTCGGCCTCGTCATGGATCCCCTGCCACCGAGGGGGGTCAGGGGTGCCGGCCAGGGTGACAGTTCAGGTCAATACTCAGGAGCTGGTGGAGGATTTTGCAGCAGCGAGGGAGGTGAGGGGGAGTCATCGAGGGGAGTTAAGAGTGGGTTGCCCTAAGAGATCAGCCAGCTTTAAGGCGAAGTCTGCTGAATATTGAGACCCCGAGGAGTGTGAGTGTGCTGGAAATTAGGAGAGGTGATAGTTGCTGACGGTGCCAGCTCGAGCCAGGAGTTCACACACACACGCATACGAGCTAATGACAGGCGGAGAGGAGGTATTGAAAGGTGTGATGGCCTTGTCAGGAAGTGTCCTCTGCTGCCAACCTGCCCCTCCTTACACCACTCAGAGGGCATGGCACAGCACACAAGACTGACACCTGAAATATTGAGTTATCGATACAGTGTCTCTACGTGACAGCGTGTGTGTGACAGCGTGTGTGCGTCATCGCACGAATGAGAGAGTTATTGACACCTCTGTAACATAACACCACAGTGGGTGTGTGTTAATGTGTGTCTATGACTTTTTCCATGTGAGGTGTCACTATATGTGTGATGGAGTTATTGATATTGGAGTCAAACCACCCATTGATTCGTAGAAACACAACACCTGCATGCAAGTCAGGTAGAAGCTTCAAACACGCCTGAGAGGTTTGCTGAAATCCAAAGTTTTCAGCAAAGACATCCAAGGACTTTGATGATACATGCTGAAGAAACTCCTCAATCAGCCAACATTATGGCTGATTTTAAATGTACACAATTGATGACATTGAGGTGATAACATTTGCGTGAAGAGAAAAATGGAGGAACTGACGAGAAAAAAAGGTGCCGGTGGGTAATAGAAAAATCCAGAGGTATGATGTCAGGTATGGATGTGAGATATACAGACATTTTTTCTGCCAGCCCTATTTCAGCCAGACAGTAGGGGGCTATTTGGAATGGAGGAAAGTAATAACCTCCATTTGTTCCCCCTTGTCCCTCGGCTTATGAAAAACGCCTTTACAACTTGCTTTGCCTTAACTGGGTTTTCTGGGAGATTTCGAAGTTTGGCAACTTGTCACTCGGATTGGATCAGGTGGAAATATGATGTTCGGGTCATGGCTTTTCTCTGCTAGTTCAATATGTTGCTGTGTGATTGAAGCAGGCTTGGCAAAGGGGATCTGGACTATTAATAAAGCTCAGGGTGGGCTCGGGGCCAGCACATATTGTGCTGCTGTTGTCAGAAAAGGAACCTGCAACTTTTTTTCTGTGAATAAAGCAGGGAAGAGCCTTTTACTTCTTGAAAGCTGTATATATTCTTATATCAATTTTTTAGCACAAATGAGACCTGGACTTCAGTTATTTTGCTACAAGCGCAGTTGTGTCCATGCTACGTGTTATTTCACATTCTGGTCTGGTGCTCCCTGAGCCCCCGGAGAGCTCGGTCAGCCGGCTGAGCTCCCCGCTCCCCCGGTCTCCATCACTATCAATTGTCTTTGAACAGCTCCGATCATCACCTCAATTATCCGTTGTCCTGCCCACCTGATGGGTTTTTTGCCAACTATAACTTCTCTGTGGATGGACAGGGAATAATGACAGCTGAGGCCTGAGCTTGGGTAGCAGGGTTGAATACAAAAAGGGCGCCGCATGGATGTAGATGTGGCCATGAAATCCAGCTTGTCCACTGCCACACATTGGCACAAGCACACTTAAAAAAGACACACACAAACATGAGAAAACACACATGTAGTCTTGTAGCTGCATACACATTCGCACTGTGAGATCCCCAGTTGTTGATGCAAGCACACACACAAACCCGCTTTTCAACCCCGCGCTGTAGAAAAGCCATTTACTGACCGAGCACCGAGGTGTCAGGCTCCAAAGTGAATCTAAGAACGTGCTTGATGTGTTCTCTCTCTCTCTTTCTGTCTCTCTCCCTCTAGAAAGCTGAGAGAGAAACTCATTTACCCTGCAAATCCAAATACACGAGCAGAGTGGGAAAATGTATTCATACCACAGGTGATCTTATTACAGGCGCGGTAAACTGAGCAATGAGAACATCATCCACTGCAAATGACATCTAAACACATATCGATGAAGAAAAAAAAAAAGGGTGCATCATCTGCATAATCAGAGAAAAGCGGTCAGATAGCATCGTCTGGGAAATGGAATGAATCGAAAAGTTTAGCGTCAGAGCGCCGTGCTGTTTGTGTGTGATGGAGACTCCATTTAAAGTCAGCCAGGAATCTCCATGTTATTAGTACCTGGGAAATAAGCATGCAAGCAAAATACAAGGGCATAGTAATAAAGAGGCCTGGATACATGAAATTGTGTGCAAGACAAGCCCCCGTAGTTGACGCATGATAACAACCTAATAAAGGTATGATGCATGCAAAGCAATTTTCTCACTGATACACTTGATCTAGATGGTCTACTGATGACAGTTGTTACTCTGTATGACGCACCTAACGTGTTTAATAAAGTGTCTTTGTCCTTACTGCATCCCTAGAAACTATGTTGATCTACAAGAGGACTTTAAAAAGTACTATCCCTGACACAAAGACAATGACTGTAAAACCTGGAATATAAGTTGCACTTGCATATAAGATGTAGTGCATTTTGGGGGGATGGATAACAACCATGTTAAGATGAATCATGTCCTGGAACACTTAGCATAAGGGACATTAAATGAAAGATCAATAAGCGGTATTCAATAATATTTCAGAATAAAACATGTCTATCTGTGCTAATGGAGTGATACCACAGTCGATGTGCATAGCTGTGTTATGATACAGCTACAAACATGTGCTATATTTGTGGATTTATGCTGTAACTTCAAGTATTTATAATAATGCAACAGTTATGATATTCATTTATTTTATGAACAAGACTTGAAACAAAATGCACGAATGAGAGGCAAATGTTTGGTCTGATTTGCAGTTTCACTCAAGAGGACACAGTAAATGCACTTGTTAACAAATGTTAAAATAAAATTTTAACTCTGTACATACCACTTTAAAATAATATGGTGTATTACATATTCACAGTAAAATAACATTAATTTATTCTGTAGTTAAAACTTCTGTCATTTTAGCATGAACAGAGATTCCTATCTGTATTCCTGTGGAGCTTATTCTTGGCTTATGAAGGAGAATTATTATTCTGCGTTGTCTCAGGGCCATCCAGCCAGATAGCCAAGCCATTAGCATTTTCCTCTTTGTTCCCATCTATAAACATTTTTGTTGTCCTGAAGGGTCATCTCTGTATTCTTCCATCTCCCCCTTCCTTCGTAATGAATGAGTGTAATTACCAGGCCTGATTGGTTGGAAGGTCATTGGGAATCCTGTAATTTTTCACTTATGTTAAGCTTGTGTTTGTGATGAATGTATCCAACCTTTCTGCATCCCTCCTTAGATTACTCTAGGCATAGAAATGCATTCACAAATTAAGCTGTTCATTGAACACTGCTGCTGGTCGGCCACGTTTGTACAGATAAACAAATGGAAAGAGGTGGAGTGCTGGTTTTTAATGCCTGGGTTATTACAACGGGCATATTTTATTTTGGGTGTATTTTTCTTCTCTTGTAAGTTGTTTTACATGCTGCACACCTCACTAGAGTGCATTGTAAAATGCTTTTACTTCTACGTAGACAAGTTGTGTGGCAGAATTATTTTAGGGTACAATAATGATTGGGTTTTTTTGTGAGCATATAAAGCAGCATGTTTCTATAATCCACTTGAAGGCACTGAAAATCCAAATCTACAATCAGTTTCAAACTGTGTAATATAGTGCACATAATGTAAGTATTTACTACTTTAAGTGTTTTAAAATAGTCTGAATTAAGATGTGACAACAAATTAATACATTTTCTGTAAACCTTTCTAATATCAGGTTTGATTTTGGTGTTATATCACATATTTATAATGTAACCATTTCTGTGACTCGATCATAGGAGAAGCCACACAGCAGCTCTGTGGCTGTTCGGCCCATTGTTACCTTCTCCTTAGTGACAAACATTGTTGGTTAATCGGTTGAGCAATGACTGATGCTCTCTTATCTTCCGCTGTGAGATTTAAGTAATGGTCTATGATGATCTGGCGCTGCTTTTATACTATATCTTTGGTAATAAATCATAAATTAGCTTCTGGTTGCTTTGTTTCTAACACAGTCTTAAGAAATGGTCTTCACAGTTAAGAAGCTGTCATTACAGGATTTCCTCAGAGTAATCAAGGTGCTCTTTCAGTCAGAGTTTTGTGAGACTAAACTTTGACATCATAATAGCACTTTTACCATCTCAAGCTAAATTTCCAGAGGCTTTACCACAAATTCTTTGTCTTTTTATGAGATTCTAACCATTATATCTCACCTTGGCTGTTTTGTTTTGGTCGTAGTGGATTTTGGATTCTTCCTTTTCCTGTTTCTTTTCTTTGTTTATCCAAAACAATACATTTCAGAACAATTAACAGCAGATTTCCGAAACACAATTTCCCCTCCTCTATCTTCTCTTCTGTATGAACCATCTCAACATCTGAGGTCATCAGGTACTGGTCTGCTTTCACTCCCGAGAGTCAGAATGAAACATGGTGAAGCAGCGTTTAGTCATTATGCACCACATATCTGGAACAAACTCCCTGAAACCTGTAGGTCCGCTCCAACTCTCACCTCTTTTAAATCAAAGACTAAGACTTTTTTATTTGCCACTGCCTTCCTATCTTAGCTTATTTTAACTCGCTTTAAATGCAAATTTCAATTTAATTTTTAATATATTTCTAATTTTCCTTTTATTTTCTGTTTTATTATATTTGTCATTTTAATTGTGCTCTTTTGTGCTTGTCTGAATGTTTTTAATGCTTTTAATCTTTTAATGTAAAGCACATTGAGTTGCTCTCGTGTATGAAATGCGCTATACAAATAAAGCTGCCCTGCCTTGCCTTCTCTCCTCTTTCAGTCATTCATTAATCCTACCATCTTGGATCTTCCCGTCTTTCTTGTTTTCCTTGCAAAGCTTCCACCACTTTCATCTTTCTTAGTTCATTTTCCAATTTTCCAAACTTTCCTCTCCCTCTCTTTGGGACCTCTAATCTGAGTGTTTAGTTGAGATTTTTTTTTTTTGGTGGGTTGAATTAGTGGCCTGTCAGAGCTGGTTCTGCTGCAGGGCGCTGGCAGATGCCCCACTCACTCCACGGCCTATCAGCCTCACACTCAGCTGTCCATGAAGGAGGGATGGAAGGACGGAGGGATCATTGGACAAAGTGGGAGTGAGAGAGATCAGGCTTCGGAGGATCAAAGAATGAAGGGATGTGGTAATAGAGAGGAGAGAGGGATGTGTTCTTGATGGGAAGAGGGAATGGAGAGATTTGGTTGAAGAATGAAGGGATGGAGAAGAGGAGTGCTTCCGTTCAGGGGCCCTGTGGCCAAAAGCCAAAGAGTGAGTAAGTTGATGTGCACAGAGGCTATACTCTCCTTGTCTTCCTCTTTTACTTTTACTTGTTTCTTTCTCTCCTCCTGTTTCTCTTACAATTGCCTTCCTGGTGGACTCCTGGGCTTCTTTCTCTCTCTCTTTTCATTCTCTCTTTTCTCCCACAATCAGCCAGATGACAGGCGGACTGGGGCCATGATGGACGATGCCCTCTCCGAGTCCGACAACATTTTCTCTCAGTCCCTGAAGCAAGATCGGGCAGCATCAGAGGTAGGCCAGCGCTGGCCTCTTTCAGTGTTTGTGAGGTCCAATTGCTGTGCTCAGTCACCCCTCTCACGACCCCCATATCAGCCACGCTGGGCTTGTGCAAACTGGAGCTGACCACACGGCCCTGTCTTCTCAAAATCTGCACACTGGCCATGCCACAACATTTAACAACGTTTCAACTCTGTGACTTTTCTCTCTTTCTCTTTGTCACAAGGAGCAAAACAGAAGTATGAGATCATAAACAGGGGAAAAAGTTGACATAACAGGACATCCGGACCTTTTAGAGAAAACAACCAACACTATTTAATGACATTATACTTGTATTTTTGAGTATTATTTTTAAAAGAAGTAAATTTCTTAATCAATATTAGAACAACTACTTCCTGTTTATTTTCAAATTACTAAAAATTGATCATAAATTATGTTTAAGGTTATCTGAATGATAAATGTTTTGCAAAAAATCTGTAAAAAATCTTTGCAGAACTCAAATATTTTCTAAGTACGCTTGCTCTTCCAACACGAAATGAAAAACAGGCACAGCTTAATTCAATCTCATTAATTTGATAATGCTTAATCAATGAGCCTCGCAGTGTTAAAAGGTCTAGTTCAAACATTGATTACTGTCTTTCAATTCCTCCTGAACAATAAGCAGTGGGAGGCAACTTATCATTATTGGCCGTAAGATGCTTTAATTTGCACTTCCTGAGGCGGCGACATCGTCAGATAAAAATTAGCAGAGGTGTATGGTTGTATTATTGCTAAAATGCAGAGTTTTCTTCGTCCACAAATACACATACAAAGTGTTGGTCCAACCCTGGCCAGCCTCCCACCACCTCTGCAGACCCCCACCCGCCCCCATCCCCAGCCTTAATCCAATTTGTTCAGTCCCCCTGTCTTCTGTGGGCACAAAATTAAAGGCCTGCTCCCACAAAAACACCTCACATTTCCAAGGTATTGGCTGCCCTGCAAGACTAGAAACTTCATTTATTCTGGCTAACTTCTCAATTATCTTCCCAGTAGTGGAGACGTGTAAAAAGTAGAAAAATCAATACGATTCCATTCCCCTTGTATTGGAAAGGGGAAAATTAATGAGATAGGACACTCTCTTAATCAGAAATAAATGTTTTAATTCAGATAATGACATAGTTTTCCCTTGCAGAAGGATGACAAATGCCGAGGTGCTGAGAGACCCTCCAAGAAGCCGTTTCAATTTTATTGTAAATATAAAAGGTATTGATCTGCGAGATGTACAAACCCTATTGCTTACAAAAGCCATTCAGGGGGACTGGGAAAACTATTAAGCGGCGGGTCAGAAATCAATAAACAACACTAAGAGGTGGCTGTGCCTGCCCTCTCTGGCAGATCTCTGGAAAGCCAAATGGCAGAGTTAGTGACAGGCAGCTGGGTGGTGGAGCGATGTTAAGGATGATAGGGTCAGCTGGTTAATGTGGCGAGGGCCCTGACAGGTCGGCAGCCCACCTCAGAGCTGGAGGCCTGACAAGCTGCCATTTAAACAGACACTGACTCATCAGCCTGTCGCTACAGTTAGTGTTTCACTGCGGTGGCTCCTCGGCTGACAGGAGCCATTCTGCTGTTTTGCTCTTTCTCTGTTGCTTTCTCTTGCTCTTTTCATCTTTATCTCTTCCATTTTCTCATTTTTTTTAATGTCTGTTTATTTCCTTCTCTATTTTCATGCTCTTGTTTTGTTTCTTAGTTGTTCCTCTTCACCCAGAGTACTTTGGACACTCTTTGGATCAAGGAGGCAGCAGTAGTTACATATGCATGTCTGATTTCGGAATGAACCGTTGAGTTAGAGAAAGCTGTTTGCATTCGGATTGCCCCGGCCTGAATGCATAAGTCTGATGCATTGATAGTTGACAGTGTTGGCCTGCTAGAAACACATACACTCATCGAAGCAAAGTTTAACTTCGACACCTGGAATTTAATTTCTCTGACTCTCATATTTCTTGTCTTCTAATCCCAAAGGGACGTAGGCAAAATGAGAAAACCAAAGCAGATCTATGTAAAACATATATTTTGAAGGCCATTGTGACAGCACAAAGACAGCTATTTCTTTGTATTTTCTGCGTCTAAATATTTCCAGCAGTATCAGTATTAGATGTTTTGAACATAAAGTCATGCTTCTATAGATCAAGACTGTGACAGGAGGATTCGGATGATTTCTTTCAGTGGATTTTTCTTTAAGAAAAAGTCCAAACATAAACTGTGACAAATGCTTTACATATATTTTACAAATCAAACAGCGCCTGCCTCATAGACTTTAAAGGACTAATATGAGAGGTTATGTCATGTCTGGTGTGAGAGAGGTTATGGCTGGCCTGAGGGATGGATTGGTGTTGATTTAAGAGCAGGAAAGGGAAAAAGTTGGGTTGTCTGAGCAGTAATTATGGGGAGAAGCAAGCGACTCACCGGCCAGTCAGGTCAGATGACTTAACCTCAGATCTATGCACTCCATTGGACTGTCGGAGGGTCAGGGCCCTGTGGCAACTCTCACATCCTGGGCCTTTAGTGACATCAGAGCCAGGCAATAGCGTGTTGTCTGTTAGTAGAGGAATCATCTTGCCACTACCTGTGTTTCAGACGAGATAAAACAAAACAACAGGATGGATGAGGCACAGAGAAAAAAGTGCATCACAGTCATGTTTGAATCTGAATCGCCTCAGGAGCATGTGATGTGCCTCCAGCTGTTGAGCCACTGGGACGCCACAGCAAAGCCATCTTAACAAACATTGTAAATTGATAAATCATTGAAAGACGCAGAGGGACTGTATCTGCAGGGAGATGCTAAGCAGGCTTACAGGGGATCAGTCTGTGAGTATTGCCATCTTCAGCAGGGAACATCCGCTACATCCGCCAGACAGATAGATAAATAAATCGAGGCGTATGCGTCTGTATACAAATGAGTGAGCCTGTAAAAGAGAGACATTCAGGCGGCTGGGAGTCAGGATTGAAAAAGGGGGAAAGAGGGATGAGAGGGGATGTCAGAGAAAATCCCACGCCATCTCCCCCGGCGTTTGGACGAGGATGATGAGATTTAGGAAGGGTCAACGGCACCTATCAGTAGGTGAAGTGTTTAGTGGGTGTGTTTCTCCACCCCCCTCCTCCCGGGGTGTCATTCCGTGTCACTCTCATCTCCCCAGCCTGATGATGAGGGGGCTGGGGGGCCCTGGGTCCATGGCTCCCTCCTCAGGTTTTGGGTCATTTGACCCTGCTGTGTAATTCCTGCCTAATGCCCCCCTCGTACGAACAAAGCCTGCATCCGTGGCACACTCAGACCCCACTTGACCCCCGCAACCCAACACAATGCAATTGGCCGTGTCATTATATCAGGCCCGCTCTGTCCCATCTCTCCCTACATGCAACGCGGGACTGTATAAATTGATTTCCAGCGGCTGGTGGAGCACCTTTGCATCCCTTCCAGCCGGCATGGGGAAAATGAGAAAAAAAATGACAAGGCAGGAAAGGTCATCTGATATCTTATATGATATCCAGGGAAAAATGGCTCTAAACAGTCAGGGAAAAAATATTTATCTACAGCTCCATCTGAATTTCCATTTAACAGCAGCAGCAGCAGCAGCATCTCAGTCTGAAGCAAAATGGTGTTTATTTGTCACGGCTTTTGCAGACTGGTACAGAAGACCAATGCAAATAAAGCTGCAATAAATAAGAATGAACATAACCAGAAAAAAGATAAGAAGCATTTAGTAAGAATTGGCATTTGAATTACCACGTTACCACTGATTGTGACAAGATATTGTATCTTGACTTTTTCATTTAAAAAATCAGAACTTTGGCTTTATCACATTTTGTGTAGTTTACACATCAAAGAACTTCCATACCTCCACTTATGGATCTTTCATAATAGTAAATATGACTCTCGCAGGTAAAAACTTTAAACACCAGGGTGCTCGCTTCCCTTTTTGTTTTATAGCAGAACAAACTCCTCATTTTTCACGGCTCTGATGTATATGGTGACCGTGACTAGTCCATAACTCAGGCTAAAGAACACAGGCACTTTCCCCACTTTGTTGTCTCACCAAAGAGAAGACCTTGCGCGGCATGGCACGGCGCAGCGTGCGGCTAGGGGGAGAGACAATTTATGATCCGGTGACACCAGCAGAGGGGGTGATTTATAGTTTAATTTGCTGTGGTAATGGACAGAGGATAATAACATGTAAAATATTAATCAATGTGTAGCAACAGCAGACATCATTTGCTAAGCTTGTTATCTGCTGCTCTGCCCCTGACAGTGAACAATTAAACTGACACGGGGAAAACAAGGCGTCGAGCAGGCATACATGGGCTAAGACTAAGGTGCAGAGGGGGGTGAAGAGTCTGGGTCAGGACCTGGGTGAAAGACATGAAAACAGTGTACCACGGATAGATTGGTAGTTGGAGTTTGCAAATTGTTTGGCCCTGTCTTCTAGGGCCTGTGAGATATACACAAAAACACATATAAAATTAAATATACATATTCGTACAGCTTGAAAAAAAAATTTTTTTTAATTTATCCTGCAACTTATGGTGGACAATGTCTATAAATGTATCAACATAGTAAAGTAATAATTAAATATACATCATCAAATATGCTCACTCAGGTGCTACCTATGTTCAACAGTGTTTACATCACCAGCAGGAGACACAACAAAGTGCCTAAAGGACGACTAAGGGAACAAACAGGTTATCTGAAATCATGTCCACCTGGTTGACCTTTTGTTTTCAGCACCTGACACACAGACAAACACACACGCTAATGCACGCACACACACAGCTGAAAAATGAGCTCTCAGCGGCGCAGGGCCCGCTGTAGCAGTGTATTTTGAGTGATGTCTACATAATTAACGTGCAGTGGTTTAGCCTCAGTGATGAAGTGTGTGTATGATTAGGGCTGTTACGGGGATTCATCTAACCTTGTTGGAGCAGTGGTGAGATAGTAATATCCCCTCTCTGCTATGGTCGGATGGGGCTGGATGATGGATTATAATTTCGCTTTCTGCAGCAGCATTAGAAGCAGTGCTGGCGTACAGAAGCAGACACATATTTTTATAACAAAAAAATAATAATTTGTATTACGTTCAAAATTTGAACTGTGGTAATACCACATAACTCCTGTGAGGTGATGAATAAATGCTTACAGAAAATTAAATTTTTCACATTGTTATGAATTATTCATGAAAAAAATGAAACTTTATTTTTCAAATGAAAGACTAATCACAAAAAGTATATCCAAACCTGATGTGGCAAATATAAAAAACAAAATATTTTATATACAGCTACCCAATTCATTTTTTTGTGTTTTTAAGCTGAATGGAATGGGATAAAAAGAACATCAATAAGAAAAAATATTTGTTCTGTTCTAAATATTAACTTATTAAAGAAATTAAGATTCATTTTATATTAATTTTGCATTCAGAAGTTAGACTTGAAGTGCTTTTACTATACAGAACAGTGAAATTACATCATTTCAAAAAAAGCATGCAAGACTTCTCATCCTCCTCTTCTACTTTGTTCTTTCTCACTCCTTTCTGTGCTACAATTCCCATCACCTCGTCTTTTTTAGGTGTTTCTCCCCCCTCCTTAAGTGAAGGCTATCTGAGTGTATGAGTGTGTGGATGGGGTTGGGGGTGGAGGTGGAGGTGGTGGTGGTGGTGGCAGACAGTCTTTGGTCTTGGATGTATGTAAGGTCATTGTGGGAGATGAGCCCTGGACCACAGGAGAGACTTAACAAGAAACCCCTCTCAAAAATTCAATTACTGCTTCAAAGAAATTAATAAATCCCTTTTTTTCTGTTGCTAGGAACAAAAATTTGTCAACCTGTCCATTTTTCCTGCATCTCCCCCTGACCCTGGTCAATTACATTGCTTGTAAATAGTTTTTATACATGTTCAAATAATTGCTCATCCTAATGTGCAGTGATCTGTATTCGTCATGCTCCGTGGCACCGAGCCCATCACTCGACTCCGCCACCCGGAGCCATTTTGCTGCCGTGGCTGTAAGTGAAATTGAAATTGAAGTTATAATTGATATCGGGGCCCATCACCATAATGGGTTCATCATAGCGCCATCTAAAATATTAATTTTCTAATTATGGATAAATGATCAGACAAGCTGAGCCGGCGCTGGCTGCGGAGCCCCTGGGAGCTGGAGCGATGCGGATGGGAGGACAGGGCCTTGTAAAGCCCACAAATCTTCTCTAATCCTCTCCAGCACGGCGCCCCGGCTCCATTCCCCCCATAATGGATAAATAATAGTTAAGAATCAGGCTGTTAAGCTCAATTTTCTCTCTTGCGCTCTCTCTTTCTTCCTCTCCCTTTTTATGTTTGTATGGGCTGCCAGTGCATTGTTGAGTGCATTGAGTGATCCTTTTTCTCCGCATTTGCTCCCGCTGCCTTCTGTCTTTGCAGAGCCTCCATCCTTTAACCAAATTCTAGCACACACACAGGGCAGCTGTGTCAGAGGGGGGCCCTGCAACACAATTTAATTGCAATCACTTACCAAACCAATGAGGCTACTTAACAATACATCTATTTGCGCAGTGCAAACCCATGATTGTGCTGCACACACACACATACTCGCGCTCACACACAAAGACAGACTTTCAAAGATATTTCACACAATAATTACATGAATTTAAATGGAGGTTCGGAGAATTCCACACTTATTTTCAAAATTCAATTTGATCATATACCCACAAGATTCCCATATTTATTCACAAATGCCGACTGGGCCATTAAAATTAACCTTTTCACTTGGCAGGTAGGAGGCAAGGGAAATGTCCTTTTTATGTGGTTATTTAGGAAGGACGGCGCACACACGTCCAGGAATTAAACATGCTTTGGCAGAACGTAAATTTCCGTTTTATGTGGCAATACTTTCTGCTAATTGTTTCCCTGCACCCTGATCCCATAATTAGGCCTTTACTGATTACCTAATTACCCAGCAGCAGAAGGGCAGGTTGACGGCAACATTTCAGCCATCGTTCAAAGGCTCATTATCCCTCTGAAAGTCACTCTCTCTATCTCTGCTCTCCCCGCACCCTCCCCTTTCTTCCCTCTACCTTCTCTCCTTTCCTTCTCGTCTCCTTGCATCACCTGCTCTCCCCTCCTCAATGCACTGAGGGGAGCAGGGAGGAGGTATAGTATGTGGACCACGACGCTCTGCCACCCCTCTGCATTTGTCAAGCTGTCCGTTACGATGGCAAGTTTGCCACATTGCAACTGCCCCTCTGACAGCCAAGTTTATATTGCAATGGGAAACCACACGTTGAGGGGAGCCGGGCAGGGGCGGAGAGGGAAGAGAGGGAGGGGAGGGAGGGAGGTGCTGGGGTAACAGGCAAAAAAAAGGGGGGGATTGGGGGTTGGAGAGAGAGAGAGAGCTAAAGGGAGAATGAAAGAGGTAATTTATAGGTGGTGGGTTTGATTTGCACTGGCGCTCTTGTCTCACGGCAAGATATATGTCATGAGGAGGATGGAGGATGGAGTGGTGAGGGGGAGGATCCTGCCCAGGCTCTCCCACTGCCTCAGGCCCCTCCTGGGCTTGCTCAGGTGCACAGAGCCTTTCTCATTTCACTGCACAGTGGGGCCTCCAGACATGGCACTACTATGAGCCCCGGGGACACCCCCTACCTCGCTGCTCTCCTTCTTTCCTTCAATCCTTACCCCTGTTTCTCTTCGTCTCCATCTAACCCTCTTTCTCTATCATCTCTCTTCCTTTTACCCCCCCGTCTCTCTTCCTTGTGGGCATCCTTGCCCAGCAGGACGGGCCAGCAGACTAGGCACCGAGCACTTTTTGTGTCGCCACAGCTATTTGACTCAATGCGGGACAACATGGTTAATCACTAATCCAATTTTGGGGGCCCTGTGTGTCAGCAGGGTATGCTCTGTGCTCTTGTCACACTTCATTAGGGGCCATTACAAGCCATTTTCTTTTTTTGTCTGCGGGTTAATGTTCTCAGTGACTGATTGAACACCTAGAGGGCAGGTAGGCGGGGGGGACAGTAGGGGGAGCTAAAGAGATGTAAGGGGCAGAGATTAAAAAACTGTATCTCTGAAAACAGTGTCAGTTTAGACAGTGTGTGGTTTGTGTTCAGTGGGTTCTAAATTAGCTTGCAAGTTACCAAGATTTAGAGCTAAGATTTACTGGTTAATCATTACATTGGTCCAAGAAAATTTGATTACTATTTTGATCGCTGATAAACCCCAAAAACCTGCAGAACCAAGATATTTTTTTCTCTTTTATTTAGCATGTGAAAGGTGTTCATATCCACGTAAGAAAACTAGCTTTCGTCAAAAAGGTGTTGACATCCAACAATTGAAAAATTATATGATATTGCCAGTCTAATTAGCAAATAATTGAAGCATTTGCTGATTACAGCTTGTTTAAGTAAGGATACTGCTTTTGGTGAATTCTTAAATGAGGGGTATTTGGTTTGACAAAAAAGTAATCCGATTCCACAAACTTTTTAGAGAAAAAGGTATTAATTGATTATTGGTCAAACTATTCTACAGAATAATAGTTGAAAAATGTTGGTTATTTGCAGCCATTGAACGGTGCATGATCACTAGCTTTGATTTTAAAATGTCAAAAGTATATGTGTGACTGTGTAATCCTGTGAGTTATTATCAAATCTAAACAGTGAGTGTCTGAAGTTTTTTTTTTAACTCTTATTAAATGAAGCCTGTTCACAACTAAAACTATTGTGTACTGTGTAAGGAATGCCTCCTTCTTCCTCTGTCTCTGTCTCCCCCCATGTTGTGCGACCAGGCCAATGATCAGATGGGTATCCCGGAGCTGGCGGAGCATCTGCTGTGACTATATCACAGAGTCTAATTGGCATGAAAAGAGCCACACAGAGCGCTAGCTTGCAAGCAGGCCGTCCTATTATCCCCGCGGACATCTCATTTAGGGGGACTCATGCAGGGAAGCCGAGCTCCGACTTGCATGGTTTAGCATCTTTGACAAGAACATGTCCTCCTGAATGCTGCTTTAGTGACGCTTGTTCAGAGAGCAGTGGGGCGTGCAGAGAGAGAAGGATATATATTTACAGGGACATACTCACAAAAGGGCTTCATGTTTGTGAGAGGCATTTTACTCTTTGGGGGTTTGTTGGTATTTTATAATGACACATTGTTTTTCAAATGTAATTAAATACATGAAATGATCAGAAGGAATATTTTGTACTTGATTTGTAGTTTTTATACCAGATATTTATTCAAGACTCACAGTTTTAATTTTGTTAATTGTCTTACTGAAGAAAAGTTTGATAATTAGAGTTATTAACACATTGTAGTTGGTTTAATCCATGTAAGTATACTATATAACTGTAACTACGTGTATATATTTATAATATAAATCAAACTGACGCAATTGGTTGAGAAAAAAGTCAACTTTTATCTCACTGAGAAGATTTGTGTTCTTTTTTCCAATTAGGCCCAGAAAGACAAGAGTTTGAATATTTTTATTGGCCAACGATTGAAGTCATTACACTCAGTGTGTACACAAAGCACAGCGAAAAAACAATGTTGCACACCGTCCCATCTCCCTCTTGTGTCTAAAGTTTTAATTTCTGTCATTGCTTGGTTTCCTGCCCTCATTGTTTCTTACCTGTGCCTGATTAACGTCTATCTACTCTTTGTCTTCCCCTGTTTCAGTGTCGATTCCTCTTTGTATCCAGTTTATCATAATTTTGATTATTTTCTTCTTGACACTGCCACACTTCTTTTAATAAATTAATATTTGGTACTACATGAAGAAAATATACATGTCGATTGTAAACAGAACATTCCATGACTCAGGAAGCAGACTGGAGATTTGCAGAAAACATCCATCTAATGGTGTAGGATCAATAGGAGTCAGCAGGGTTGCTGAACAATTGATCCATTTTACGCTATGCTATCAGCTCAATGTGCAGTCCAATATTATTCACAGGAAATTTGGAAGTTTACAGTTTGCAGAATTTAGATTGATGTATTTTTCATTTACTGTCATTTTTATGAGTTCAAGATTCTATATTTGTTGTTTTTTCTTGAGATTGTTTTGTGTATAAAGTACAAATCTGTTCAACATATAATTTAGCCTATTTGGTGTTTTAGAAAATTGAAGCAGTAGAACAACACTTTCTTCCACCCAGCTTCTACCCAAAACAAAGCCTTAAAAATGAAGAAGAACCAAAGCAAGGATGTTTAGGGTTCTTGCTTTCAGGATTTTTTTCATGCAAAATAATCAGGTTTTTATCCTTAGTACAATTTGTAAGATGAACCTAATCAGGAACATTTCAGTAGTTGTAACGGGAGAAAGTAAATTAACATAACAAGCCAGGATGTATTTGAAGTTAGATCTGAACTTTCCTACTGTAACAATATACATCTGCGAACTATGGATCGAAAAGCGTCAACAGTGACAAGAGTGTTTCCTGTTACCTTGTTTACCTGTTTTCAAGCATAATTTTTACACCTGAATAAATGTACCATACTATGCATACTTTTCTTCCTACATGTATTCATCTGTCGCTGAGGCTTATTGTCTCTCTTGACTGTTCCTTCCTGCTCTATATTCTGTCTATATCTGCCTGCCTGAAGGCCCAGCTAAGCCTCCGGTACTTTAACACACTGCCTCATTATCACGTGTAAATAAAGACGGATAGCAGGCGATATTCCTGCAAATTTGTTTCCCATTATTCTGGGGTCAGCGGTAATTGTGGCCGGTGCCCAACTCCCCTGAGTGTGCATACAGTTACATTCATATTACAGTTAATAAACAGGGGGCTAACAAATTGTCCTGTAACGTCCCCCCACCCTTTACCCAGAGTGGGGGGTTACCATTCATTCTCAGTGGTCAGATACAGTAGCAGCAAAGAGAGGGAAAGAGACTATCTGGGTAATACCCCCCTTCATTCTCTTTCTATCGCTCTATTACCCCACAGAGGGCCACTGGGGTCTACTTAGTCTATCCAGGCCTTGGGCATTAGACTTTTTTTGAATTGAATATGACATGATGAATGTGAGAACTTGCCATATGTGTCGAGTATGCAGGATAATTCTGTATTCATAGAGGCTTACAGTACTGCGATTATTTTGATGCATGCATACGAGCACTTTATGTGTTGATCTCTCTGTGCTGCACGTGTGAGACAATCTACAGTGAGCTTCTACATGAGAGAAGTGTAAATGTGACTGTGTGCTGCTTGTGCTGTGTTTTTTTTTCTCTGTGCTGACAGGCAGCTGCTCTTAAGGACCTTTAAGTGCCTCCTTATTGCAGCCATTACATGAGTTCTCTAAGCGAGGAAATATATCACACTGTTAAACATGCAAGGATTCACGGTAGGGTACAGTAGTCTGAAGGTGATGCTTCCACACTGTTTTCTGTTGCTCACAGAACAATGTATGAAAAACAACTTTGTGCTTATCACAGTTTCTTCAGGATGAAGGAATAGAGCCAAAGCTTTGCAATGTTTGCATCTCATATCACCTATCATTGTTATGTAAAATGTATGTTGTTATGTTATGTAAATGTGGGGTATGTGCAATTTTGGTGATGAGCGAAATTTGTAATTTGAGGGAATAAGTGTTAAGTATAACTCAGTTCACATATTTGTTTTCAATAATTAATAGAACTGTGGAGACAGCTTAATTTGTGCATTATGTTAAATAACACATTTTCCTTGTTTATGAGTATTATATTGTGTCTTACTGTATCTTATCGTAACGTATCGTATCACATGGTATCGCATGTTACCATATATTACCATATCTTATCGTATTGCACTGCATCGCATCGAAGCGTAGCGTTTCATATATTGTGTTGTATTATATTGTATTGTAACTTAAAGTGTCGTATGTCATTGTACTGTATCGTATCTTACCATATCTTATCGTATTAAATCGCATCGCATTGTATAGAATCATATCGTATTGTATCTTACCGTATCAAATTGAATTGAATTGAATCGTATCGTATTGCATCGTATCTTACCTTATTGAATCAAATCATATTGTAACGTAAAGTGTTGTATCTCATTGTATCTTATTGTGTTGAACTGCACTGTACCATATTAGCTCTTCTCTTATCTTGTACTACAGCATTTTATCTTATATGAAGCAGTAAGTGTGTGTAGCTCTGTCTTGATACAATTAAATGACTGTATCAACATTACAGCATGTTTCCAAGCCAGATCACCTGCCAGGGTCTTCCCTCCTCATTCAAAGCACAGCACACAGCTTAAGATTTTTAATGGCTTAAAAAATCTCAATACTTCAACTTTTTTTGTTTTAATGTTAGCCCTGTAATGGACTGGCGACCTGTCCAAGCTGTGTCCGTCTCTCGCCCAATGACAGCTGGGATAAGCTCCAGCCCCCCACGACCCCAAACAGGATAAGTGGTGAAGATAATGGATGAATGGATGTTGCCCTGCATCAAAGTCTTAATAGCTAAAATCTAAATAGTATCAAACAAATATCATTAGTTTGAACTTAAGTTGGTTTCCATTCTGTCTTATTAAAAACAAGTATATGTCAGGTGCACCTGTAAACAGCAGACTGTCGTAGTCCAACTCAGGTTAAAAGTTGCAGAAACAAGTGTTTGTTGTCTTAAAGAAATACAGGATTTAACAATAAAACTTGGTTTAAGCTTGGAAAAGACAGTTTCCAGTGTGTGGTTTAAAGATGTTCAAAGGAGAATTAGGGAGGGTAAAGAGATCTCTGTCTCTCTTTTGTATGCTCCTGCAAGCTCCCTTGATCCATGAGAGAGGCTGAGGATGAATGAATGAATGCTGCACCAGGAGAGAGTGCAGCAATAGTTTCTTCAGCTCCTACCTTATTGATTTCTGCAGGATATATAGAACCCTGGGCGCAGAGGTAGAAGAGGGAGGACCACACGGATATTAAGTCGTTTTCCCATCTTTTCCAAAAATCTTTAATCAAACTTTAAGTGAAATACTAACATGCCACTTGACGTGACCTTTTAGCCCTGTTATGAACCACCTGTTTTTGAGCTGAGCTGAGTGGCCGAGAGCAGCTACAGATGTTTCCTGATCACAAATGTGTGTGAGGAAAAAGAACAAGTTCAGTGGCAGAGTTAAATGGCCACCGAAGGGCTTGTTTGCTGTTGACCTTTGACAAATGCCAGACAACAAATCTATGTTTAAAGCACTCGCCCGACTGGATTCCTTTATAGCACTAAGTGACTCTTGGGAAGGACGGTGCCTTGAAAAACTGACTCCAGCTCAAGCAGAGAAAGCTCTGCTGCACCAAACAAAGAAAGACACAATGCACTTCCTGCACAAATATGGCTCTATGAAGGGTGATATACTGCAGGATGGGGGATACACCTCCACAGCGAAGAGGCAAACAGGACGATTTGCGAGCATACCAGTGCCTGGCATGTAATGATAAATATGAAATCAATATAGTGACCTTAATTTGCCCAAAGCATAACTGTGATGTACTACACAGTGTTTCGATTAAAGAAGGTATAAAAAGATGGTGTCTGTGTGTCGTGAGGGCAGAGAGGCCATGCCCTTTTGAACCCTGAAGCTCACTGAGAGCGTGGCAGCCGTAAAAGGAACAACCAGCCCTGTTTGGTCATTGAATAGGCTCCTTATGGCTCATGGGTAATAATGTCACGCCTCAAGACGTTTTTTAAAAAGAGCCAGCGAATGATAGCTACCAATGTGTTCCGCAACACTGGCAACATTATGGCAGCAGAGGAGAAAATATAATAGCTTGAATATGCTATGAATAACAAAACCTGTCAATACTCACCTCTAGAAGAATCGCTGATCAGACACAGCTCGTGTAAAGTATACGTGTGAGAGTGAAAATTTATGTTATGTGTCCTTATATGTGAGAGTGTGCGCTTTTTTTGTGTGTGATAAAAGTGATGATATCCTCTGTGTGTATGTGTAGTACTGCTGAATTGGTACAGTGTACTGGATGGAGCAAAGGGTCCATTTGAATTTCCATCTGCTGTGCACGATTCGCACTTTTGGGGCATTACACCTTCAAAAATGTTTTCTAATTTAAAGAAAGATGTGGGTCTAAATACGGATATATAGACATCTGCAGTATATCCTACTGGGCTTAAAGTGCTGACTCTCAGGTTTAAATGAATTTGTTGACATGCATGTTTGATGTAGCGGGGCATGAATCATTAGAAAAACGCACCACAGGAAGATGGGCGTAAATACACATTCATCTCATATATACTATTAACATTATGATTTCATAGTTGTGGGAATGTAAGAAGAATCTTACGCCGATTCAGAAATGCATTTCCAGGAAAGTATTTCTATCTTACTCTAAATAAGATGAGCATATTACATTTTTTAATCCTTAATAAAGGTTATTGCCATTTAAAATACTGTAAGTAGAAAAGATTACAGCTACTTCAGATACTTGGGGTTATACTTTAGATATGGTCAGTCTTTTACAGACTGCCCTGGGTTAAATTACCGTCACTCACTTACACTGATTCACTAGTGTAATAAAGTGCTGGCTTGTTTGTTTTGGAGTGAGTAAGGGCGAGTGATTTCTTAATTACAGGCTACACTATTTTGACATGATAGATTTAGTCAAATAAACAAACAATAAAACCACCTTAAGATATTATCACTTCAATGGAGAAAAGAAAGCCATTGCTTTAAGAACGGGCCTTGGGCTCTAATAGGGGACTGAAGGAGGAATTTAAAAGAGCTGATATTCTGTAATTGAGTAACCCACATCATTCACAGCCTTGTTTGAGCTCAGCACCACTGAGCTCGTCGCTGAGCCTGTAAATGAGCCCGTCTTGTTTAGCTCTGCCCCTGGGCTGTTAGCAGCCGAGGGCAGAACGGTTCACACAATGAACCCATTCGGTTAGAGCTTAGCCCTTAAAACAACATGCCACTCAATGATCCCAATGATCCCCCTGGAAAACAATGCCTGGACACATCAGTCAGGCCTGTGTGGGAGGGAGGGTGTCAGGGGGGACAATGATGCCCCCGTGGAGCTGTCCAGTTGGGGAAGATGTTCCCAACGGGACGGCTCTTTTCACAGCCTGACCTGGAAGAGATCAGTATGGTGAGGGATTGGGGGGTAAAACTGAGGGGGATTAACTGCAAAATAATCCGTCTCAATAAATTCTTTGAACCTGCGTTGGATGCCAAAGTGTAAACATTTAAACAAAACTGAATATATCTGACAAAAGTTTTTGACTATTTGCACGGATTAGTCGTCATATTGTTAAAAGTTTACTAACCAGAAGATTTGGATGGAATATAAAATACTAAATTCTTATTTAAATGTGTTTTGACAGCAACAGCTTCTCTCTGGAATCAGTCCATCGATTGTTTGAGCTACTACATGAAAACAACAGAAGATAAAATGATTTCATAAGAACATTTGCACGATTTAAGGAGCTTCTACCTTAGTGGTCAATTGGTTACCTGTCTGGCATGCATGAAAAAGTAACACCTGAATATTAAACTTGTTCCTTTGTGTCTGGTGCTCTGAAAAGAAGATTAAAAAACACATCAAAAAGAGAGCTAGGATTTGAGGTAGGGTGAAATCCAGGAGGACAGGGATGAAGCAGAGGCCCCCTGGGTCATAAATACCATAAAGCCTCCAGCATATTACCCACTGCCAGGCCAATCTCTGTTCATTACCGCTCCACGCTACTCAGCACTTCATTTAAAACTCACATTCCTCTAATTAACACACTGCTGGGTACAGATGAGACAGTACAGAGCCTTGTCTGTCTGTCTCTTAACTCACTCAATTACTTGTCTCTGATATCACACTTCTTGTTGCTTTTCTTTGGCCATCGTTTCCTGCTTTTTGTTAATTTTTCTGTTTCTGTTTCTGTTTCTGTTCTGCTAAGATGACTTGGAATAAAACAACATGGAGTACTGAGTGAAGAAACTCCAAAATTGTGTAGCCTAGTTTTTTCAATAAACACGATTAGACTCCAGGCTTCCCCTTTTTGGGTCTCATGATATCTATTTAAGAGCAGCAGGAAACATGGCCACATCAGAATCTGAAGAAACAGTTTGTCCAACAAATTGGAAGCAGTAAATGTTTTTTCATTTATTATATCAACCAATTACACAGCAACAGAATTAACTAAAAAAAAAGCAAATATTTGAAGAAAGCAAGGCATGTCGTTTTTTAATATAAGCTAACATCAAGTGACTGCAAGTGTTTTTTATCCTAAATGATACCCATGAAATGACACACGGTGATCTGCATGATAGATACACTTGGCAGAAAGGAAATTTAGATAGTTTTTATAATGTCCTCTGTGTTCCTAAGATCCAGGAACAACCGGCCATTCATCTGAGCTCATATTAGTTTCACAACACATCGCCTGCTGTTATTAAAGGAGTCTTCTGTGCAGCTTAAAGTAAATGATTCTGCTGCTATCACAGGCGCTTATGTGGATGAGATGATGCGTCTACTGATAGGTTTGTAATGGACTTTTCCTGTTCATTAACTGAGTTATAGCGGCAGGATTTTATGCTTTGCGGTTCTAAATTGAACAATGCATCTCCAGTGTTTAAAGTAATATTAATATTTTCAAAATCAATGTTAGTAAAATTTTATGTACACAGTTGTATTTGTTGATGGCCAGCCGCAGCAAATAAAGATAAGATTTATGAAGGCAGCGGTCTCCTCTCGCTGTACTATTATCACAAGTGAAACGCAGACCATAAAAAACTTTAATTAAAATTTTAATTAACACCGGTAATCAATAGGGTGTAACATAACATCTCACATATTCTCAGTGGCATGGAGGAAAATGTAATCAAACAAATACAGAGGGACCAAATATGATGATTTTATAGGCTAATAAGCTCAAGGTAAGTGTGGCAGGATGAGAGGGAAATGTCACAGACTCTCTTGGTTTCCCACTGTGGTGTTTGCTGATGCGTTTAAGGCTTTAATGTGTTAGCTTTTTTTTTTTTCAACTATCCAGGCCTTATACAACTTTTTCTTTGTCTGAATCGGTAACTGAAGTTGATTTAGAAACTTTATATGACTAAAAACAGACAAATCTGATGGTTCATCCTTTTTTTTTGGATTTGCAAATGCATCTAATCCTCCTTTTCAGACTGAGTTCAATCTGACCGGATTCATGGGAAGTCAGTCACAACAGTTTTTGTAATAAGAAATTTAAGCACCCTCGAGGCCTTTTCAAAAACAAGCAAGATGACTGCAGCTGATCTTGAATGTTCTGTATCTGTTAGACGTCAGTATGAAAGGTACATGTTAGTTCAAAATGGGTTGTTTTGAAGTCGGCTGCTATGCTAGTTCTATGCTCCTCTTGCAGTTTAGTTATGTTGGTTAATGGCACCCTGCTGCATGCAGGAAGAGACGTTGGCCTCAGTCTTTTTTGACAGTTTTGTCGATTCCAACATTTTACCAAAGTATTTAGGGTTCTGGTTCTGAAATATTTGCTCTCATTCAGTTTAGGTATTGGGGGGAAAAGTAGGTATTGAGAATTTAGCTGCGAGAGACGGAGATGACGCTGCCTTCACATGCTCATCCAAACCGGGAGTTCGAACGCAAAAAATTCAAAATGAAGCAAGTGTTTTCCTCTTCTGTGTTTCCTCTTTACTACAGGGTTTAAATGATTTGTCCCCACGCTTTGGGAGTTGGGTTGTTCTTCAAGAGACCACTCTGCCTGACTACGTCTAAGCATGGCTGTTAAATGGACAATCACACTAACAGAATCTTCTTCTCTGGTACGGTCTGATTCACCAAGATAACCCAGAAAGGCTCAAGTAAGTTAGAAGCATGACCACACTTTGAGGGGGCTTCAATCCAGAGCACAAAATAGAGTTACAGAGAGTACCAAAATATCAATTCAGCAGTGGTCAATTAAATGAAATCAAAAATCAATGTATTATGTAGCTGAAATATTCTAAGGTTTTAATCATTGTAAAAGTATAACACAGCAGTGTTCATTCCCCCAAAAATATCACTTAAAAATGACTCCATGGTCATTGAGAGAGAAGGAGAGCAGATACAGCAACTCCAGGCTATACTGTTTTTGTTTAAAGGAGCTTTATGTGTTACATCAACAAAAGAAAGGACAAGGCAAGTGAATGAAAAAAAACAGAGTCCAAGAAGAGAAGACGAAGGAGAGTGTTAGGGTTATAGTCCCTGAAGATTGTCCGCCAGTCTCATCCCTCCTTTCAACTATCTCTCTGTCTTTCTTATTCCAGAGGTAATCGCACCCCAGCCCGACAGAAGAGCACAGTTCATCCAAATGATAAATAAACTGGATTGGACGCTAAATGAGAATTGCTTAAAAGGTAATAAAGCAAAATTCAATCATGCTCCATTGGCATTTCCAGGGTACCTTTGATGGTTGGTACACTTGCTAACCCTGGAGTCATCACAAAGTGAAAGAGGTAAAGAATTTATTTAAACTCTCTGACTTCTTTCACTTAACTACGATTATCTGACCATTGCAACAGAGAATGCCTTTGCTCCTATCAAAGTTGCATATAACTGCTAAAATGATGTCCCCTTCTTTTTCACTGACACATTTTGGCCTTAATAAACACAGATCTATAAATCAAGTTCTCCTTCAGCTCTTAATAATGTGATTATTGATCTCCATGTGTTAATTCTTGGGGGTCAGAGGTCAGACTCAGCTAGCAGCACCCTCTGTGTCTTGTTGAGGACACATCAGCGAAAAAGCAGTTTAAACCTGATTCATTAATGCCACAATTAAGCTGCAACTTAGCTGCCCTGAAGAAGAATACTAAAACTCTGCCACCATGATCGTTTCATACCCTTAATTTTTCAGGTTTGACCTTTTGGTCTAATGAGTGGTTTCAGTCGATATTACTCAGTTTTCATCACCTTTCTCAATAATTAAACATTGCAAGAATTAGGCACATTCTGATTTTCTGTTTCTGCTGGCTTGCTTGAAATACCTGAAATATTCAAGAGTAGTATGGGAGGCATGGTCCTCTGCAATCATTTAGCCATGCTAAGTACACTATGCTAAATTTGGTCTGTTTTCTGATTGTTTTCTTAACTTTTGACTGGCCTGTTAGTGTAAATATACATTTCTGTTTAAATAACTGAAAAATTATTTGCTTAGGAACATCTCAAGCTGCTATGGGCTTAAACTGCTAAGGGAGCTGAAAACACTGAGTCAGTCATAGTTACACTATTGTTCACATCAAAGTCGATGCTGCTAGTATTTCTACTTTAGTTTCATAAGAATTGCTTTTATTAGTCTGTATTTGAATTTTTTTGCTTTTTGGTCAGTCTTTTTATTTATCTCTCTCTGTCAGTCTCTTCATTCCCCTCTAATTTCTTGGTCCATCCAGTTCCTCTGGCTGTCTGTCTGATTAAAGAGGAGCTTTTTCTGCCACTGCAGCAAAGTGCTTGCACACTGGTTGATTAATGTTGGGTTTCTGCAAATAATGTTAGCATGTTTGTGGTTTGGACCTGATCTTGGATTGTAAACTAACTAACTAAATAACTTTGTTGTGATTTTGTGCCGTATAAATCAAGATGATAAATTGATCTGATTAATTTATGGATCTCAAAATACCATGACCCCGAACACTGTAAAAGTCAAATTCATCCTTAACATACACATTCAATTCATGTTAACCTTTTTTTAAATAAGTGGCACCACTTCTTTCTCAGAATTTGTCACCCCTGCGTCAGACACTTTCAGGCTGCTTGCATTTCTGTAGAATTCTGTAACCTTTAAACTTTCCTCAGCTGTGTTGTCTCAGCGTGTGTAGGTGAAGGTATGTAAGGGTGTCAGGAACAAGCAAAGACAGTACAGGTGTGTGTGTGTGTGTGTGTGTGTGTGTGTGTGTGTGTGTGTGTGTGTGTGTGTGTGTGTGTGTGTGTAGGCCCTGCTCAAGAGACTTCATAGTAACCCAGCAATGACAAATAGTTTCCCTCTCTCTTCCTCTCATCACTGCTCTAACCCCTAACTGAGAATTTCATCTGCAAACAGCTCGATTTGATGGGCAAATGTTTGCTCAGCTCCAAAAGACTGTACACCCTGAATACTTTTTAAGTAAATGTTTGCGCAGTTGTTTCTACTTCACTGTTTTATTTCTCTGTGACCCTCTCTCCTTATTTGGGTTGTTCTCTTTTCTTTGGAAAAAAAAAGGGGAAAACTCATTGAGAACTATTTCCTCTCAGGGTAGTTTATTGTCGTAATCAAACAGGGGATGATTCATTTGTTTTAAGAGTTTTGTCATTGCAGGGGGAGGTAGTACCTTCTCTGTGCTGATGCACGTACACAGCACAGATGGTGCGACTCTCTATGGCAAGACTGGCTTGCTCCTTCCCTGTCCCCGTTGTCAAACATGCTGGCTAGCTATCCAATGAACAGATTTTTTACTGCTCACATCTAATAAATATTTAGGATTAACTCAATGAAACGATGCAAACACAAATGAAATGTATTTAATGGGCATCCTGTCCATTGGAGGAGTTTCAATAGGGCACCGCTGAGGTGTGAAATGGCTACAACAGGCAATATAACACCCACATGGTCTCTCTCTCTCTTTGCTCTCTTTGTGTCTCTGTGTCTCTCGCTTGCACACTTTCATGCACACACACACAAGAAAAAAAAGCACCTAATATTTTCTGTCAGCAAGATTGTGCATACCCCCAACCTTCAAATAATTTACTGCCATGTGTCTACAGAGTGTTTGGCGCAAAAGTGTCACTAAATCTCAGCCCTCAAAGTCAAACGTCAGGTAAACCACAGAGAAATAATGTTTATTTTCTCTCAGCCCTGGCCCTGTTCTTAACCATGCTGTCAGTACACCAGGAGCTCGTATATCTCACAAATTCCCCAATGATCTGTACAAGTAGCCTTTGAAAAGTGACTGAGGACAAACTAAGGCTGGTTCTTTATTACTTCTAAGTCCTGAAACAATGACATACACCTTTTTCTTCCTCTACAGATGTAGTGTCTTACCATCGTGGCTCATTACAATATGATTGTAACAACATCTTTTACTGAATTAAGTAAAAGATGCAGGAAAGTGGTAAAATTCTGGGTTTGGCATAACTTGTCTCCGTCTCTTCCAGGCTTTCCATCCCACTTAGTTGACAGTAAATCGAACATACAATGTATGAATCTATTTTTAACCGCTTTTCTCCAATTAATCTCTCCTTTAGCTACCCGAGAGGATACAGTAAAAAACAGAGTGCACTACATAAAGCACCTGTTATACTTTTAATGTGAGGGTCTGCATGTGCTCCTTCTTTCTCCAACAGGTCAAACACATGTAAGCTATCTAAATATCTACATATAATTCACTGAATGTCTCAGGAACAGTAGATAATTAAGTTTATTTGGAGTAATTTCACCGCCACTAGAAGCCAAGGAAACAACAATAGTATTGTGAATATAAATCTGGTACATAGGCTTCTGATTGTATTCTCCTTTTTCCTTAATTAATGATAGAAAAACCAGCTCAAACAGCCCTTGTGGGTTATTCAAAAATAATTTGCTATATATTCAATTTTACATGCTGCTACAGGTTTGCATGTTTTAATAGAGCATGGATGCACACGTGTTTGTATTTCTATTTGGGCACATTAATGACAACACCTCCCTCCACTCGAGGACACCAAACTATTTTCCCGCTCTCTAAATGATTATGTCTGCTTGTGCTTAACCCCTTCAACCCTATTCACCACTGTAATAGAATTTCTCAACCCGTCTTACCACCTCGCTTCCCATCCCCGTAACCCAAATAGCCTTTTTCACTCAGAATCCCTTTTCTATAAATGCATTCACATAAACGCAGAGGAAGAGAGCTTAACGGTAGCGAGGGGAGGGGGGGGTCGTACGAAAGCAAGCAAGTGGATGGCAGCACCTCGAGCACATCAGCAGCCCACCTTCCACTGCTGTCATACATACTTTGTTTCCTCTCCTACAGATTCACAATGGGATATTCTCTAATAACAAATCATTTCTTCCAAAGTATGCTTTTTAATCTAGCTGTGCTTGACAGGGCCCATCCTTTCCGCTGAAGGGGAAGACCACTTAGAGGCCAGGCCAATAAGGCCCAGCAGCCCCTTGGCCTGACTGGGGTGATTTGTCAGGCGTTCCCATGGTGGTCACACCGATGGATTTATCCCAAGGTAAATGGAGATAGCCCTCGCCGATGCTGGGCCCGGCACTCTGATTACGGACCCTCTCTACAAGTTGCATTGATAGATGTTGCTTGTGTTTATCTATTTACAATGCCACTAAATCTGTGAATACAAAGTAACATGGGTGAAAAGGGGTACGCTCTTGGGGCTGAGCAAGAGTGGGAGCAAGTCCTCCGTGGTTTGATTTATGCCATGCTATGCAGAGCAATAGAGAGACAGTGCAGATGAAGGGTCTGAGATGAAACAGCTCGGTGGGGCAGAGGTTGTGGTTTTGCATTGGGGTCGGAAGGGCGCTAGGATAAATCTCAAACATTTCTCACACCGTGTGCTGTCCACCATGCCATAAGAATAACAAACACGCTGCAAAAGGAATAAGGGGAGCATTTCAGGCACACAGGAGAAACAGAATGCACTTTCCCGACAACAATGTAGAGCCAATCGGAGATGCACGTTGGTGAACATTTATTCCAGGTCTCCCACATCTATGTTGAAGAGTAATTCCATCCAGGGGCAATCACTGGGACAGCTTTGGTTCAGACAGCCTCTTCTATCTCATTCCCATTCAGCCAACCTAAACCTGCTCTGCTCCACTGTCAGGAAGTACATTTTCTGGTTTGTCTTTTCAAGTGTTAAAACCAACCATCGTACAATTGCAATTGAATACGTGAGTATCAAGGATAGCTACTGATGAGGCATATCCATAAACTTATCAAGAAAATTGGCAAAAATTGTTTACAAGATTCAGCAGACTCTTCTCAACCATCAAGATAAACACTTTCAACTTGATCCAGTACTTTTGTGCTTTCTTGCTCTCTGTGAGGTAGTAAAGCATTACAACCTCTGATCTCAGATGTCCTCCTGGCCCACTTGCATCCTTGGAGTTTTTAAGGCTAAGAGTGCCAAAAATAGTTCTGCCTTAATGGGGATTATAATATCATCAAACATATTTAAAGTGGGGCGCCGGAGGGCTAATGGTCTGGGCACACCCCATGTGTAGGCCGTGGTCCTCGTCGCAGAGTTCACGGGTTCGACTCCTAGCCATTTGCTGCATGTCTCCCCCAACTCAGTACAGACACAAACAGTCTGGTAGAACTAAGTGGTGACCATAGACTATATAAATAATGGACGTAGTATCCCGTCACCCATCTGTTTCTGAAGCGCTGTTTTGAGGCCAATCGTCAGCAGGAACCATATTGGATAAGCGGAACCCAACCTAAATGCTGTCGAGTTAGCGTAAGGTAAAGAGGCGGACTTTGAATCTCCTAGCCAACAGCTACAGTGTTCCTGCCGGTCAATCAAGTCATCTGTGCCTCTCATAATGGAAAACTTGTAATCTTAATTTCTTCGAAATTGGTGCATTATGAAAAAATTCACCCCCCATACGGTATGTGCCGATCCAGAAATTAGCAATCCAGACTAAACTCAGTTTTTGTACCAGGCTGTAAACGTGTTTATTTCTGCTGTAAAGATCAGCTTTTTTTAATTGATGTGTATGTGGTTTCCGGTACTTCCGGAGCCAGCCTCAAGCGGACACTCCAGAAGCTGCAGTTTTTAACACTTTTGCATTGGCTTCAGTTCTTGCAGCCGGAGGTTGCCGCTTGGTGGTGACCCACAGGTCTGTATCTGTATTACCCCATCTGCCTTCAACTCATGTGTTGTAGATCACCTCTGTGTTTGTTTATTATTTTGTTATTTATACTTTTCCTTGAAATGATCTTGAACACTGGGGTGCTGTTGGCCTAGCGGTCTAAGCGCACACCACATGTAGAGGCTGTAGTCCTTGCACAGCATTCGTAGGTTAGACAATTTTCTGTATGTATGTCTTCCCCCGCTCTCTGCTCCCCATGTTTCCTGTCTCTCTTCAGCTGTCCTGTCCATTAAAGGCAGAAATGCTCCAAAAATATAACCTAAAAAAAAGAAAATCATCAACAGGGATGTTGAAACACTTGTAGATAAGTGTGCTCAGATTTTCAGCACTCTTTAGTGAATGATATGAATCCAAGAAGAGGACTGGGGGTGTGCTAGTTACAATATTTTGTTGCTGTTGCTGCATCCCCAAAACCACAGAAAACTGTTATAAAAACACTTAAGTGATGTCTTACTGAAAACAAATGTCTCTTCTGTTCTAGTGATGATAATCCCGTTGCATCATCATTACCTGGGTCTGTTCAGTTCCACCTTAAACCTCGCTTGAAACAAAATATGACCGCACAGTCTTCAACTTTGACATCATCATCAGCAAAGATTGGCATTGGACAGGTGAACCAGTCAAAGGACACTCTATCACATGTTCAATCTCAACCACCTGATCACGATAAAAATAAGCGCCCAAGTTGTTTCTATCCACCGTACAGTATCCCTTACCGTACACGCCCACACACCCCAACAACCCCCCTCATGCCCCAACCTCTTGGAAAGCTTATGTATGGAGCGCTCTTTGTTCCTCAGCCTATTGAGGTAAAGATAACTGTGGGATGTGAGAGTGCTGAGTGATTATACATCAGTAAAATCACAGGGGGTATATATCACTGCCACTGGGACACACCCACTGGAATGAATTGGGTCAAATGAGAGCAGTGCATCGGGCAGGGCGCATTGACAGTTACTAATGCACCTCCCATAGCCGCTAACAGGAGTGTACAAATTGCTGGAGGTTTGTAAACTTTGCTTGTTAAGGGCAGGGGCAGTTGATGCTTGTAAGAAGCTTTGCAGTAGTGGCATAGATAGGTAACTAAATCAACACTTCAGGTGCAGCCGAGTGACGGGGCAGGACTTTGTTTGAACCAGGAGGAGGGGAGTTTCTCTCCAATTAGTATCGACCTTACCCAAGGGACAGAAAAGGGTTTGTAACAGGAAATAGGGAATAAGGAAGGTGAGTGGAGATTGAGAGGGAAAATGGACTTCATCATTAAGAGGAAGCAGAACTGAGACACAGAAAATGTCAGTGTCATTATAACATGTCTCCAATATGAGTCATACTCGAGTTGCATGGCCATTGTTGTTAATGCCAAACATAATTTTATATCGGCCCAGATATTGAGGAACAATCAACGGATGAATTTACTAATTCAAGATATTTGCATAAACATCTATTTTAAGTGTACATTAACACTCCAATGACGCCCATAGGAGATCAGTGCTAATTTCAGTGTTTCAATTACTGTCAGATAAAAAATTCAATTTGCACAACATTTATTCTATTTGCAAAAGAACGAAAAGGCTTTGCACTGTCATTGTATGATATGTTTCTTGATGACCCCATGATGTTACTTGACTTTAAAACTTGGTAAAACGGCAGCAGCTCAGTCCATAGGGACATGGCTTGGGAACTGGAGGGTCGCCAGTTTCAGTTCCGGTATGAACAAAGTTTGACAATTGGACCAGTGGCTAGAGAGGTTCTGGTTCATTTGTCTGGGAACTGCCAAGGTGCCCTTAAGCAAGGTACTGGGCCTCCAACTGCTCAGGTGGTGCTTGTTGATGGTAGCCTCCTCACTCTGACATCTCTTCTTAAGTGCATGTTTGTGCATGAGTCTATGTATAAAAAACTATGTGTGTAGCATGATCAAAAAACACCTGAGAGTAAAACTTGAATTTCCCCCATGGGGATTAACAAAGTACATGGTAGTTGTTTTTTTAAACACACAATGGCTGTGATCAGGCCACAGGGAATTGTTGTGTGCATAAGATGGTTAACTAAAAAAAAAATAATAATAATAATAGCCAGAGATAACTTGCATCATTTTAGTTTTAACAATATAAAGGGGCATAAAGCATCTAAAGATAATCAATAATCTTTGCAGTTAGCAAAAATACCAACGTAGACACAGCAGTTTTCGTGCGGATTAATTAGTCTACATGCCGTTGCACCCTGCTCATGAAGGCAAACGTATCTCAACAACTGAAATGTGCAAGTAATTAACTACTAATGGACTGTAGAGAAATATTTGTACATGTTTTTGTGTATCAAATTTCTACTGCAGAGATCTATGGGTAGAGCAAGTTCCATCATCATGAGATGATTTTCAATCTTATACATTCTGCAGAATCAATCCTCCGTCTTTTCCAAAGGCTGAAGGAAATATGATTTTTACATTGTTGTTTTTTCGTGTTGTTTTTGCTCAGTCCAATGTAAAAGAGAAATGCAAAATCAAAAGTTTAAAAAGCTGATACAAGTCCTAATCTATGACCATTCTTTATTATAAATATCACAATGAAATACGTATCTGTTTAGGCTGAGTCCTCATAAGACAGACAAGTGGAGGCTGAGGAAGGAATGTTTCACCCTGCTCTCTGATCCTGCCACACCACTCAGTTTGTCCTCCCTCAGACCTGTTATTTTATCACACTACAACACCAGAGAACACAGACACGCCTGGACTGCAGAGGCACCTGAGGAACAGAGGGTCATCAAAGCATTTGAGTTTGATCATGTCTTTTATGAGTGATGCTCTTTAATTGAAAAAGAAGACCAGCCAAAGCCACTAGATCTTTGAAATGAAATATGCATGCCAAAAAATGTGTATAAAACAATGTCAAAGCTTGAGGTGCAAGCTATGACAGTGCTCAGGTAAAGTGTCTATATAATTGAGTGTGTAAAGCTTAAAGAAAGGTATTCAGAGTCACACCTGTCTTCTGCAGTTTGCACTGAGGCAAGGGGAGGCACAACAGCCATGCAGTGTCCCTACACGCCTGTGCACCTGGAGGAAGGGACCTGATGGCTTCACATGCATAGAGCAACAGCGTATAGACAGTCAAAATACTACACTGTGGCTGTGTACATTGTTGACAAAACTAACTCAGTATTATCATCATCAGCACTGGAACAGGCATAGAACCAATAAAATATCACCATCTATATTTCAACCACATTTATTTTAATTATTTGTGTCCTTTTCGTAACTAAAGGGTTTGATTTCAATTCAAAATATGACCTTAATTGTTTGAATGAAAAATACTGATTATTGGAATTAATGTTGTGGAACAGCAATGTTCGTTGAAAACACTGTGACCCTCAATATTTACCCTCACCCATAATGTCAACACAGCTGCTTTTATATAACACATGATCCAAAAATTCTGGACCCAATATGAGCTGAGAGCGAAGACCGTCAAGTTAAAGAAGAAAGTGTTCCCTCAGTTCACTCCAACTCTACGTTCAGCTATGTACCAGTATAGTGTGACTTGGCCTGTGGATTGGCAGTGGACCGACACTCTGAAGCCCTGTGTGTGTATGTGTGTGTGTGTTTGTGTGAGAGCATGAAGCTGTGACCTCAGATGTGTACAACACCTGTGTCCACTAAGTATTAGATGTACTAAAGCCCTGCAGCTGCTGAACTCATCCCTCTCTCTCCCTAACTCTAATTCTACCTCACTGAGTCACACAACATGGATCCTTTATATACACACACACACACACACACACACAGACTGACACACACACTCATGTGCCAAAAAAATGAACCTAAACAGAAAACACAGGATGTGACAAAACATCCTGCACACACATATGCTTGTTCTTACACAAAACCTCACCGTACGATCCCACCTAAACACACACTCCCAAGTCCATGGTGAGGTCTGCTCGCACACATGCACAAACACACGAGTACACACACATTTTGTCTCTCTGCAGGATTATGACATGTTATTAATTGCCGCCATTATCAGCGACAGCTTGCCTGAGAACTGGGCCCTTCTCTGGGGGGCGTGAGGCCCAGTGTCGCAGCATACAGAAAAAAGTGAGCGGGAGAGAGTGAGGGAAAGAGAGAGAGAGAAACAGAGAGAGAGAGGAAAAGGGCACATTGAAAGAGTGAGTGAGTGATGGAGGAGAGGAAGAGGGAGGGAGAGAGAGAGAGAGACAGTGAAGGTGTAATGCGTCACGCAGCGCGATGCAACACTCTGCCCAAAAGGGATTGTGGGATTGTGAATAATTTATCAGAAAACATTTTTCTTGGTCCTTTCCACAGACCCACAAATCCACCCTGAGCTCTCTTTAGGCTGGGCTGGAGATAATGTACTTTTTGTGTGTGTGTGTTATGTGTGTATTTGGGAACATATGTGCTTGCTTCTGGCTTACCTTTAATCACAGAGGACATCTACTCAGGTACATTTATGTCCTCACATGAATGCAAATGTGGGATAAAATATAAGCTAGACCCTAATAGAGAATTAAACATAGTCAGTGGAGAGTGTTATTCAGGCAAGGTTTCAATCGCCACAAAATGAGGCTCTTCCACCACGACAGTCCAGCCTGTTTGGGTCGGCAAAACGTAACTGGATGCTTCATCTCATTAGGTTATAGAGCCATATGAAAGCAATGCAGATGGTAATTTACAAACAAAGATATCATCAAACTACTAATCTGGCATCTAAATCATTGACAGAAATCTCTGAACCTCGTCACATGCTCACTGGCCCGTCTAGATCTCTTTGATGCTCACATGTAATGAGAGATAGAGAGAAATTGATTGGAAGGAGTTTGAAGGAGAATTCGATTGTCAACAGCGTCCTGGCATCAACTCCCCCGGCCCATTCATCTGTAGCCGCAGAAAAAAACAGTTGCGTGAACTGTCACACCCAACTCTACTGTTAATTTAAGGTAATTAGCGAGAGAGTGATTCCCAATACATCATGATGCAACTGGCAGACTCCACAATATTTCACAGCCAATCTGTTACCTCTGCAGCCCCGCCTCCTACCCCCTCCCTCCCGCTCTCATTTCAGACACAGTAACTACACATCCAAACACACTTATCTCTGCTGACAAACACACAAATAGACACACAGGAGGATGCACCGAAATTATCTGACAAGGTGTGTAAGCTCTATGAAAGGAAAATGAATGTCTTTCACACCAAATCATCTGTCCCACTTTCCTTTACAGACGATGTACCGACAGTCCAGCCTAATCCACGCTTGTACAGATCATGTTAATAAAACAAAGAGTATTTTTTGAAGTTAAAGTAAGCCAAAGTCTTGTAAAATGATTTGTTTAAATAAACAATGGTTAAGTAATACAACCATCCTGAATATGATGATAAATCAATTAAAGGTCATCTTTGTTTTTGGGTTGTTTCATAATTGAAGTGAAGTGAAGTGAAGTGAAGTGAAGTGAACTTATCTGGAAGAATGTTCAGTATATACAGTCATCATTCATTCATATGATGAATGTGTATTTCTCCATCACCCTGTCTATCCCCTTCTGCTAAGTATTAACCAACCATGTTTTGCCACGACCCCGTTCAACCAATCACCCTGCTACTGCTAAACTTTCTGTCTGTTCTCCTCTCTGTTCTGGTATGCTGTTCCATCATGAGTCATAGCCTCCTCCATCAGGGTCACCTCCACTCTTCATCATCAGTGACCAGGTTCAGTTCTTCAGATGTCCATCCTTCATCACAGCCTGCATCCTTCCTTCACCACAACCACCACCACCACCACCAGTGTCTAGGCTCCACCAGGGGGATGCAAAGAAGTCTCAAGAGGTCTAATCCCCAAAGACATCTTAACATCTTTTTAAATCTTTTAAAATAAATCAGTGTTAACTCAATGTGAAGTCTCTCTTGATTGAACTTTTCTTAGACATATTTAGCACCACAAATGTTTTAAACGTGCAATTGTTATACATTTCAAATACAATAAACCCATATTCCAGTGTTGTACTTTTGGTCTAAGGCTCACTTCATTGTTTAAGGCTCTTTCTGCAGATAAGAAAAATAGAATTCTGAAGCATTATTGTCTGAGTTTCTGATCATAGACTAAGGCTGGAGATATACAGGCTTTAAACAATGTGTATGTGCATGCTAGCTCCCATGCATTCTCTGCATCTTATCGCTGCATCAGCTATGCATGTCTTCAACATTAACACAATGAGGGGTGCCGTTGGCCTAGCGGTCTAAGCGCGCACCCCATATACTGAAGCTATAAACCTCATCGCAGAGGTCGCAGGTACGATTCCAGCCTCAACCATTTACTGCATGTCCTCCCCCACTCTTTGCTCCCCACATTTCCTGTCTATCTTCAGCTGTCCTGTCCATTAAAGGAGAAAATGCCCCAAAATATAATTTAGAAAAAAAACATTAACACGATGCATAATTATGCAAGATGCAGTATGAACACTAGGGGTAGTGTAGAGGCAAGATGTGACAGTAAACACAGCAGCAGGGGGAAGTATGTAGTTTTTAGGTGCAGGTGCTTTGCTGCCAGGTTCTAAATATTGTAAAGAGCCTCTCCTTAGGAATCCCAGAGTCCAGTTAAATCCATACTGGGATTTTGGAATGAATGTTCTGCAATATGATCATTAAAATATTTGGATGATGATATGTTTTGGCTAATATAATGCACAGTTAAAAACACCCAAGAGTAGAATCTGACAGCAGATGGCTTTGGTCAGTTCACATTAAGCAATGTCTGCTTTATCATTGAGCGCATTTAAAATGACTGACTCTTGTTGGGTCAAAAAGAAAAGTACAATCAATAATACTCTAAACACATAGTGCAGTTTGAGACACAAGCTAGCGTCTTCACCAGTTCTGTAGCTAAGTTCAGCCATGGTAGCACCCTCCTATTGCTCAGTACTCACAAAAGAGAATATCCAGACTGTGATGTATAAAGAAAGAGAGGAGAGAAAACCACAGAGAGAAGAGCAAAGCGGAGATATGAGGCTGGAGTAAAAGCAGAGAAGGTGTCAAAATCACAACTCCGTGCTCCAAAGCATCCCGTTCATTTCTGACAAAACAAACAGATGTCACATGTGTACTGAACATACCACTGTGAAGCCACAAAGTCTTTCAACTCTCTGAGTTCAAAGCTGGTGATGAAGAACTCAGGGACTTTCAGTTTAGTGTTCATGTCTGAGACTGTTTGTTTTCAGAGTTTGTGCAGTTGTTAATTTGTGTTTGAGTGAGTCTGTAAATTTACACACAACAGCAAATACAGTACAGAAAAGGTCTCAACCAAGTCCAATATCTGGGTTGTGCATGCTCCTATGCCTTGGGTGTTAGAGTCTCGGTTAGGGCTTTCAAAACAGTTTACATACAAGATGTGATCACAGTTTTTAGGTCAATTCCTCTGGCAAATTTTTGTGAAATGCACCAAGAAAACCTCATTTTAAATAATGTTTTTAATGTGTTAAAGATGTACAACAGATTAGAAAAATGGGCTTTAAATACTAAATATGTGGGGAAACAAATGGATGGATTATCTTAAAAGAATAAGTGTGCAGAGGTTCAGTGTGTGCCAAGGAGACTAACTGAGAGCTGCAACAATCAGTTTTGTATTACTGTTTTATCTTCAATTATTAAGATTAATCCATCAATCTTTTAGTGTCTAGCATGTCTAAAAAATTGTATTGCCTTTCCTCAAATACTTTTAAATTGATCATTTTAATGGATAGCTGAGAAATACAATGATCTTCAAAGTACGAGGATGGAAATAAAAAGTCAGAAGTGATTCTCAATCTTGAATCCTCGAAAACTGCTTCCTGATCCGACTAAATAAGACATGTAAAAGCCCGAGCTGTTGTGCAGCAGTGGCATGGTTCCAGAGTCCTCAAGCTAATTATATTATGCCCAACACGCTAAAGAATGGCAGCACATTAGCTCCATGTTCAACAATTGATAGAAAATCTATCATGGATCAGTAATGAATACCAACAGCCATGAGGGAGATCTATAGCGTTAATATTTTAAACAGCCCAACCTTATATACTGCTCTGCTCTGTCTCAGGCAGCAAGTGAACCAGCAGGCTTCTGTCTCAGACGGAGCAGCTGGGGAGGTGTGAGACTACTTTAGCTCGCTGCACCACATCAATCTTTTGGAAGCTCTGTAAGACGTTCACACATTCGTACAGCGACACATGCATGTATCACACTTGCACCCATATATGCACCTGCCATGTTCTATAAATGGTACTTTGTTGTTATAATGTAATGGATAATAGTTGGAAGTTTTACTATCGCAAAGAAAATGACATGGTTGGTATAATGGTACTGAGTATAAGTAATGAATCGTTATAACGGCCAAAGTCTCTGAAAGCCTGTCGTTTTTTTTAGTTCATTTGTTAAGACTTTGTCACTGGCATCATGCTGCAGTATAAGGCCTTCAAAGGACCCTGTTGACTGGGTCTTTCTGTATTTGCATCTAATCAACTCTAACTTATCATGTGGTTTGCAAACACAAACAGAGGGAATACCATAAACACTCACCCTTTCTTGTATAGCTGCAGTTTATGTTCCAGTGGGCATGATGGCACTGTCTTTTAAATAGTTGGTGTAGTATCTCTATAGCATGGAGTCAGGCAGGAACATGGTTTCTCCTTGTCACATTTCTTGAGGAAAAAGAGAGAAAAAAGACAGGCCGTGTAAAGTTTGCAGCCAATTAGGTGTGCATTAAGTTTCCTGTTTGATAAGAAATGCATTTTGATAAGGGTGTTGGCTATACCACACTGCAAGCTCAGCAGAAACTGATGTTGATTTTAAAACCTACTACAAGGAATATTAATATTCAAACATTAACATTCATTAATCTTTATGTAGCTTATACCATTGAAAGATGATCAGACACTCCAAGTGATTTTATTTAGATTCATTTGAAAAACCCCAAACCAACAAAGGAGCAGATGACAAAAATAACTTTAATCAAAGCAGAGCTTATTTACTCATTTAAACTGACAGTTACTGCATGTGGAGTAATTACTGAACCAAAACACATACCAGGAGTAAATACTAAGTAGGCCTACAATATTTCAGACATGAGGTATCTTAACAAAAGTTCCCCCTGAACTTTTACATCAAAAAAGTTCACTTGTTGACCATTACTTTTACCCCTTCTCTTCAATTGCTAAGAAGTGGTAAAAACCCATCTCTGTTCCTGCCTTCAAAATAAAAGCCCTTCATATTAAAACAGTAAATTACCAAATATTAGCTCTACTGTTGAAAAATAGATCAAATATGGGAAAAATAAACGTAAGCTAGCCTTCTCCTTCTCTACAATGGAGGCTATTATTTGCTTTTGCTTTGTGTTGAATGTGCATATTTGTTGTTTGGGTTAGATTTTTCATATATTCATTGCTTTTCTTCCTCAGTTTATCTCCTTTTAATTAACATGTTCGAAATAATAATATCAACCAATCAACTTTATCCTCTCTTGCGCTGAAACAACAATTAAGTTATGTTGCATGTTTTATGTCTGATACAGGGTTCGATTCGAGACAGTGTGCAGAATGAGCCTGCAGGGTTCTGCATTTAGTAGCATGTTTGTCAGTTAACATGAAGCTTGAGGAGATCTTTTTGATGCTTTTGGAGTATGCTACACATGCAAGCACAGCACAGGATCCGCACACATGTGAGACAGGGCAGCCAAAAGTGACAATAAATGCTCCTTCAAGCTGATAGAATACTGGACACTTATGTGGTATGGCCTTACAGTCTTTCAGCTCGACCCTTCTGTGGCAAAACACTTAACAGCATCGTGTAAAGTTTAGATTTAACTGCTGTTGTCAACTTTGCAGCAAAAGTTAGGAGATGATGAAGTCATGCGGAGAACAAGGGACAAAGGCCATGAAGATCAGCAGAGCAGATCTGCCTGAGCGCTCTGCGCTGTCAAACTAGCACCTCGGAGCATTCGGGGTATTCGGAGAATGGGAGATGATTGCATTCAGAGGATTTCATCAACATTGTCTCAGTGGAAGTGAGACAGAGAGCCACAGAAAGAAATCAAGAGATTGGGGTAGTCGCTGTGGTCTGTTACAATCTTCATCTGATTTGTTTTTCCCCCTCACTGCCTCCTTTATCTTTCTCGCTGAACCTTTTCTGTCTGAGTGAAAATGTGAGCAGACGCAGATCATCAGGTTGCTAAGCGACATACAGGCAGATTACACAGAACTTTGGGTTCTGTTTTGGTGTGGCTACTTCCTTTCTCTTTGCTGTTGGCCCTCTTTCTTGCTCTCATCTTCCAGCTTTTTCTTCTCTCTTCCTTTGTCCTTCCTTTTTTCCATTTTCCTCCCCTTGTTTTCTGTCTGTTTGGCTGCACAGTGGAGATTTCTGGGCCTGGGAGATGTGCAATGTTTCCAGCCAGCAGGAGCAGCAGCAGCCGTGAGCATTTATCAAAGCCGTGCTCCGTAATGACCACTCAGCAGTGGGGAAATTGAGCTGACCCCGAGGCCAAGCTGTTAGAGGGGACTGGTGGGAAGGCCAGCGGGGTCAGGCCATCCTTGTCCCACCCACTTAGTGGGCATTTAGCGCTGAACCATTAGTTTACTGTTTGGAGGCCTCACAGCTATCCCTTGCACAGTTCACACACATACAAACATGCACACATACACACTCAGACTAGCACACAATGTGGACAACAGCACCTCAGCCTAATCTTCAGAACTTCAATGTTTACCTGACACAAGTTGTAAAAGGAAAAGAGTCAAAGAAACCGAGGGGTAAACTTTGTTGGCTGCTAGTAAATGCTTAGACTTGGTACCATCAGGAACTATTTCTCTGTTGTTTCACTGAAAACAGGTCAAGACAATATGGGCAGAGAATATGTAGCTTTGTTTAACATTTTCTTTTGAAGATTTTCCCTTAAATTTCAGGGGAAATTGCCTTTTCATACATTAAGTAGTCTTCTTTGTGTATGCTGAGACACAACTGTGCACATACGCTACCAGGTAATGTCTGATCATATACATCTTGTAGAATAATCCTTATACCTGTGACAAATATTCTCACAAAACAAAGACCATATCATGTCAGTTTTACAAAAGTAAGTCTGAAGATTTTTGCAGTAAATAAGAATAAAACAGAATCATGTTTATTCATCTTACATAAAACAATGTATGCTCATCCGTGGTATCTCATCTGACCTTTGTTGTCTCTTCCAAGACAATGTGGAGACATGACAATTACCAGAGCTCGTTAATGTGGGGACGCTGTTAGCATTATTTAACTAACCTATGTCTTCAGGCATTTGCTGACAACAGTCCAGAGAGCCGCCATGGGGCAAAAAATCGCAGGGGAGCCTCACACACAGACGATCAATATGGACGCAGCTGGGAAGAGAGGAGGGGGCAGAGGAGAAAAAAAGAGCTGGAATAGTCATTTTCGCTTGAGAGGCGCTCCCTTGAAAGCCATGAAATAAAAACCTGAACTTTAAAATTGATAAGGATTGATTTCGCTGACACGGGATCATAACATACACCCCTTCAGAGACTAGCGGTGTGAGGGCTTACAGATGCCTGACGCATAAAGGAGAATGGGAAGGACGTAAATCTGACTACAGCACAGCAATTAGCCTTTTACTGTGGAGAAGATATGGAGAATCTTTACTGTTTCATCAAATGGCATTAGGCACGCTGTGGGCCTGGAGGTTTCTCCAGGAAGACAAATGCTAGAATAAACTTGTTTGGACAGATGGATTGGATGGAATTCTTCACAAAGTTCACTATTTTCCCTCACAGATCCATATAGATCACTAGCGAATGGTTAGTTCATTATCTGCCTCCTATTAAATGTCACACAGTGTGTGAGCAATAAGTACAGAGACAAGCTCACCCTAAATGACATTTTCCACAATGTTTTCAAAGACAAAGTGTGCTGTCAGATACATTTTGAATAAGTTGATCTCAGTGTTTACTGAAAGAAGCTGAAACTGAGCTAAATTTATTGAGACACAGAGACACTGACGTACATTTCTGGAAATATAAAATTATGAGGTCACTCTGAGGGTACTATTTGCATATGATTCAAAAGTCAACATAAAACCTTGAAAATATTGATCTGCAATGTTAGGACAGGTAATGATATAACCTCAGAATGGGGTAATAACACATGAACACAACAATTATATTCTAATTAATTGAATATTTATCAGTTAGTTTTAACTTTAACATACTTTTATCTATCTCCTTCAATCCCACGCTTTTGTACATAGCCAATTTTATTTTATTCATATTGATATCTTATTGTATTCCTTCTTCTATAAATATTTTGCTTTCTTACATACTGTGTATGTTTGTAAGAGCTCTGTAATGAACAAATTTCCCTCCCTAGGAAAAATAAAGTATTTCTTATTCTGATTATCAACCATGAAACTGCGTAATGCAAGATCAGGTTCAATCTAAACCAAGAGTGCTGCATGGGATTTTAGACACCATGAAAAAGTATCACATGAAGTCAGACCACTTCAATACCCCTAATGTTATATATATATATATATATATATATATATATATATATATATATATATATATATATATATATTCTTTTGTTTAGGGCACCCCTGCATATTCATTGTTCCTTAAAATGTAAGACAATGTCAACTATTTGTATTCCAATCCACAGCTAACATTTATCAACATGTACAGGATGTATCAACCCAAAATGGCACAACACAGTCGACCTGGTTGTCACAGGAAAATAATGTAGGACAAAAAAAAAACATGAAATGGCAAGACCTAGTAAGCAATGTTTGTTTTAGTACGCAAAAACCTGCTGTAATAATATTATACAAATAAAACGATGGTTTTTAAATACACAGTGAAAGTGTTTTCTAATATTGGGCAATGCTGAGTCAGGACAAGAGTTGTGGTGTAAGCTTTAAGTATAACTTTTAAAAAATATTGAAAATATTTCAAGACTCTAAAATGATACACCATCCATGATGCATATGGTTAACCCGGCAGTTTATGGTAAAACAGCACAGAAATTATTTGCGTTTAGTAAATTAATAAAATAATATCATAATGTAGCCGTATTTGAAAAATGCAGGGACCTGTAGATACATATGTTTTATTTCAACAAAGTTATTAAACTGCATGTAAATTATGTAAATGTTCTAAATAAGCGCCTTTTTTAATTCTACTCTTAATTCAGTACATAGAAGCACGGCTTCACAGTTTTAATGACTACATGCAAACCCACCAATCAGAAAACATCATTGTTTTTAATCACACTACCACGTAGCTTTTAGAAAACAAATATGCAGGCCGCAGATCGCAAATTAATAACTATTCAAATGAGCAGTGTGCAGCAGAGAACATGATTAGGCTCAAGGAGAAAGAACTCGGTGCTAATTCTTGCTCACATGAGTGATTGGGAGGAATGAACAGGGAGGTCCTGATCAAAGCTAACATTGTAAGCTAACATTGTACTGTATGCTGGTGAGCAGATGGTGGGCCATAAATCCTCAGCCAGGCTCTGACACATATTAGCATTCAGTTAGCAGCCCACAGCTTGCCAGCCATTTAGGTAATATCTCCATCAGATCACTTTGGAAATGGTGATGGAGTGAGTTGGGGGGATTTTAATGCTTTCCACGACTGTATTGTGCTTAGTTAGACGGAGCTCTGGCTGTGCTCTGAAGTGTTGCTGTTCACAGCGGTAGGAGACGGCGTGTGTTGACAAATAACGCTCATCCCAGCCCATTTAACTGCATAAAGGTTTTACTGGCACCAGTAACTTGTTTACAAACATCATTTAGTCTAAATGAAATCCTGAACTGCCAAAACGCCAAACTCACAGTGATATGGTTTGGAAAAAACGTGTCAAATCTTGGAGAAATGCTCAATTAAAACACACGTATTTACAGTATATTCATTTTTTAAACCGTGAATTTACTTGCAGGGCCTATAATGGCTGACAACCACTTAAGTCAGATAAATACATTGAATATATGCCGTGTGCATATATATGCCCTTTTATTTGGAAAATACATCATAGTATTTTGCTAGTTTAAGCATGTTGTACATCCAGAAAGCTTTGACAGCAACATGAGACTAAAAATAAACTCCTCTGAAAATGACTCCATCCAGATGTGTGTTATTAAAGGTCTACATTAAAGCTAGGCTTGGTAGTCACGGAAAACTAGCATGAATTTGAATGTAGCATTTCCTCAGGACCCGTCTAACCCCTCCCCCGCTCCCCTCTGAGCTCCTCCATAACGACGCCCCCGCTCACATGCACGAGCGCCGCTGATTGCATATAATCGTGACTGATTCAAAACCGGCCCTCAGCATATCGTTTGTGTTTTGCACTATGTCAACTCATGTCTCACTCAGTGGTAAGAAAACACCAAAACATTATCATAGTGAAAGTTAAAAACACAAACAAACATGAAATGTACGCGCAGGAGGCGGGCAGAACGGCAGGACAGGATTTAATTGGTTTAATAAATTTGGCTCCTGATGGCAGGGATTGGTTTGTGTTTCCCCAGGTTTACTCCGGCTTTAGATAGCAGCTTTTTTCGCTATTTTTCAAGAACACAATATGTATTGATGCCATCGGGACATAAAGATCATTTTAACCAGTATAACAAAAAGTGTATCTAAATCTGACTACCAACCCCAGCTTCAATGCTGAAAATATTTACTCTTAAAGCTCCTGCAAGGAGTTTTTAACTACTAACGGAACAGAATGAAAGTCATATTGGTGCCTCTTACATGCCTATAAAAGAAAACAAGACCATCTCACAACAACTGACTATTTCTATGAAGTTATTTTTAATGTATGAAACCTCTGGCACAGGGAAGGGTCAGACAGAGTCATGAACTGCAAGCTGCCAAAACGACTTCTTTGATTAAAAAATGAATGGCAAAGCTTCTTGATAATGATCATACATACATACTCTAAGTGATAATGGGCATTCAAGAACAGTGGAATCAATCGACCTGATGGGATCTGATCAGATTATGCATTTCATTACTACATTGCAGGCCATATTCTTAAAGTTTGAGTTTCATATTTTAAAACTGTATAACCTACAAAATGTTTTCATGCCCACCGCAATTTTCCATGTACTATACCTGAGCAAGCAGAGCATGCATCTTTTTATGTGATTGTCATGAGTTCATTAAACTAGTGTGTGATCTGTACTTTATCTCTGTAGACCAGGGGTTCCCAAAGTATGGGTTGGGACCCGATGCTTTTTGTCTTATATTCTCCACATTTGGAGTTTTATCTAGTTAATCTGGAGGGAGTATGTGTCGGGATGGGGGGTTATTTGTTGCTTTGTATTTTGGATGTTGTCTGTGTGTTTCGTTGTTCCTTGTAAAAAAAAAAAATTGAAAAAAAGGTAGAAGCAAAGGCACCAACTTCTAATTTTGGAAGTGATTGTTTTTCTATGTGAAAAACAATAAACAAAGTTTGAAAAAAAAGAAAAAGAAAGTGTGGATCGGAACCCCCTGGGGGGTCGCGAGATGTTTTCCAGATTTTATTTTACTTTTTTAAGTAATCTAAATTTGCTTATTTTACCCATTATTGTAAAAAATATATACAAAAATAGTAGTTACATTTGAAATAAAACCCTGCATATAAGTGCATTTCATTAGTTTTCTGCCTTTCTTTGTTGCCAGATGACTCCTAAAGTTAGAGTTAGTGTTAGCTAACAGTTAATTAACAAAAGGATCATTGACAGCAGGTTGATTCACAGCAGCACAGGAAACACAGACGCATGTGCATGTTGGTAAACTCATTTTGTAGCATGAAGTAACATTTAACTACTTCGAGGGACAGAAGGAGTCACAAGTCTTTGGCACCTATATTTTGGGGGTCGCGGTCTGAAAAACTTTGGGGCCCCTGCTGTAGACCATGCAGATGCCAGCTGGTCTGTCCCTCCCTCTCATATTAAACACTAACCTTCTAATGACAATGTTATTCTGCACTCCTTTAGTTCTGTTACATCATAAATAATAACCCTCCCTATATGAAGCTCACTTGTTGCGAAAATGGAATTATGAGTGAAACTGTTACATTTTTTCAGTCATCAAATATTTTAATCTTGTTATTTCTTTCATTTCTGGTAATGATGTGTTGCTGTGTGTGTTGCTCACTGTCATTCATTGTTTGGAGACAATTTTATCATTTACTTGAAGAACTCACTGCTCCTCACAGTTTCTCTCCTCAGGAGCTCTCTTAAGGGCTACAATGCTTTGATAAATAGTTTTATCTTTACCAGAATCTACTCTTGACTTTAAAGAGAAATTCAAAGAAAACATCATGATTCTGATAATTTTCTTAGAATCCGTCACGAGGAGTCGCTTGTTGTACTGAGGTTTTTAAACGTGGCCACTAACTGATACCAGCGCTTTATTTCTTGCCACACAGAACTAACCATGTGACTTAACTGGTGCTAAACCTTGCCTCATGGATTCAACAACAAATTAATTTTGACAAGCTGAGATCATGAGCAGATCGTTCCTGATACTTCAACTTTGAGTGCTTGTTTGTTTGGTTAGGTTTGATTCTCGGTGTCTGCTCCCAGAAAGCATGAAGATGAATTATTGAGTTTAGAAAAAGCACAACAGAAGATATCCAGTAAATAAATCAGAGGGTTATATTCAGAATTCACTGAACAATTTGATAAAGTGAGCCTTTAAAAACAATCCCTCCTCAGAAGTCACCTTTAACTTTATCATTTCTAACCTTTATTAAAGCCATGAAAACATTGAGCTTTGTCTCTTTCACAATAATGTCAACATACAAAAAATGCAAATACCATTCAGATATCACACTTCTCATTCAAGACTTAAGACATTTTTAGAACAATACTGTATTATTAATCTTGTTTGACTCAGTTTGTTATAATGTGTCACACAAAATTCACTTTTGTTTCCTTTCCCAAGTTTGTTTTTTTCAATGTGTTTCTCATTTAAATGTCAAATTACTCAGACACCACCCGTGTCACACCCCCGTCTGTTGATTTATGGAGACGGATCTCTCCTTAAGTTTATTCTTGGTTTATGAGTTTGGCATTTAAACTTGCCATCTGATATAGAAAGTGATAAAATGTACACATATAATTAATCACTATTTACTGCAGGAGAAAAAAAAAGGTTTAAAGTAGTACGGGATAAAGAGAGAGTGTGTGACGTTATATAAATGCATACATTGCAACACACACAGAAGTAATGCTGTAAACTCACTTAGTGACACTTTGCACACTGACAGACTGAGTGAACGACTCTGCTGCTGCACAGATTGGGTTGCAGTCTGTGAGCTGAGAGTGAAAGGGCAGCAGTGAGAAAGAGCGAGACAGATAGTGCAAACTGTGTGTGTGTGTGTGTGTGTGTGTGTGTGTGAGAGAGAGAGAGAGAGAGTGAGTGTGTACGTGCATGTGTGTGGGGTTAATTGTGGTTCAACTGCGACGAACAGCTGAGAGAGCTCATATACGGCATAGAAGAACAAGCATGGTGACAGGAGACTTGACAACACAACCTGTTTTATGGTGACAAGTGTGTGTGTGACGGAGTGTGTATGAGTGTGTGTGTGTAGTTGGGAGAAAGTGAAGCGGGTTGGGGGTGAGAAATAAAGAGTGAAGAGTGTGCTAAAGAAGGCAGGTGAGTGTTGAAGTCTGCCCACCCAACATGTTCACACGCCTCCTTCAAGAATAGCAAAGAGTCTTGGTAAGCGATTTCTCCGTCAGGGTGCTGATGGCGAGGATTCTGTGACTGTGTGTGTGTGCGAAAAAATGAGCAAAAGAAAGGCAGAAGAAGAAGCTGTCCTTCACCTGTCGCCCAAAGCACCAACAGGAAAGGATCTAAGAAAGATCACACACTGTTTCCTGTTACCCATGAGGCTTAGCGCGGACGACAGCAGTCAAGGTGCGGTAAACTTTACACCAGGTTGCAAAATAAGTATTTGACAGCTTTGTGTGTGGCTGCAGCTGTGTGTGTGTGTGTGTGTGTGTGTGTGTGTGTGTGTGTGTGTGTGTTGGGGTGTATTCTAGATGCGTAAGCACTGGGTTCAAATCATCAAAGCAGCTCCTCTCAGCTCAGTTTTCAGAGAGCAGCTAAAGGTTAGACTTATGTGTTGCTACTTACAGTAACACACACAGACTGCTTTACACCGGATCATTACCACTACAGATCTCACCTGTCAATCATACCCATCCAGGGAAGTGAAGTGGGTCATCTCAAAGAGAGACACAAAAACAAGTTCAATCTATCTACATTTATTTATAAAATATTTTGTGTATTCTTAAATATTCTTTTATTTACTTTATTCAAGTTTCTTGACAGTAGGAGTCGTTCTGCTCACTTGCTACTATGTTTTTATTTTCAAATGTGCAATAAACCTTCACCTGAATCTGAGTTACACACAGTTTGGAAGCACATTTACTATTTAAATTTATTTCACACTATTCACTGCCTGTTTTCAAACACATTACTTATTTTTCGTAATCCATATTCTCTTAAGAAGACCACATGATCAAATGAAGTTTAAAGAAAAATTGTCACATTTTTAGGGACCATCATTTGCTGGAATATTAAACCACAACTACTTTTCTATTCAGGATAATCAGGTGATTATGTTTGTTTTTATGAGTTTAATTTTCAAGGTTGTGAGGCCTCGTCGTGAAATGTAAACAAGGCAGGACAAAAATAAAAAAGAGTAAGATTAAAATAATGTCAATTTGATTAATCTAAAAAATATAAGATGAGGGGGAAAACAAACAAATGAATAACAAACAAAAACCTCACAGTCAATTATTTAGAAAAAATAATCTGTTCTATAATTTTCATGAAACAATGTCAAACTTTTGCAAGTTCAAAAGCTTTTCAAATGAGATGATTCCTGCTGTTCTCTGTCTTCATAAAGTTTGTCTACATCTTGAGCACAATATATTTAAAGTTTCACATAATGCTGCTGTTAAAGTCCCGTCTTGACTGAATGAAGTTGTAAATATTTGACCACACAACTCGCCGGGAGATGAGCTGCAACTTGTGAAAAACAACTTGTAGCCTTGTTATGCGTTTCAACCAGGAATAGACCTGTGATCCATCCTGGGGGTCACCAGCCATAGTTTAGAAAACGCTGACTGTCAGTGACTTTAAGACTTTTTTAGCTCTCATTCATGTTGCAGCAGGCGTCACGGTGAAGAGTGAAAGGTCCTGTGTGTTCTTAAAAACCTGACATCACAGAGACACAGTAAAGTATTCATCTGTGTAACTGAGAACTGTTTTTATATTCATACACCTCCTTTAATGTAGTATTCAAGAAGAGCTGATTAGCTTTTAGCCTTGAAAGAATATTGTCTAAACTCTGTATTGATTGAGCTCTAATGCAGTACTAATATGTATTTATGTGGTCAGTGCGCAAGCTAGTGAACTGGAATAAGGCAAATGTACAAAGTAAGGATATTAGTGTTTTGAATTGAGATTATATTTTTCAGAGTTGGCAAAAATATACAAAATCTTCATTCAAAAAAGAGGACAGGCTCTTGTATAAAATAAATCCTCTGGTAAAAGTTGAAAGTTTTGAAAAGTGAAGCCCTTTAGGCAACATTTGAAGGACATATTTTTGTGCTCTGCAAAGCAAATTCCCTTAGAGGATATAAAGGTTTTCTTCATCAATTTCTGCCGTCTGTCTCTGAGGAAAAACAACTGCACAGTGAGTCTTATTGTTAAGACAATTAAACTTAAATCATTTGTATTTAATAGAAAACAATATGATATCCTGAAATGATGATGAACTTTGCTACAACAGGCAAACCTGTAGGACAGAAAACCTCTTGCTGCTTCAGATCGGCTCAAACATCTTTAAAGAAAGCAGCCTCGTCTTTGCGCTCAAATTTCTGCCTCTGTACAGTTTAGAGTCACTAATATTTGATGTCTTTTGTTTGGTTTCTGTCATATCAAGTCAGTCCTGTTTGAATGCTTTGATGGATAAGGAGAGGAATCACCTTTTCTACATGTTAATTTTGGATCCATTTAGAATAAAGGTTGATATAAAGGTGTGAAAGTAAGAAAAGCTGTCAGGACATTAATCCTTAACTGAAGTACATATTCCTGAAACACTACTTAAGTACAGGCAAGGAGTACTTGTGCTTTGATACTTCTCACCTCTTTCACTTTAAGCTGAGAAATAATCAAGCTTGTCCCTGAGACACAGCCTATTTCAAAGACCCACGCCCACTGCCACCCAAGAAGAGTTCGGCTCAAATGCCATTTGAGATAATTATACTGATCAGAATCACTTCTAGTATTTAAAGTACTTATTTTTTTAATCTCTCTCTCATCCATCAAAACTATTTGGGAACTTGTTGTTCATCAAATAGTTTACACTGACTCATCATTGGACAGATAGAGTGACAGCGAGATGTGCAGCAACTGCCCGGAGTGAATTCAAACCGACATCGTTGTGGTATGCGTCTCAGCATGCTGAGCCACCAGGACGCCAGATCTGGTCTTTGAAGGCAGAGCGAGTTCCCTCAGGCCAACAGCAGCAGTAGCCTGGGGGATATCAAATGTGTTCGGGCTGCCCCACTAATAAGATAAGTGGCTAATGCTAGCATAGAGGTTTGCCACTCATCTCAATCTGTCGTGTTTAACAGTCTCACAGGAATAGCTCTCAAATTTAAATGTTGGGCGGCCGTTGATTGAGTGGAGAAGTGGAGTATGTGTGTGTCTGTGAGTGTGTGTGTGTTTGGGTGTGTGTTGGTGTATCGTGAGCATGGGTGAAAGCAATGTAAGACGCTGGCTAAGTCTTATGGAACATCAGTTGACACTAGAAAAATACAGCTGCCGATAAATCTCCGACAACAGCCCTGGACTCGAGTTTCGCTCTGTGATTTATCGGAGTTGTTCCTTTTAGACTTGCCATTTGGGAGCCAGGATCTCTGTAGGTCATTTGTACAACTTACTTTTAAACTTTAATACTGAATGCAGAGCAAAAAAAAAAAAAAAAAAAAGGGAAAGAGAATCAAATTTGGCCTTATGAGAGAGAAACCAGCTGCAGATCATTGAAGCGTTCTCAATTTTTCCCATTCTGGACTCTGAAAAGTGTCGAAAATAATCAGAGATCTGGATCAGTTGTTTATGTATAAGCACTGATGCACCAAACAGTTGCTCTCAAAATGTCAAGTGTCTGTTTGAAGACAGGACTTAATTAGAATATGTGTGTTTTAAGGTGAAAGCTATTAGTCTCATTCAGTCTGTATTGATCTGCACTTCCAGCACTGATACGCTCTGCACAATGTTTATTAGACTGAGTTGAGCTTGTTGAGACATAATGCCTATTTTTCCTTTATAAGTAAGACATATATTACTGTGTTGTGTACTATTGCACAAAGATGTAGTATAGGTTTTAAATGCTTGTCATGCTGGACTGTGCAGTACAGTAAAAAATCCTCATGGATGTGATTTTGTCTACTGACTGATACCAATATTTTCAATGTCTCTTAATCAGACAATACTGCCAGTAATAAGACATCCTGATAATGAAGGAGGTCAGAAAAAAAATGGGTTAACCGTTTTGAATTTCTATTTAATCAGAATTGAAGATAGATTTCTTTTTTTAAGTGAAGATTACCGCAAATGATAAAATCACATCACATCATCACCAAAGAGGGTCTGCTAGCTGAGCTGCCGCTAACATTAACACAGCTTGTTTTTTCTATAGTGTAATGTTTTAAGGTTAAAATTTCCTTCAATGTTAATTTTTTCACAGGGTTCTTACAGGACACAGAGAAACATATCCACTGAAGCAGGTTAAAAGTTAGTGTCTCTGAAACATTCTGGTGACAAGGATTTCCGGTGAGGGGGCTGCAAGCTAACGTTCATATGCTCAAAGGAATTACAACATTTTTAATTAAAACTTTTCCACCATTGAAGAAATATAGAGCCCGCTATGATTCTCAGAAGTACAGTTAATTTTCTCTTTTACACTTGAGATTAGCTTTTTTTTAAAGCAGCTCAAATAATAATTGTTACAGGAGTTGGCTGTTTTTAATTATTCATGGTTTAAAAATGTCCAAAAATGTTTGTCCTTATCAAAATAAATTCAGCTCAATCCCGTATACACATGATTTTATTACCTAGATTTACTGTTTAATGTCAAGAGTTGCACCACAAAAAATATGATTTACAAATTCTATTTTGAGAAAAGGATTAAATTAGCTACCTTAAATGCCAAAAATGAATTATGCAAAAAATGTGAGTCATTTACTGACATTATGATATTATTGTGACTAAATCTGGACCAAGTTTTCTATAAGAAAGTGGATTACGGGCCTGAGACCCTGAACATGGTTTGCCTTCATTGCCCACATTTTGGCACCAAACTTCATGTCAATGCATCATTAGTCTAATTATATTCATGCTGCTCCATTACATCACTCAACACACAGCCATCTTCAGAGGCAAACAGCAGGTGCTTGAAATAAATTCACAAAAGTGATAACAACACATTAAATACAGATCATTCTGGCCCCATCTTTAATTATTATTATTTGTTTATTTATTTATTTAGATTGGTGTTATCCTCTCTATCATGTGCTTTTTCCTCTGCTCTGCATTGAGTGCCGGCATAAATCACTGAACTGGCTTTTAGAGGACATTGAATTTGATCTTAGCTTTCCCCGCCCGAGTTTGTTTGCTAATGGCGGTGTGGACACCACACACTCTTAACACATTCAAATTCCCCCCATAGCCCCCTTTCCTCCCCGTCTCTGCGCTGAGACAACCTGGAAACTACCGTCCATGACTGAGGAAGCTGGCACTCCATAGTAAGCACCTCAATTACAAATGTTATCAATCCAAGGGAAAGAGGGAGCTTAGCACTTGTGACTGTTTTTCTCATCAGCAGTGGTGAGGTAGCGGCTCTGAGATGGGTTGAAGAGAAACAGGGACAGCAGTTTGTGTGTTCTTTGGTGAGCGTACGTGTCTATCCTCTTAAACTCGACCACCCCCCTGCCCGCCCTTAAATATCCTGTCGCCTTTGGTGTGTCTTTCTTGCTGTTCTTCAGTATCTTGACTTCTTGCCCTCCGCCAAACCTTAAGAACCCAATCGTCTCAAATTCAGCCCACTGAAATAATTAAGGGGTTGCATGCCGCCAAAAATAAGGGTGTGTGTATTTTTGAAATGGGGAGGGGACATGTGTTTGGAGTCTCGGGATGCCAGGAAGCCTCCGGCCGGGTTCAACTTGTTAGGAAAACTGGGTATTGCCTTACACTTCCGTTGACATGACTGCAGTATCGGTGGTGGTGGAGGGGTGTGTGCTGGGTGTCAGCCACCCCTTGGCTGACCCCCCCAAGGATGTGCATGTTTACCGAGGTGTTCTCACAAACATTTGCCCAGCGCAGCGCGACTGAATGGCCTCATGGGCATGAAGAGGTGTTTACAGTTATCTTGCACTTTGTGCGTCACCACGGGTACAAGTACTCATGATGCACTTGAGGCTTTATACTGACTCTCTAACAATGATTCAAACTGTTGAATGGTCAATTTGAAAGCTTTTTAAAACATACACCTGAATGTTGTCCATTGCCGCCCTTAAAGACCACAAAGCACCTACAGAATAGTTCTCTCTGGTACAGATGAGGCCCCAGGAGAAAATGGCAGCATTGTTTAGTTAACACTGCAACAGCTGCAACTTAACCTGTCACAATATTACTCATGTAGGGTTTACCTCAAATCAATGGGAATCATTATTTGGAAAGAACCAGAGGTGACTTGCACTTTCTTAAGATTAAACTTTTAGGTTATGTTAGTTAACTTGCTTATTGTAAAAATGGCTATGCATAAACAAGAGCATGGTGGGTTGAAAACATTTTTTAAACTGAGTGTCAAAACGAACCGTTGCCTACAAAAAACACACAACATCCTGAAGGACTCATCTCACCCAGCCCATCACCTGTTTGAACTGCTGCACTCCAGAAACCACTGCAGGTCCATTAAAACATGAACCACAAGATTTATAAACAGTTTCCATCCAAAAGCTGTCATCACACTGAACTCTGAACTGAAAACACCACCCTAAATAAAATACAACAACAAAGTGCAATAACTATGTGAATAACAATGTGCAATATGGACTCTCTTTTTTTTTTATATCCTTTTTTTTTAACTGCATACGTTGACAATGCTGTATGGTTTAATGATGGCATGTTGTGGGTGTGTGTGTGAATGTGTATTTATTCATTATCAGTGATTATCTATTTTTATATTTGTAATACAGCCCGGTCTTTAGTGCATCTTAATTTCGTTGTATGTTTTGTACAATGACAATAAAGAATTTTGAACCTTGAATCCTGAATCTTGAATCTTGAATCTTGAACGTACACTACAAAACTAAATATGAGAGAATCAAAGCGTAGAGGACGTTAGAGGCATAACACCCCAGTCTGTTGCCTTCTCCAATCGTCTCTGCTCAGGTTAGGACTATCTATCTAGTAACCAAGCTAGACCACGTTAGACCTAAAAGCTTGTACAACCTCCTGTATTAAGTCCACTGAAATCGATTGAGGTCTAAAGACTGTTTATAAATCTAATGTTTTCAACTCGCAGACATAGAAACAAAAAAGGTAAGTCTTACAGATGAAACATAAAAATTGAGTTTGGTGAGTTTTGTTGTCTCACAGACACTAAATATATTTTTCGTGCGTGGTATGCAAAGTAACAAAACGATTACAGCTCTTTAGTTCAGCATCAAATTTATGCTACAGAAACACTGCACTTGTCATAAGTGTTAAAAATGAAGCAAGCTATCAGGTCTATTCCAAACAAGAAAAGTCAGACAAACAAGTGTTTTTTTTTTTACCTCCACAGGGTCATGCAGTTACCTGTAGACCCAAAACACACGGTCCTTACTGCACAGTCTTTTCTGAGGACTATATAATATTTTCAATTACAACAGAGATGCTGAATGGAGAGAACTTATAGCTAATCACAGCTTTTGAAAACTGGATCAGTAATAGATGAATGTGAAATAGAAAGACAAAATAAGAAATGACTATTGCATAGCCATCCAAATTAAAATGGTTTTGGTACAAGGTACCAAGTTTTCATATATATTGAAGACACAGAAAAAGGTCACAGTTCAACAAAATACAGTACATTGCAGTGTAAAAAAGCTCTAGACTGACACAGATGTACAAACAAAAACACAAACACAGGCACTGTGAAACATGCTGCACATAAAGCAGTATTCATGTTCACTGCCAGGGGTGAACGGGGAACACAGACATATTGTACACACACACACACACACACACACACACACACACACACACACACACACACACACACACACACACACACACACACACACACACACACACACACACACACACACACAATTCATAAGCATGCAGACTGGGGAGCAGGCGTCCTTTTGTTGGAGGGAGAATGGGGAGTGTGAAGGACGTGACGAGGGAGATAAGTGTCCTCCAGGGCCCTGAGGTTACCCTAATGGTGTCATACATCACCCCTCACAAAGCCATGCAGAGCAAAGTTGTCAATGCATGAATGCTGCACTATTACTATCAGCCATTTTAATCATGGCACCTGTCACTGCGCTAATCAACACCATAACTTCACACTGGAAATCACTCCGAAAAACTCTGTGGTGCTGCTGTGTACCAGGAACTGTACACAACACAGGCAGTAAGTTATGCAGAGCGGTCTGCCGGCTGTGTGTCGAGCTGCTGTGCTGAGGGGATGTGACTTTGTAGTGCATCATTGCCCTTGTTTAATGGAGGCTTGGCTTTTCCTAAGCAGTTGTTGTGACAATGCTTAAATGCCACTTTTATGAACGTGCTAAAAGGGATTTCCCCCACTGTCAACACCCCCTCCCCCATCTGAAAAAACACACAAACAGCCTGTCCAGTGTGGCCTACTGAAAACAAACTGAAAAAGTCTCTCTCTGTCTCTGCCTATGCCTCCTGTCTGAAAAAGTATATCCACAGTAAATCTACAAATGGGCTACTGAGCATTCATCAAGGCTTTTATCAAGCCAAGTTTGGGTATGAATAAAATGCCTCAAAGCTTCAATTAACATGCTTTTCACATCAATGACAAAATACATGTTACTGATATATCTTACATATGACCTTAATGTTAATAGACGGTTTTCATGTAGCTTCTTATGGTCACTGTTTGTATACCTTATAAATGTATGGTTCAGGGTATAAATATTGCAAACCTCTCATGAATGTTACATGTTTAACTTTAGACTCATCACTGCAAGATTAATCCCAAAAAACCTGTCCAAGTTCCCTGATAAAAAACTCTGGATAATATGGAGTTAAGTCATATTTGGATACAAACTGAGAGACAAGACAGAAAAACCCAAAGTATGCAACAAGAAAATTTCACTCAGCATCTGTCCTGTTAGCTAACACAAAAAGCTCTAGTTATTATTAGCTATGTCAGGGTAACTCAACAACAAGACAATACACAGGTTAAAGGTTACAATAAATTAGCATTTTTACTATGCAGAAGAGACTATTCCCATTGTTTGCCCAAGTACATTAACATTTTACCTCGAAAGCTAGCTAGTATAAACCAAGCTGCAACCTCCAGTCTAAAAATATGTGTTAAAAACTACAGTTCATCGAGGATCCGCTTGAGGCTGGCTCCGGAAGTACCGGAAACCACATACACCCTAAAGAAATAAACATGTTTACAGCCTGGTACAAGAAACAAGCGTAGTTTGGATAGCTAATTTCACGATCGGCACACACTGTATGGGGGTGAATTTTTTTCAAACTTGGCAATTTCAAAGCCATGAGATTACGAGTCTTCCAATGAGAGGCACAGACTTGATTGACAGGCGGGAACACTGTAGCTGTTGGCTAGGAGGCTCAAAGCCCACCTCTTTACATCACACTGGCTCCACAGCAGCAATATGGCTGCCGCCGATTGGCCTCAAAACAGCGCTTCAGAAACAGATGGGTGACGTCACGGATACTATGTCCATATTTTATAGTCTATGGAGTGGACCTGTTCTAAATTAATTAATTAATTAATTCTAAACCCAACATGGGCTAAGATGCTAGTTTCCTCATGAGTCAAGACACCATGGTGGAGAGGTTACGTTCTGTCATTATCTCTTTCATAAAATTAGCGGATATAATCCTCTACAAAACATATATAAAGGGCGCAGATTTAGCCTAACGGTTAAGTGGCACGCCCATGTAGCGGGTGGCCCGGGTTTGATACCAGCCCCTTTCCCGCATGCCATTCCCCCACTCTTTCCCCATTTCCTACGCTATCCACCGTCCTCTCCTCTGTCAATAAAGGTGTAAAAGCCCCAAATATATATATATATCTATATATATATAGATATATATATGAGAACAGCAGTGTAAAGTGAGTAAAACCGTTAAGTCAGAAATTGAGATACCAAAACTTTATAAGAGGTAAAACAATAAAATTATCACTATTCCAAAAGATCAAAACAATCTCAAACATCTTTACAGCGGTTTTGCACTTCAGCACTAAGTTCCTGAGCTGTTGAAAAGTTGTCAAAAATGGAAAGTGTTGTACATGGTGATAGATGTTCTACCTCCTCCAATGGCATCACGTCAGCCGCCTCCGTGTATCTCCTTTCAGGCCGAAACACTTTGTAGATACGGCTCCCAAAATAAGACGGATATGTTGCTGGAGACCCAGCAAAGTAAGAGTTATGGGGGCAGCTGGGGAAGGGCTGGTAAAATATGGAGGATTTCTAACTATAAAGATACTGATATCTCAATGTGAGTGATGGAAACATTCATGGTGTTGGTTTCAGGGGTCCCTGTTTGGGTAGCACTAGAGTGACACTGGGTCGGGTTGCAAACTATTAGCATTCCTCTGGATCGAGACTATAAGATGGTGGGAGTTTTTGCCCTCTACAAAGAAGGAGAAGGAGTGTAAGCAGGTTAAGAGAAAAGATAAAAATGTCTTGAGAAGAGAGAACGCCAGTGTGCCAAATTAAAACGTGTCTTCTTTGAAGCATAGAGATAACAAATCGTTTTTTCACGGTACTACAAAGTATCCAGATTGAATCATCTATTAATAGAAGTGTTATTTAAAATTAGGTAATGGATGGATAAAATAAGATTTTTAAAAATCGATAACAAACAAACAAAAAAATGTTTGTTGTTGTTTTTTTCATGCCTGGTGGCCACATCTTTCGCAAGGCACATTCAGCAGATCTTTGATGCTTGTGTCCCAACTTTTTCTCTCCAATTTCTATTGCTTGAAGCACTTTCCAGGCTGTAAAATACAAAAGAAGACCTTGTTAACAGTTAACTAAATTATGTCTTCTTTGAGTCGAACATGTGGGCTCTTATAATGGTTTGAAACTAATCCGTTCTAGAAACAAAAAATATAACAGACACCAAAAAAATAAATGACTAACCTGTGATATTTGTGAAATACAACAATTGAGCCTTTTGATTTGTTCATTTTTGTTTATAATAGAAAAAGAGGAACACTCTCAAGAATTCTAGTGTGCAGACTATGCCCTCTGTTCTTACAGTTTCCTGGGAGAATCAGATAAAGCAGAAACCTGAAGGAGGCTGTTCGTGAGGAGCCATGTTTGAAAGGGGCTGTTGAGTGGCTCTTCTAGTGCCACTCTGTGTCATTTTGAAACCTGTTTTAACTAATGAGATACATTACCGTTAATCACCTACTCATTAGGAGCGACAAGCTGAAGAGAGACTCAGCGATGACACACACTGATACACACATACACATATCAACCTCTAATCTGTGTGGCTCCGGGGCATTTTACTGATCTCCTGGACGAGAGTAGAATCACAAACTAGAAAACTTCACAATACTCTAAAATGACTCTTAACAACTCTCCTAACCTTTATCCACAGCTCCCAGGCATCTGAGTTGTCTTTCCCCAGGCAAAAGGCACCATACCCTGGGTTAAGGATTCAGAGATTCTGGTTAATGATGCCCAAGCCTCCCCTTCCTCTCTTGCTGCCATTAGGAGCTCATTTTAAAGGAGAATGATGGGCCAGGCTTGCAGGGTTATCTGGCCTATCTTTTAATCATAAATGAGACCCCTCCCTCTTCTTCCTCCCCCTCTTTACCTACCTCCCTCCTCTCCCTCTGTGGGTTGGGGAAAGTGCTGTCTCAGCATTATCCTCTCCTCCCTTCTTCCAGTTTTGTCTTTATGCTTTTCCAGACCATCGCTGATCAGGGGCATCAGTTCCACCGGGTTGACTCCTTCACTGTCACTTATGAGCTGCAGAGTCCTCTTCTGTCCAGGAGAACAGGGGAGATGGAGAGCGAGAGAGAGGCTGGGTTTAGGGGGGAGGGAGAGAGGTAAAAAGAGGGTCATGACAAAGGCAGGAGGCTCCTCAAAAGTCTTGCATTAAACTACACACTTGTGAATTCAGGCAGACAGTGGATGGTAGACAGACTCCTTCTGGGGCACAAAGGATATAAAAACAAAAGTCACTTTGACCTGCAACGAAAAGTCAAAAATAATGACAATACACTCTTCTGTTTTGGATTTCAAGACAATCTCACACAAGTTCAATTGAAAGAGTACAATATGATCTGAATGGAGGATGTTACTGCGCATAAAAACGATTGGTTGTTTCCGGATTTTCCTCTTATCCCATTTTAAGACTTTCTATGAACACTTACATCTGCTTGGATTTGAGACCAAACTTTGCAGATGCTTAGGTGGGTTCTTTTTACGGGCCCTCAGGAGTCACCTGTACACTTTGTATGATGTAGAAGTCGTTGTTGCACAAATAAAGACCAAAGCTAAAAGAACTAAATTATGTTTAGTCACAAAATAGGAGAATAAGACTCTCTTCTAAGTTTGAAAGCCCGCCTAGAAACCTACCTTTTTAGAACTGCATATTCTCTGTAAACACCTCACATGTACCTTTTTTATTGCTATTTATTTTCTTTCAATTCATTGCGTTCTTTTCTTATTGCATATTGTTTGTTTTATCGAGTGCTTTTTAAAATATGAAGTGTGTTTTATATTGTTACATTTGTAAGGTGACCTATATTAATAATAATAATAATAATAATAATAATAATAATAATAATAATAATAATAATAATAATAATAATACATTTTGTAAAGTAGTCAAAAAATGCTGTGTAATAATCCATGTACATATTTAAAGTTCAACTCCCTCAAAATAAGGGGATTCTAACATTTCCAACATGGTTAGTTAAAGGAGAAATGGATGTACCAGGTGTAACGCTTGTGTAATTTTCTAAAACATGAAAAACAAGGATTCATGCTGCCACTATTAGCTTCTAATTTTTCACATTACCATTGCTCTGTCAGTGTTTGAAGGAGCTGTGACACATTTTGTTAAAACTTTTAATTGACAACAGCAAAAAACAACACCAGATTTAGATACATCTATGGTTACCACTGCTGGTATTTTACCATCCTGTTTTCACCAGCTACAATAACACTGTTTGCCATCTTCTGCCTCAATCCATGCTCTAGACTGGGAGATCTAACGGCTGCCAGCTCTGTAAAACTCTCCTAAAACATTATCTTTAAACAAAGGTACTGTGATATAAACACCCTGTCTCAGCAGTCCATTAACTCAGCAGTGAGTGCAATATTTCACAAAATTATTTTTACACACTCCCTCTCTCTCTTACACACACATATATTTCCATACCCATTCTCCTTTTTGTAGACTGTTAGGTTTATGTACAAAGCTCAGAAAAATTTACGCCGATGCTTGCAAAGTTTTGGAGGAGTTGGTTAAAACTGAAAAAAAATGTGATAATGCATGCTCACCTGCAGGCCTGGCAATGATTTCTACTACTCACTACCACACACTTACTACACACACACCACCAGCACCACTACCTCAGCGCCCCCTCGCCTTCAGTCATTGTCTATGGCTGCAGTCCTGCAGGGGGTAAACGTCAAACTCTCCAAATTGGATGAAACATTATGGGAAATATTATGAGGCAGCCTGCTGCTGTGATGGCTAGGGGCTTCTGGTTAATTGAGTTGTTGCCCACGCTGCATACTGAACAGGACCCGACGATGGCAGACAAGTCAGAGGTGGGACACTGGCCTTTTTTTTTAGAATTTTATCTTTATCGGTTAATGTTCAGGCGAGAAAGAGGAAGGCCAGATGGACATGAGAGGCATGAGAGCTTCTTTTGATGACTTTCCAACCAAATTGATCTCTCCCAGCATATTAATCACTTGATTTTCAGATAAATACTTAACAGCTGCACACAAACGGTATTTTCATCTTCAGTATTTTTAAGCAAAGGAGGAGAAATGTTGTTAGTCCACCCGCAAAACGTTGACAAATTGCAATTACTCCAAGTTCAAAGTCCCAGCACAACTTCAGAGCCATCCCTCCGGCAGAGCTTCGAAAACTTTTTTCCACCAGTCACTGAATAATTTGGCCTCTTTAAGCCTGACACACAGAAATCTTTTATCCACAATATTAGTCGGAAAAGGAAGACAGAACTGAAATTTTAAAGAGATGAGGGGGAAAAAAGTGAAGTGAAGTACTTTTGATCATCGCTGCGACAAGGCTGAGAAGTAACATTTAGTCATTAATGTCTAAGCGGATATATATCCCAGGATTTATATATTAGCATTAAGAGAAGCCTATTAGTAATGTGGCTCATCCTTATTCGGGGTCACTGCCAATGAGTAATAATCTTATGCAAATATATTCTGCTGGGGAATTTTCTGATGATTACTATATGCAGATTGAGCCCGGTCTCTTCCACTGGGCCTAATACAAGCACAAACTCAGATATCTGTACATTGTTCATAATTGGAAAAAAAAGAAGAAAGCTGAGCTATAAATCAAATTTTACATTATTAAGAAAACATAGTTTCAGTTATACTACTGGTCATAATTTCTTCCAAAGGAGAACTATATATCTGCTTTATGATGTGTATGAGTGCAAACTTTAATATGTCTAAAACCGACACTTAGCTCAGGAGAAATTGAAGACAAGGATGGAACTTTGGAATTCGATGCAACATAAACTGTCATATTTTACTTCATTGTGTGCATTTGAACAGCTGTTTTATACTGGGGCTAATACAAAGCCTCAGTTAACCTGCATCTTTGACAAGAAATAAAACTATTCAAGTCTCTGTACCAAAAATATTTTCATCTTTGTGCTTGCTGGTACTTTAAAAAGGCTGTCACACTACCTCCAGCTTCACTAATAACTTACAGATGTAAACTTGTAACCCAGCGTGTTTTTAAAAAACAAAACAGCACTGATTACTTACCTATGTTCACTGCAATGACCTCGTCTTTGCAGCGTTCTTCACAGACTCCTCAGACTGTGAGGAGAAGTGAGAGTTTCCAGGCGGCTACTTCATCAACATTTCTCGGTGGGTCAGTGTCCTTCATTGCAGAGCACATCAATTCAGGGGGGACATCGATCACAGCCGCCGCCCGTCACATTGACCAGCTCATTAGCTGGACTTAATATACGCCCAGGGAGCTCCGAGGCCTGCGTGTCAGTCCTGCACTCTGTAGGAAGTTGAGATGGACACATTAAGGATATGACTCTTCCTACTGGTGCAACAAAGACAAGGAAAATAATGAAATGAAAGCATATAGACAATCTGTTTGTTGGTCATGACCATATAAGATGATGAAATGATGACAAATATAACTGTTTTCCAGCCTTATCTTTAGAAAATACTTTGTGATTGAACTGAACTCATCGCACCATCCAAATCCAACCATTATGTTTGGTAACAATGCATAATATTCACATCGGGCACATTTTTTTTCTTGCAGGCTCAAATGGGGAAGCTTAATTGCTGTTACCAAATGGATAAGGTCATACTGTTAGTGCTAGGTTTGCAAACTGTTTAGAAAAGGGGATCTGAAAACTTCTTGTCATTTTACTGCTTTTCAATCGATCAACAACTGAAAAGATGATCATGGGGAAAATCCAGAGGGGATTTCAGCTATATTTTATCACCTATTAGGGACCAGCAGCTGATTCACTACAGCCAACATCAGAGTCTAACCAATTCCATGTTGTGTCGCTACAATATATCAGATAGCGAGCTAATACTGATGTTGGCTAGAAGTTCATCCAGGATGTCCATTGAGATTTTTATTGTCCATTTTCTTTTGATTCGCTGATCCTAAAGGAGCTACACAATCACCAGGTGTCAGATTTCCTTCATGCCTGCGTCATGCAAACCTGAAAAGTGTGTCACTTTGTGAAGCAGCGTGTTAGACGGTTGTAAAGAGAGCCAAGCTTGGGCCTTTTTATTAGCATTATACACAATCTTGCCTTGATGATCTATCTAATTAAACTGAATTTAACTAGATTATTTACAATTATTGTCACATCTGCAAAAATGACATAAAACTGAAGCTGCAAAGCAAGAACAGTTTTTTGTTTTTTAAATTTAACCTTTATTTTACCAGGAATAGTCCCATTGAGATACAAAGTCTCTTTGTCAAGGGAGTCCTGGCCAAGACAGCAGCATAAAAAGTTTCACAAATAGAACAGGACAAAACATATAGTTCTGCATAACCTCTAGTGTACAACAGCTGATCCCATTCTAGGATAAAAACATAAGCATAGACAATTCAGTTTTAAAATAAGAAATCATTTCAAGCAAATGTATTATACTCCAATGAAAAACAACAGCAAAATAAACAGAAAAGAAAAGAATTGGTTTGTAGAATATTTCAAAATTGGCACAATACACCATAGACTGTATAATTAAGTGACGTAGTATCCTTGAGTCATCCATCTGTTCCCGAGAGCTGTTTTGAAGCCAATTGTCGCCTGTAGCCATATTGGAATTGTTGAAAGCAACCTAACTGCTGTCGAGCTAGTGTGAGGTAAAGAGGCAGGCTTTGAGTCTACTAGCCAACAGCTACAGTGTTCCCGCCTGTCAGTCAAGTCAGTCACGTCCTTATTTGGGCAAAACTTGTAATCTTAATATCTTCTGAACTGTTGTGTTAGAAAAAATGTCACCCCCCGCACAGTGTGTGCAAATAGAGAAATGAGCTACTCATACCAAAGCTATTTTTTGAACCAGGCTGTGAACATGTTAATTATTGCTATAAAGATTTTCTTTTTTGAATGGATGTGTATGTGGTTTCCAGTGTTTCTGCAGACAGCCTCAAGTGGTTGCTCAATGAACTGCAGTTTATAACACTTTCGCATGGGCTTCATATTTTGGAGGCGGAGGTTGCTGCTTGAATTACACCAAAGTGGACATGCTGTGTGAAATTTCTGCAGAGGAAAGTATTTTTACAGCTACTGGCATTGGACTTCTGTGTGTTATGTTTTTGAAAGAATTTAGGTATTTTGGAGCATTCCCCATTTTTTTCCCATTCTCATTGGATTTTTACAACTGTATGTTTGGGCTCTAAGCGACAAAAGCAACGAAAAAGGAAAAGTAAAATCCTGATTGTGAAGGGCTGTTTTTTATGCTAGCAAGAATGAGGCAGAATGGACAACAAAGCTGAACATTTCAGACAACATGCAGATAAAGAAATACTGTCATTATGGTTAAATACAGCATTAATCATTGTAATCCCTTCAGAAAGTTGTTTGTGTATCATGGTCTTCAAAGTCAAAACAATGCTTCCTCCCACTCGTGTAAACATCCACTCCAGAGCAAACCAGAGCACCCCAGCTGACTGCTGGCCTTGTCAGCCCGGCCCACTCACAGCTGAGGGCCACATTGTGCCTATTGTCTGACTAAATGCTGGCCCCAGAGAGGAGAAAAGGGGGGAACTTGTGTAAACAAGCTGCAGCTTTAGCATCTCAATGTCACCACATGGGTGTCTGATGCTAGGCAGGGCTTTGTGGCTGTTGGCATGATGCATTCCTGACTGGGCAAACTTTGGACACAATCCTGCCTACAGAGCCTCTTGACTTCTTCTGAGAAACCATACATTAACTGTGATGCTTTTAAAGACATCTAGAGAAGTACACAGTCAAAATGAAAGGTAATATTGTCATAACCCCAAAATTTTAAGCGTAATTTTAACAAGGATGCAGAGCAAAGCAAAGTTTATTGACCTCTGTGGGAGTTGTTTACCTGGCTGGAGGCTACCATGTGGAAGTATATTCACAGTGATGAGAGGACTCTTTAGCATCACTACAGTTCTCATTTCACTTCTTTCCCCTTCCTCTTATTTGTATCTGTTAGGGTTGCAGTCACGTTGTGTTTTGCATTGGGTGGATAAGAGGCATGAATAACAAATTCGCTGCAGCTTAATAAGATCGTTTCACTTTAGTGCTATTGGCGATTCTACGAGTTTAATCACAGACACCCTGACAACTATGAAGTGACTGTGAACCCATAAATATATACACGCTGCTGACCTCGGTGTGTCCTCTGTATTTACCTTTTCAGACAGTCAAATTTTAAGAGGGAAACGGCTCTTCTGTCTGCAATGATTACTGGCTAAAGACATTCCTTTATTAGTGTCTAGTTTTGTAATGCTGCCAAATAACACTTTATTGCCCTTTAATTAAATATTAATGGTGGTGTCATTACATCTTCATTCATAATTAAAGAGCTACCAGCTACTGATAGTGCATATTAATGTAATTAAACACCCGGCAGTGTGTGGTTTTTTGTCAGAAGGAGTTCTTGTGCAGTTCTGTGGTGAGCAGAACATTTTTGTTTATAATGCATCAATACTAGAGTTGCAAAAGGGTGGAAAATTTCCGGTAAATTTCCACGGAAAGTTTCCAGTACATTTCCATGGGAAGTTAAACTGGGGAATTTTGAAAATTATTATTATTGAGGGTCATTTAATGGAAAAGTATCATATCCAAGCATAAATATTTGTTGTGTTATAAGCAGGCATCCATCCAAAATAGAAATAATCTATGCATGTGATAGAGGAATGCACAGTGCATGTAGGGGGCGGGGTCTCTATAGCCCTGCAGTAAGCAGTGTACTATGTGCATGTGATTGAGGAATAGCGTAGATATTCAACTGCACTTGCATGAAATCTGGTTGTTTTAGTCAGGGTTATGCTAAAATATATTTTCCCCAACTATATTTAAGTTCCCTATTAAGAGCCAACCTTCAATTTAGTAAATTCCTGTTTTTTTCCCATTATTTCCCATAAATTCCTGTTAATTCCCATGGAAAGGTTCCAACTTTGAAAATTCCTGGAATTTTGCAACCCTAATCAATACATACTCAAGTTTTACATTTTGTGACCAAATCTCAGAGGATTATATTGACATACATTGCTTTGCCTTGTTCCAATTCACATTTCAAGCAATACGACCTTTGAGGAGATCACTGCACTATACTTCACCTCTGACCCCCACCAAAATATCCTTTCCCCCCAACCACCAACCCATCAATGCCTCATTATGAACTGCAGGAGGAATGGTGAGTAAAAAAGGATCCCCACTCCAGTTAAACTGACCCCCCACTGCAGCTGTATATTACAGGGCCTGCCCCCCATCCCACCCCAACTACATGACGCCCCAAGAAGTGCTAGGTGGTAATAATGCATGATAACAAGGCACCTTTTGTTGTTAATCTGGTGAACAGGAAGTGTCTGCCCTGGAAGCTAACATGATGACAGAGACCAGCAGCAACAGAAGCAGCAGACATCTTTGAATCCCCTTTAGTGATGTGACCTCTGACCCAACCTAAGAGAGGGTCAGACAAAACTTATCTCTCAATGAATAAACTGCTGTCCCCTTTTAAGTCAGCATGTGGAGAATTGCCTGCAGCGCATTCCCAGGTATTCTGAACCAAAGTGGTACATGTGTTAATTTTTGATTAACGTGAAGCATGAAAGGTTGGTGTTTAGATGTGGCACTGAAGTCTGTTGATGTCTTACACAGATCACAAAAGTGTGTGGGGTTGTAGATCATGTTTGCAACATTTCAATTGTGACTTTCTTCTAACTCCTGACGCTACATCTTTTACACACCAATGATTATATTTGGTCCGAGCAAGGGGAAATATGTAAATTACTAAACTAGTTTCAAACGTTGATAATTGCTAACCCCCTAACCATGACCTTTTTACAAAGCCCTGTACATGCCAACCTGAGAACACAGTTATCATTATTAAGATTTTTGGAAAAAGACCTGAGCTGCTGTATTGGATGAGTTTAAAGTAACAGTTTTATTTTAAAGGAGGATTGTAAAATAATTAAGCTCAGCTAATCATAAAGATTCAAAAAATGTTTGGAAAATATTTCAAATATCAATATACCCCCCCGACTTTATCTTTATTTCCTGCCAGCCCCCTGGTAAAATTTCTGAAAAGAGTCAGGATGATCTGATGTGTGAACACAGCGGGCGGGCCAATCGTCGGCGGGAGTCATATAGGTAATGCTAAACTCAACCAAACTAAGTGTTAGGAAAAGAGGCGGAGTTTGAGCCTCCTAGCCAACAGCTATGTGTTCCCGCCTGTCAGTCAAGTCAGTCATGCCGTTATTTGGGCAAAACCTCGTAATCCTAATATCTTCTGAACTAGCGCGTTAGAAATTTTTTTACCCCCCTTACAGTGTGTGCGGATAGAGAAATTAGTTACGTAGACCCGAGCTGTTTTTTTAACCAGGCTGTAAACATGTTTATTAATGCTGCAAAGCTCTTCTTTGTTGAATTGGTGTGTATGTGGTTTTCTGTTTTTTCTGAGGCTGACGAAGAGCAACTCGTAACAGGACAGATAGAAACATCGGAAGTGGAAAAGGAGACTCGTTTTCAAGAACAGAGAAACAAGCAACTTCAAAACATTTCTTGAGTGCATATGTAAAAGATGCTGATGTGATGTTGAGGCAAAGAAGTCACAGAACAGCTCCTCAGCTCTACAGTCACAGAGAAAATCACAGATGAACAAACCAGCCCTCTGCCTCAACCATTCATGCAGAATACAACTTTCCATGTGAATCAGGAAAAGAAGTGGAAGAGATGAGCAAATGTTTTCCACACGTTAATGAAAGTCAAATTCACACGGGTGTTTAGAAGCACTGCACAGGCTGCAGCCATTAAAAGTCAATCGGGGTGTCTGCAGCGTAAACAAATAGCTATGATTATTCCAACCTGCCATCCTCCGACAGCATTAAAACATCCTTCAATTAGGCAGCGCTGCAACACACTCAGACCCAAACAAAGCTCTCTCTCCTCCTCTCTGTCACGTATCATTACTCCCACCATGCCGCTCCTGCTCCCTCTCTCTCCACACACCTTTCACTCATCATGATGTGTCAACTGTTTGTAGGAGAGTCAGCAAAGATGGCAAGCTCTTTGACCCACACCGAGATGGCAACTGTGCACAGAACACACAACCTTCATTGTTTTTAGGCTGGATCAGTCAGAAAACACCTCAGGGCCTTTTTTCTGAACTATGGCCGCATAGCTGGATAAGTATGGATGGACTCAGAGGGTCGGGACTAGACTGAAGAGAGAATAGATGAGGTACTTTTTCAACAAACCTTATTCTCTTTCCTTGTTATTTCTTTTCTTGTGACCTATGTATTATATATAATGTTATCAAACTCTTAAGAAAAGGCTTTAATTCAAAGGCAGCTTGGTCAGTGGCCTTAATAATTAAAACATGATGCTGTAGGTACTCCTATAGTGTCATTCATCACTTTGTCCCTCTGCTTATTGTTTTAATTTGGAGTGGGAATAAGGTAACCGAATACGAAGAGCGTGAGAGTCTGCTTGAGGAGATGGAAGGCAAGGAATAAACCCATTCAGGTAGTACAATTCCTGAATGAATGGGTAAATGTGTCGACGTTGACTTCTTCTAAGAATTTGACTTCTTTTTAAATTATGAAATGTGCATAAATAACACGACAACCATACCTATGATGCATACACAGTTTGAAAGCTACATAATGCACATGACAGCATTTGTAAGATATTACAGATTTAAATCCAAACAATGATCTGAACCCTGAAATCTCACTGATGTTGCTGTTTATTGATGCTATCAAATCATACACTTCTGTTATCTGAGACTCAACACCAGAGCATATATGAATCAAATCTGGTTACATTATCCAAACATCACACTAAATCCTGATCAGATAACATGTTCAGGCTTTTGATAAGACTTTTTCTTTTTGACACGCAGAAACTGAAGGAATATTTAAGATTGGACCATGTAACTTGATTGATCACAATCATTCTGCTCAATGACACTGTGTGACACTATTGTAACATGAAGTGAAGTGGGGTTGTAGAAGGTACTTGTCAATGGTAAGTGTGTCACCCACTGGGGATGCCGATCAGCTCGGCCCCTTTGCTGGGAAATTGCCAGAGAATCGTGAGGTGGGAAGCTATGATATCAACGGCTTCGTGAGGGATTAACCATACTATTAGCTAGTTTTAAGGAAATCCAACCCAAGCATTAATGTCAGTGTGAGTGTCGGCCCTATTTAGAAAATGTTCAGCACTTTTTGCATGTTTTTCAACAAATGGGCCGAGCTGACCGCCATCCCCTGTTGGTGATAGAAGGCTCAGCCCAGTGGATAAGATAATTCTGAAATGATGACGGCAAGGAAAGTTAATGAATCAACAAAATGATTACAGGGGACATGACTGAACTGTCCCTTCAAGCCCATGAGAAGTACAGACATGGAAGGGTCTTAATGTTTAAATTAGTCTTTGTGATTGTATCAGTATAAGTGTTTCAGCTTTAAATTAAAGCAACAGTTGAGGCTTTTTTTTCTATGCACTGATTTAATCTTAAACTTATTGGATTATTTAAGTTGATTTATATACTTTGAGGAACATGTGACCTGCCCTTAGGGATACAAGCCTGACCTCAAATCAGGCCTGTGTTTCTACCAGCACCAGGACAAGGCCGGCGCTAATCCAATTGATTATCAGTATAAAACTGTTCAACCCATGTGGTTGAATTTAACAACAAGCTCTAATTCAATATATGTGGTATTTTCTCAAGAAATAAGATCATTTAAAGGAAAATCACATTTCAAAGGGCCACAACATTGATAAACAGCAAACTGAAGTTGGAGTTGTTTGTGGTCTTACAGGCCAACTTCAGCCAAAAGGAGCCATTGTGCGACTTACAGGCAGCTTTTATCTGGTGCCAATTGGTCAGGAGGAAGTAAAAGCAAAACAACTCCTCCTACAGGGGATTTTATATGAAGGATGTTGATTTCAAAATAAGCTAATGTGCCAAAAGCACACATTCTGTAAAAGGTTGCATTCATAGCTAACATAAAAAACCCTGTTCTAGTAACATCTGTAACATCCTACTGATTAAACTTTGAATGCTCATTTCTTTTCTAATTATACAGCAGTGAGAAGGGATTACGATTTACTGTTAGACCTGGGGGAGAGGCAGCTACCAAAGAAAAGAGGCCGCTGTTCTGTTGTTTGACTAAGAAAACAGGGAAATTTGCAATTCCGTGCAGCAGAGAAAGCAGGAGATAAGTTTGAGAAGTCTTATATGTGGAACGAACAGATTCTATTTATATAGATTTAATGGCTTACATTGTAATTTACCTAACATCAAAATAAAAACAAGTCATTTTTTATATCTAGCATCTCTATGTACGTAGGCATTTTATCCACATAGAAACTTCTTCAGGTCACTTGAGAAGAAAATAACTTGTTTTAGTGTTTATATGTATATGTATGTATCTTATAAGCAGTGTACACCTTTTGATGCAATCTACCTCAATTTTTCAGGCTAAATTATTTGTTGTGTTTCTATTTACTTTCAAGTTAAGTCTAAATCAATCAGTCAATCAATCTTTATTTGTATTGCACCAAATCACAACAAACGTTATCTCAAGACGCTTTCACAAGCATAGCACGTCTACATCACTCTATGTCAAATTATGAAAAGAGACCCGACACCAAGACAGGGTAAGACTCGGTACTACCCCACCTTAATCCACCATGAGCATTGCACCTCACAGTATTTAGCTAGTTACAGCGGCAAGGAAAAACTTCCTTTTAACAGGCAGAAACCTCGAGCAGAAGCAGACTCATGTTAGACAGCCATGATGCCTCGACCAAGATGGTAAATGTACTGTAGTGTTTTTATTACAACATGAATTAAAAAACGGACGTCTCAATGGGAAGTACAAACAGGGATTGAGTATTTCTAGCTATTCTACATGTCTGTCATGTCTGTCTGCCACACTGATTCTGACGAAGAGATTTACAGCACCCAGACTGAACTGACCTTTGTTTGGATTTTTGTTTTCAATGGATACCATCCAGGAATGTACAAGACATGATCAACAGAGAGAAAAGTTGCCCTGTTTAGTTAAAAGGATCTGAACAAATAAACACAGAAAGTTCATCCGAGCCTCTTAAATTTAACCTCTGACATGTTGCAGATCAAAATTAACTGTTTCGTTTTTATCCATGACTATAATCCGGCCGTAAAATGAGAAAGAAAAAGTGGAGATTATGGGCTGGATACACAACAAGTCGCCCTGACCGTCTGACCCAACTTCAGGTGAAGTTTGAAAACATTTCCTCAGAAATTTTCCTTCTGGGCAAGTTTTAATTTTTGCCTCGTGATTCCAATGACTCTAGATATGGCTTGTCATGCGATTATTGATATTTGATTAGTCATGTGAGTTAAATGTTCGTAATGTCAGAAACTATTCAGTAAAAGTTTATTATTTAGTGCATTTCCTCTTTTCTTAGACTAAAAAACAAACTCTCATAAACAACCTCATTTATAGAAAATAGGCAGCAGTAGCACCGTGCTCTGTAAACATTCATAAACTCTGTAATACATCACGCGTTGTGTAAAACATTTTGCCACAGAGGAGAAATTCATATAGTCTAAAACTCAATAATAAGTCAGCTGAAATGATGTAGAGGTGTCTGAGGACTTCCAATAAAAGCCACGTGCTTTTAAGCTGAGAGGATTCTGATTCACAGAGGTAACTTTGAGATAGTATGTGTTTTGTGGGTTGGTCAGGTTCACATGCTGCTGTGCTAAAAAAAAAACAAGTTGCCAAGCAATTTTGTCACAGCTGATATGCACCAGACCACACATAAATCTTCTTTCACACTTTCAGCAAAATTCAATTTAATACTCAGTGTGTTTGTTCAAATCCAAACCCACATGAAGTCTTGTGTTTTCGTGTCTCAAGAGCTGGTGTAGAATAGCCCAACTGTGTGTTTCTGCAAATTGTGTGAGTGGGACTAACGCGACTCATCTGTGCATGAATAGACGCACTTACAGCAGAGGCTGGTGACAGTTGTTGCATCTGCTAAAAACAGCTGAGCCTTTGTTGTTAGATTAACACTGCTGCCTAAATACCTTATTTAAACAGTCCTTTGGAAAATGAATCACCAAGGTGCAAAGGAGCTATACATTAATTTGCAACTTGGGCTCCGAGCCAGAGAGGTTTGACAGAGTAACTAAACATTTCACAGTGGATGAGGGCGCTAAATACATTGTGACATCCACAGTGGTGTGTTTTGTTTCTTATAGAACACAGTGAAAAACAAAGAGACAAACACACACACACTGCATATGGTGACACAGGGGCATAGACACCTGTGTTACACAGACAGAGACACACCTGTGCAGCTTGTTACTCACTCCCCCTCCACTTTCTTGTTCTTTGTCTACGGGGAAATTACAGGCAAGACAATGAAAGATGTTAGGTGTTCAGAGTACTTTTGGATTAAGCTAATGGAATTTGAGAAAAGATTGTTGCAGAGCATCATGGGAAAACATATCTATTATGGAGACATATTAGCTGTTCTGTTTGTCTGAGCTGCATCATTGCATTACTTCTTTTTTGTTATCCTTTTTTCTATTTATCTTTGCTGTATTCAAATTTAGCTCTATTACCTTAGATGGAAATACCCTGAAAACAACAAACATATTTATGTTATTAGATTAAAAATGCGCAATGACGACGTTTGATTTTTGAAATTTGGTATATCTAGGAAAAAGGACAACAAATCCCATCTATAAGTGTTTGTTAATTTGTGTAATGGGCTATGTTAAGAGTTATATTATTCACATATTGTACAGCCAACTAGTCAGTGAGCTACTTTCAAACATGCCCGGTCTAACCTATTTTAGCTGCTTACCTGTATACCAGTTGAAGTGGACTCACCACAGATTTAATATCCAAAACCTGTTGGTCACAATAATCTAAAGGTCACACACTCTGCAAGGTCTCAAATTTTACATATCTCTGCATTCCTTGTGCACAATTGATTTTTTTATAACTCAATAAACTTGTTTTGAGGTAACAGGGTCTTTATGGTAATTGAATAACTAAACAGGATGCTTCAGTGCTGCTACAACAATCTCCACCCAGCCAGGGGCAAGAGGCTCATTTTGATTGGCAGTGAGGGTACTCCCTATCTATTAGTGCATTCAAGGAAACGGGAACAAAAAGTTTCTGACCTACAAGCAGCAAGTATCAACACAGAGGGGACAGTGTTGTGAAGAAGAGGAGTACAGGAAGCTGAAAAATTGAACTTCTGCTCCCACGGCATTGACCTCTTCTCAGGTCAGAAACTTCTCACGTCCCAGCTGCAGGATTAAACCTCTGAGAGATGTGAGCATGTTTTCAGGTACACGCTTATAACATCTGCTGCCTGTGCTCCAGTACTGTTTCAGAGTAGGGAAGTAAGAGTATAGATACTAGAACTACTCAGGTAGAGTTTTCAGGTATCTGTACTCAACTTGAGTATCGACTTTTGGAACAATTCTTCTTCTCTATCTCAACATTTTAACCTCTAAACTTTGTTCTTTCACATTTAAAAACAGGCCCGTTAAGTTTCACCATAAGACATCTGAGGAGTATCTTGTTTTTTACTTTGTATATTTTGCATCATTGCCTACTGCCTTCCCAACATGCAGCAGAGCTCTCCCTTATCGAACTGATTTGGACATAGCAGCAAAATGAATGTTTATTGTTTAAAGCTTCAATTATTTGAGTTCAATAGTCTCCTAAATTTGATGTGAACTTCATTTAGCTTTGTACAGACACTGACTGTAAAAAAGTTCACAGAAGGGCTAATTTTGGACTATGAAAAATAATGTTTGAGAGATACTTACTTCTCATAAAATAAATATGTTGAATCATTTCTAAACAAGTATCTATTTTTATTGAAGTAAACCTACTAAAGTCAGCCACCTGGCTTTTGTCAAAAGTTTCAAAAGTTAAACCTGAATGTTACAGTCTGCTTAGATACTTCAAACTTAGGGTAACGTTTTGGGGAAAACCCTAGATATGGTTTTCTGAGACCTGACCTCAATCCTGTCCAATGCCTCCGAGAAGAATTAGAAATCCGACTATAAGCCTTGCCTTGTCTCCAAACTGCACTGGGAGACCTCCCTGATGCTCTTGTGACTGACTTGAGGCAAATCCCTGCAGCCAGGCTTCAAAATGTGGCGAAAATCCTGAAACAGAAGAAGATCAAATCAGATGTCACATGTGGAGGTAATGCACAGGTGCCCACATATGTAGCTCATTGAAATTGTCTCGTGTGCCTGCAGTACCTTAGATTAGAATATAAAAGGAAACATCATCCTTTGTTATTCAGATTGATTTATAAACCATAAGGATGAAATGCTTCCACTTTTTTAATTCTGATTTCTTTACTGTCAATTCACTGTGACTCAAATTTAGCTCTTTATGCATCTTTGAACTCATGACCTAGAGAAACAGGACTGCAATGTTCTTTAAACAACCTTAGGGCGAAGCGGTAACTTTTGATTAACAGTCACTCTGTTACATACAGGAATCATTGAGCAGCCGTTTTCCTGTGTGGAGATCAAAGAGATAAACAGCCTTAATATCAAAAGACAGCTACAAAGACATCCCAAACAGAAGGCCTGATTAAGACATCAAGTGGGCTCAACATTTGCAATAACATTGCTAATCTATGCAAACTTTCTTTAGCCTTGTTGCAACGTTGAATGCCTGACCGGCCGTGCAAAGGCGTATGGTAAAATATACTGTGTAAAAATCTGACAAAGGCTGACTTCTCTTCCGGCCCAACAAAGAATTCCAAGTTTCTCCATCCTGCACAGCTGCCTAGAATAGACAACACAGCCTCTTTTGTCAGGGTGAGTCAATCTGTGTGGGTGTGAATGCATTAGCCCCTCACAACAGAATTATGCCCCTGGTCGCCCCCGCTTTGCCTTCAAATATTCTGTGATAGGTTCCCGCGGTCATGTTTAGATCACTTCCGGACGATGATTTGCCATAAGAGGAGATGAATGGTGACCATTGACGTTCTGAATAATTATACTTGGACCTGTGAGTTGGGGAACACATAACCCTCAGAGGGCAGCATGACAAACATGTTTTTCGGGGCCTGGTGACAAAGAGCATGTTTTGATGTGACCGAGCATCTTCCCTGAATTGAGTCATGCGGCAGGGTTATCGCTGTGGTGCGTGGGTCGTCAGTCGCTGTGTTTGTCCATCTCTGCACTTAGCTTTTCACTGTCTGATGAATGGATTTATGAGTTTGTGCCTGTGTGTGAGCGTGTATGTGTATGTGTGGGAGTTAATTCTTGCATGCATATGCTCATGTGTGGCTGTGAAGAGTATGCATCTGTGTGTGTCTGGCGTGTGTGTGTGCGTGTGTGTCATCGCAGCCTGGGGAAAGGAATGGACCACAGCAGCAGACGAGCAGTCACACAGTTGCAGACCTCTCTGAAGTCATCGTTTCCAACAGCAAGCAGATCACTGGCCATTATCACGCACATGCAGCATCTGTGCATTTGTGAGTTCTCATGAAGGTCCATTGGGTACAAAACACAATCTGTTCAGAACAGCCAGCAGGACCTAATGATCTGTTCTTTGAGCGGCACAGCCCGGACTCTCTTTGAAACATGGCCGTTTAATGAATTTTCACTAGACTATTTATTTTTGATAATTGCAGTTGAAAGGGGAATACTAGTATTTGTCAAACCTGGTAATATGCTGATTTTTTAAGTCTTAAAATGTAATTAATACCTCTCCTGTACAGATTCAGTAGGAGATATACAGTAAGGGTTGGTCTCTAGAGTACTCCCTACTGCTGCCAGTGAGATATTTAGAACTTTTATAATTTTCAAACAGCTGTATACTGCATTAATCTTGAATAGACTTTTATAATGAATATTCGTTTTATGGAAGTACCTAAGAAATTATTACCTAAAAACAAGCTGTGCAAACATTAGCAGTGGTGGCGACCATCATGACATCACTGAAGAGCATCAGAGAAAGCCTGGTTTTTACATCAAAGTTAAAAAAGGACAGACTTAAACGTGAGTTGGGAAACACATTTCCAGACTCTTACTAGTACACAAGTTTTTTGCGGCACCAGAACAGTAGTCAGAAGTGGGAGCCATTACAAATTGGAGTAAAACACTGAAAATCAAAGTAATACATATTTTTTTGTAGAAACTCTTGATTTTCTTATGTTGAATAATTTTGCTCATTTCTGTACAGTTGACACTTAGTCCCTTTGCTTTTGCACATCACCACTCAAACACCCAAACTGCCTCTATGTTACTTCAGTACAGCTCAGGGTTCCAGGGCTGCATCAGACATTTATTTCTATTATTGATTTGTCTACAAATTATTTTTAAGATGAATAAATTAGCTGTTCAGTCCTTTTAATGTCAAAAAAGTTGAGAAAAATTGTATTTTCATCAAATCAACAAAATAATTTTCATTCTTTCTCATAAATGCCAAAACAGCAGCAAATCCTTACATGAAAAGCTTGAATCAGCAATGAAATCTAATGCTTAAATTATGGCTGAAACGATGATTTGATTATTAAATTAGTTGCTTTATCTCTCAGTTGATAAATCACTGCAGCTCTGGATTCTCGAAATCTTTTAGATGATCGATGGAATTGAAGTCACCATTTTGCACTTGCCTCTTTTCACCGTTGAAAAACCCTCCTATTGACATTGACTTAACATTAAACGGGAATCATCAACAGCTCCATAAAACTGGATATTTTTTTAAGCCACCTTTTTTCCAGCACTCTTTAACACACACACACGCACGCACGCACGCACGCACGCACACACACACACACACACACACACACACACACACACACACACACACACACACACACACACACACACACACACACACACACACACACACACACACACACACACCAAAACAGACACACACTTCTCATTCATATGTTGCACATGCACAGCTTGGCCCATTAGCTGTGACGTGACGTTTCGATGTGGCAAATGAAGCTCAACAATTGATGTCAGAGCCTTACAAATTAAACAAATGGGGGACCGCCATGGTGTATTAGGCACCCCAAACCCCCTGATGAACACAGGCGAGGCACACGCCAGCAGGACAACATTGTCTAGCTCCCCTCTCCTCCCAGAACCAAGGCTCTCAGAATGAGGGCCACACTGCCACACTGCCACACACACACACACACACACACACACACACACACACACACACACACACACACACACACACACACACACACACACACACACACACACACACACACACACACACACACACACACACACAGACACTACAGTCAGTCAATGAGCAAAATTTAACTAACCGTGAATTGATTGCCCATTGAGTCCTTTGACAAGCGAATAAACAGCACCGATTCTGGGAATCAATATGATTGATATGTCACTTGGTCTTTGATGCAGCATCTTGCTGTAGTGTATGTACACAGGTTGTAAAAGCACAGTGGGTCAAAGAACGTGTGTCAATGAGTGAGTTTTGCTAACAGGTTAAGTGTTCATCAAACCATGTGGTTTTCTATTGGCATCATGCCAAAATCAGGCTTTTAAAAAAACTCTTATATGTGTATTTTCAATATATAAAAACTCATCCCATGAAATCTTTAGAAACTTCTGCGTACTTATTCTTGACTGAGTTTTTATTAAGGAATCAGTGCAGGATTAGCTGAAGCCAACATGGACCACTAGAGCAGCCATCCCCAAACTCAAGAATGGGGTTTCAGTTTGTTGCTTCCTATACTTGAAATGAATACAAAAAGACCTGAGGCCTAAGGATCTGGTCTCACTGAATGCTTATAAAGAGCTTTTGAATGACTTTGAGGTAGACACATCTGGCTGTAGCTGTTCCACTTGATATATTCATGAATATGATCGACTTGCCTTACTTGGTATTCTATGTTTCAAATAAATCAGAATCACTGATTTTATTTAAAAAAGAAACAATGTTACCGTGTGCTCAGGGAGGTAATGTGGTAAACTCCAGGTAGAAGCCAGGTGCTCTTGAAGAACAACGCAAAAAAAAACTCTTCGGAAAAAAGGGGGAAAGCCATGGGGTCTGTCTTCAGGCACACAAGCTTGAGTCGAGGAAAAGGTTAACAAGCTATTAATTCATACAGGGCATAACACACTAAAAGGTAGTGCACAGAAAAAAGGAAACGCCAACCAGTTTTGACCCTCACTGGGTCTTCATTAGGGCGCGGTGGGTCACTTATTTTATTTGTTTGCATGTGTGGCTGCTCTTTGTTTGTTGGAAACCATGATCACTGTCTTGCTGCCTTTCTTGGCCAGAACCCTTTTGAAAAAGAGATTTTCAATCTCAGTGAGTTTCTCTTGGATTAAATAAATGTTACAGTGGTTTTAAAAAAAAAAGTCTAAATAAAATTGAGACCTCCAGATGCAGGGAGTTAAGCTAAATAGGTATCTAAAGGACCACAGTCTTAAGTGTTGTGCTACATGAAAGTTTATATATTTCGATTTTTTTTGAGTATGAACCTTAGTATTAAGATTGGTTTCAACAAAATCAACATTTATCCAATGTTTATAAGTCTTAAAAAGAGCGACATCAATGTTTGACAATCGTATTGCCTTGGATGGTCAAAAAGTGTTGATGCACTATTGTTTTAACTTTCTCTTTGTTGCTCACGTGAGACTGATTATGTGAATGTGTGTGCCTATCTCGAGCACGTGCATGTGAGTGGGTGTGTGTGTGTGTGTCTGAGCATTTGTTAATCCATATGCAAACACATTGTCCTATCGACAGACCTTCTGAGGGGTGAAACGTCCAGGGAGCAGAGGAGAGGAGCGGGGATGAGTCACAATTGGGATCTCTACGATTCACAGCACCTGCACACACTACATGCCAGACACAATCACATCAAATCAAATTCAATACACGAAAACACACACACACACACAAACAAAATAGAAAGCGTTAGCAATGAAAGGGGTGCACCCAGGAATACAATAAGACCCTCTAGACACACCACAAACAGAAAGATGTCTCACAATACACACCTGTAACGGATACAAAGTGGTTACTGAAACAAATAGGCCCACAATACATGAAAATCCTCGTATCTCTTCACAATCACACATATACACGGGTGTGGCAGGTCCATTTTGTTTTCACTAACCCCCACAGCCCTTTGCACAAGCCACAGCAAATAGAAGTGATGTTACAGGGCAGATATAGGTGTACAATTTCTTGTTTGGCTTTGTGAAAACATGGCGTAATGGCAGTGAGAAATTGTGTTGGGAATAAATGCATCACCTGTGTTTGGGAGGGATGCCTCATCATAAGCCATCAGCCTGTATACCTGTTTGTGTGTGAGCCTGTGTGTGTGTGCCTGTGTGTGTGTGGAGAGGAGGAGAGGAGAGAGATGGAATATCTAAAAGGGGTTAAGTGCCAGGGTTACCCATCCAAGGAGCATTAAATGAAGGCTCTCACTTTGATGGACACCGGCACCGGGATCCCTGATGTCCCAAAATATTAGGTTTCTCTTCTAATAATGTTGGAAATATTGCCTACTGTCATGATTAATCTGGCTGGCTGCTGGGCCTGATTGCAGGTGACGCGGTCACAGCACAGTGCCTGTGTTAGTTTCCACACACCGTCAGCTTCGCTCCACACAGAGCTGCAGCCAGGAGCAGGGCTGATAGCAGCCATGGCAGCTGCTGCTAATGCAATGTGACAGCAGAGAAGGAAACCTTTATTTTAATTCAAACAACAAAAGCCAAACAGCCAAACTTATCTGCGTGCCAAACATTTCCCCTCCAACACGATCAGTTCTTCTGTTCTCCTCCAAAGTGAATAATGACTGTCTATCTCTCCAACTGATCCCTCGTACTGCTTTCATTTACAACCTTTCATTACCACTGAGTAATTTGATTGGACAAGGTGCATTCCATGAGTGGTGATGCAGAGTACACTGGCATTGGTAATTTTAACTGTATGGATCACATGTCTCAGGTGTTCTGAGCACAATGCATCAACCTAACATAGTAAACACTACAGAAAATGTTGTTGTCTGTAGTGACGTTGTGGCTAATTGTGCCCTGCATAAGACAGACATATTTTCTGATATAACATTTGATTTGAACTATGAAATGTAGACAAAGTCCTAAACTAGATGTGTTGGTTGTGCCAAAGAATGACTAAATTAACCAAACTAATCTGTTTTTTCAGTGATAACCAAGCGGCAACCTCCGGTCTAAAAATATGAGTACAATGCGGAAGTGCTAAAAACTGCAGTTCATCGAGGATCTGCTTTGGTTGAGGCTGGCTCCGGAAGTACCGTAAACCACATACACACCACTTCAAAAAAGACGATCTTTACAGCAGAAATAAACATGTCTACAGCCTGGTACAAAAGACGAGTGTTGTCTGGATAGCTAATTTCTTGATTGGCACACACTGTAGGGGGGTGAATTTTTTTCTAATGCGGCAATTTTGAAGATATTGAGATTACGAGTCTTCCAATGAGAGGCACAGCTGACTTGATTGACAGGCGGGAACACTGTAGCTGTTGGCTAGGAGGCTCAAAGCCCGCCTCTTTAAGTCACAATTGCTCGACAGCAGCAATATGGCTCCAGCTGATCATATTGCTGGGAAAGTGCTGATCCAGTGCTGATATTTGGGAAAACTACACTACCTATTGTGTAACATTGCTTATTTGAACAACAGTTGGTTCCAACTAAGTAATCTGATTAGACAAGAGTTATTTCATAAGTACTAATGTAGAATACAACATCACTGGGACTTTTCTCTGTACCACTGCCTCAGCTTTGTGCTCTGACTTGAGTTGGTTAACATCACAGCAGTGATCTCAAGCTTGATATATCAAGCTAGTACTTGTGAATTACACTATGGGCTCTTATTTATCTGGTTGTGTGATAAATTTAATCTGACAGATTAATGATGATAATACAAAGTAGCCGGTCTTTGGACACTCAGATTCTCACAGGGCAGGGTGAAGATTTGGGTTGCTAGGCAACAACAGTCCAATTTCAGATACGTTTTGAAGCAGCTGAGCTGATGAGGCACACATGAAAAAATATATTGTTGTTCCTCATTGTTTACTTCTATGCTTACTGGTACTCATGCCAGGGACATAATCACAACAGTGCTTATATTTAGTAACACTCCGGCTCATGTGGTATTACTTACTTAAGAATGTACCAGAAAGGTAGTAAACACAATACTTTAAAAAGCTTTACATTCCTTTTTTTTTTATAATCCTTAAAAATCACTGCAGACCTATTAAAACTGAACTTTAAATTATTCACTTTGGATTGAAAATGTATTTAAACTATCATTTTAACAGCCATTAGGTACCCTTTTTTTTTTTAAATGACAAGCCCAATTAAGTGATTAACTTACAGTGGTGAAATAATTCACTTTTGAATCAAATAAACAAAAGTAATATATTTGAACCCTCACAAATTCTGCATAATTTCCCTCGTCTAAATGAGATAGGAAATATTCACACATCATCGACACCTTCTGGCTAAGGTCCAGAAGACGTTACAAAGCTAAGTAAATGGTTGCTGCAAATCATGCTGCATGGAGCTAATATAGTATTTTTGCTAGCTTACACACATAGTCACCCTGAAACTCAACAAATCAGAAAAAAAACATCTTACAAAAGCTCAATTTGAATTTTAAACATTAGATTAAATATTTACAAACCTTCGTCTCGTTTCTGGCATGTTTTTAAAAAGTACATTTCAATATGAGATGCCAAAGCTGTCCTTTTCTCAACTCTCGTTTTAACCGAATCCCTTCAAAATAAAAGCACCAATTGTTCTTAAGTTACTCACTGATAAACAATCACACAGCTAAAGACAATATCTGTAGAATAAATTAACACTAAAAACAGACTGTTAAGTTAAATGTCAAATAACTTTTATTTTTACTTGAATTCTTCTTTTTCAAGCTTATGTGAGTCCTTACTGGAATAGTATCTGGCAAGGGAAGAGAGAAAGACAAAGGAGAAGTGGAGGTATTTGCAGATGTGGAGGAAGGCACAAAAACATTTGTCATATCAAAGGCTGGAATTATTGCACAAAGTAGGGTCAGTTTCACATGCCACTTAGAGGTCCCATTGTACTGATGCTGAACAAGACCCCCTTTATGTGACAAGCTTGAAAAACAACGTTGGCCCTGCTCATAATCAAATCTGCAGATCCCGACAGGCCAGCAGGCCCTGCCACTTGGAATTCTTTGCATTGGCCATGGTCAGGACGTGCCGTTTGGCCCCAACAATGGCAACATTGATTTTAGTGCCATGAGAATTTTGGTTGAGCTGTAAAAACTGGGACTGGGGTGGGGGGGGAACACCGATCTTTGGCTCTCCCAGGAGGGTGTGTGTGGAGCCGCAGGGGGAAGGTGAGTCACTGGGAGGCTCCAGGGCTCTGACCCACTGGACCTCTGGCCTAATTCAATCAGTCCAAGTATCATTAGCCTGCCATTATAAGACATTATCTCCCAGGCTGGGCAGGACAGTTATTCCATGCCAGCATTGAAAGAAAATAGCAACACACACACTTCCTGTCCTCATTTTGCTTCCTTTTGCACGCCTGGACACTGCAATTGAAGGCTGATTGTCTCACAACAATCGGGCCTTGTTTACATGCATCATTTTGAGTGAGTAGCATTGGGTGTTTTGGGGAACTGATGGTACATTGATGTCAAGTTGCTATGGGGCTGGGACCAAGGCCATGGCATTAAGGAATGACCTTCCTGTTTAGCAGCATAGTAACTTACTCAGTTGATACAAATTACCCGGCTTTTCGATCTACCAATTTAGCTGCAGCTAAGTGAGCAGGGGTCAGACTGAGCTCTTTCATGTGGCGTCTTTTGAAGTGGCTGCCGGACTACTGTGAGACTTTAGCACCCAGCATCTTGATACAGGGGGAGGGAATGTAGAGGGTGGAGAGGCCTGAACAATGGGCCCCCCTTAGAAAAGCCTCTAAATCTTGGTGGATAACTTCAAAAGAGCCCCCGGTGTCAAAGCCAGTGTTGTGGCGAGCTGGACACGCTGTTTTCCCCGGATATAAATGTTTTATTAGAGGGCACACCTCCTCAGGCTGTCCCTGTCGCTGCCAGAGGTGGGAGGAGGAACAAGGGGACACTGTGCACCCCGAGAGCCACATCAAACATAATAGGCTTAGCATGTATGCACTCAGCCAACAAAAAGTTATTCATCAAATTCAATCATATGTTGACTTTTTTACAGCTTTGTTCCTGGACTGTCATTGTACTATTCAAATAATTACCTTTGATGTATTAATATTATTATTAAATGACACTTATGGTTTGTGTTCCTGTTGCTCTGCAATTATTTCCTGGTTTCTTATATAAGCTTTGAATAGATTTGGGCTTCTCAAGCATTTAAGAACGTAAGTGAAAAAAATATATTTTAAATTTTTTTATTTTTCCGAGGCCCTTACAATAGTCACATTTGTGTAAGTCAAGCTGGGGCTTCTTTTATAACTAGAAGGTACTAGGATGTATTAAAAACATACAGTATTTCATGCAAAAGTAATAAAATAAGACTGCAATATATGGGCCACCTGTGTAGTATAACAATTTGGAAATATTTTTTTCTAATTTGTATTTGAGGAATGGCTGAAAATGATCATTTCAATCAACCAGAATTAAGTACAATTAAATTGCAAGCTCTTTACAATTTAAAGGAATATATGGGTTACATAAACTGCTGACCAATAAAGCAGACAGGTAAAAGCAATTAAAGTACACCCTTTAAATTAAAACAACCACATCAGGATAAAAAAATAAAATAAAGTTCTGGATGGATTATAAAAATAGAAATGAAACCATCACATTATTTAAAAAATATTTAATAGTGATGTTCAAAAGCTGTTGGCCCAGATTTACTTCTTAATAATCCGTAATGAAGTACCACTTGCTCACACTGATGATTTTGGTATGTCATTTGCAGCATCACATTGCCAGACAAATATCACAATTTGCCAAAAGTATACATAATTCATCACCAATCAGTCTTGCCTCCCTGTGCCGACTCCTGTGTTATCCCAGAGAAGATAGATGTGGGAGCGCAGCCCTTTGAGATCCAGATGGTACATTCCCAACAATAAGGTTTGGGCTTCCTTTGGAAAATGATCCTCTTCCTGTGTGCGACACTCATGTATCATCGTCAGCCGGTAATGAGATGACGCTCCCGAATGAAAATCTCAAAAAAAGGCATTTGCTTTCTGCCTCCAGTATTTCTTTATCTTGTTTCGAATTATAAGTAAATGTTTCGCCTTTCATAGCCTCTGAATCATGCGACAAACCACATGCACATTAATGCAATTTTTTCCTAATATGTTTGGCAGTGTGATGAAGACTGTGTCAAAGCGGCTCACTCATTCTTCATGGTTGTATTGCTAGCTTATGAATTTGTTTCCAGGAGAAGCCTCAGCCCAAAACATCTTTGTAAACCATGTGCCATTTATAAAAACATTAATTTTCACTGCACAAACTTAATGAGCGAGGAGAAGAATGTGAAGCTTTGGAAGAAGATTTTTATTAGTTTTTATCTCATTAAGCTAAGCTATGTTTTTCTGTCTGTTTGATGCACCAGTGGTTTGATGACCGCTCTGTTCACTTTGCCAAAGCTTTGATAAAGTTAATAAAACATCACTTGGCATCTTCTTTGTGTCTAATTGTTACTTTTATCAAATTATACCACATGATGATAGAGCCATTTCTAAATTCTTACTACATATGCATCCACTGGCAGCTACAGTGAAATATAGCAGCTCTTTTTCTCCTAAGAACTACTCTGAAATTTTAAATTTTCTCTCTTTCCAAGAGGCCTTTTGTGACCCCTATTATGCATTCTAGACTTCACGTCAAAGAGCGAGGAAGAGATTTAATTTGTTGACGATTGCCACCGATCTCCTTTTAAACGGCTTTTAATTGATAACGGCAAGGGAGAGCGGTGAACTTTAAATAGACATTCTAATTATCAGCTTTAAGAAGCAGGGGCTTTTTGGGAAATGTTATGGCATTTGGAATGGGATTAATGGGTGAGCGAGGCGCTGGCCACCCCGCAGCTAAATGACATTAAAGAGGGAGATGAGTGGTGCTGCTGAAGGGAGCAAACCCACTAGTCACAGGAGCCAGGGCGCCCACTGCCTTGGGCACACACACCGTGGGGTAACGTGTGGAGGAGGAGGAGGGGAGTGGGGTATTACATTATCCAGCACTCCTAGACTTCACCCTTACAGACACAGACACTTTGATACAGTAAGGCCATACTTCACTTCAGAGGCCGTGCTCATATGGAGATGGATAAAAAACCTTTTAAGAATACTTTCTGACTTAAAAAGTACAACAAATTAGAACTGAGAAGCAACTTAACGCATAGCTTTACCAGCTACTTCACACTGAAGGAAATTAAGTGAAAGCAAAGGTAGCCTATACAGGACTCTACTTTGAGTAACTTAAAGCACTTCAACATAGCACCAGAAGCTTTGTAAAAAAAAAGGTACACTGTCCATGAAAATATATACATGTAAAAAGCAGGATTCTAAAATTTTATGTCAACAACTTTACTGAGACTTTTCTGGGGATATGAAACCCTCTGTTCTAATGCATGCACCCTGTTGTTCACCCTACATGTAATATGTGTAAAAGTTCACCTTGTTTCCCTTCTGACCTATTTCAGTTGAGTGTCTTTCACATGATTCTTACAAACTATGTTAATCACCCTTTTCCAATGAATTGAGCCCTGTCCGACTACCATCTTTGAAATTGCTTCAGATTTGGATTTCGCCAAAAGTAAAACCAAACACGTTGGTCTCTCTTTATTGCCTTGTCAGGTGATCTTAAATAAGTGGAAAGATTCCACCCCACTTTGCCCAAAACATTGGATTAGCCCATTATGAAAATGTATTACATATCTCCTGAAGCTTCTTGACGTTTTTTGAGAAACCCATCCCAGTAATCTCTGAGTACCTTCTTGTTCTTTTACAGAGAGCGGTTGTTTTAACTGGCTTTTGAGGAAGGATGTGTTCTGATATGGGCGAGATTTGTTTCTAAAATTGACCATCAATAAAAAATACCTTTGAGGAGTAACAAACAGAGGGTTAATAAGATAGTTCACGAGCAGAAGCTGGCACCATGTGTCTTTTCCCTGTGGCTCCGTTGTTAAACGATCTAATGGAAAATGTTTGTTTTATGTTTAGGACATGGTGCATCAATGAGATGTTATGCCATTTTGTTTTATTAGTCTAAATGATGTAACCAGTCCAAGTTTATGGACATACAGATCATTTTTAGTTAGTTTTAGAGTTCCTATCACAAAATGAACACGGTGTAAATCATTTTAAATTAGCAAGACACCTGAATTTTCCATAGGACTGCTTCAAAAGCTCAAAATTGTTGCCTGTTGAGTTAAGGTGGTATTACTTCTGTCAAATCTTGTCTGATTAAAGACTGCTTAAAGCTTGTGAGGGTGAGATGTTTTTAATTGTTTTTCCTCCTCAGCTGATAAAACTCCAGCCTAAAAAAAATATTTTTCTCTGCAACTGTATATCTAAATATAGAAATGTCTTGTTTATTCACCTTCTGATTTCTTTATATAATAGTTATTCTGCTAAGCTTATTTCTAGTAGAGTATGCAGCCCATAGCAGGCTAAACATTGGCCAACCTCGCAGACTAAGGTCTTAATACACACCTCAAGCACGTTAACTGCCCTGACTAATTCAGCCTGCCTTGCCCTCAGTGGGTCTCAGTGGTCTTGCTGGGTGTTCCAGACAGAGACCCCAGTCCCCTGTGGTCTCAGACTGGAGGCCCCAGGTCTGGAGAGGCTTCAGTGATGGATCAGCTGAAGACAAACTGTAGGGGACCAAGCTGGAACCTAAGGGTTTAGCATGGTATTATGGTTTGAGTGACATTAGGCAAGGCAGAAGATGTGTGTGCATGAAGAACTTCACAGATAAAAATATGTTTCCACCACAAACAGCATGTCCTGTCCTGGTCACACTCTGTATTTTCATTCAGTGTGTCAAATAGTTTGTATTCTGTTCTTTTTAATTTTTTATATTTTTGTGTCATTTTTGAAGAAGTTTCACTCTCTATTCTAGTACAGCAAACATTCTCACTGCAAACTTGTGACTCACGGTTAAGCAGAAAGGCAAAAGCTTCCTCAATCTTGATTTGCAGTATGAGTACAGACCTATGAACACAGGCCTTGTGATCCAACTGACCTGTGTTCCTGCTTGACTGTGTTTTACGCAGGAGGTGTCAGTAAACTTAACAGGCTTGTGGCCATCACACATTCATAGAAATAGGGCTTTTTGATGCTTAGATGTCAACTCTGGAATGGAGCAGAATACACCAAGCAGTGGTTGTTTACCCACTGATAGGTAAAGTAAGCAAATTCACACTCAGTTATATTTTTACGACAGTGGGTGATGGTGCTCATGGGAAACGCAGAAACCAATTTCGTCCAAGAGGGACACCAGAATCAACACAACATGAAAGTTTCTCCCTGGGCCTTTAAAAGAAGGTAAGTGAACTCCAGTCCTCCCATGCTATAGAGGTGCTTCATTGTCAAATTTGTCAGGTTGGGCCATGACTAAGCTTCTTTACCTGACAACTCTGAGGTAACACAATGCTGCTTTTATCAACATCATTTCCCTCACTGTTCATTTTGAATGTGTACTGTTCTTTCAGCTTCTCTTTGTCCGTCCTGTCTTTCCCTCCAATCTTCCTCTCTCTTTCCCTGTCTCTCCCTTGCACACACTCACACACATGCTCACACACACACCCACACAGAAATCCTCATTACCTCATTAGCAGCAGCAGCTCTCATTTAGCTCTTTAATGACGGTTCTAGATGAATGGGCCTGGTGCTGATCCCAGTGCTGTGACTGGATTAGTGATAATGACTGATCTATGGGAAGTGTGACAGCCTCATCTCAACTCTCCCCAGGTCTCATCCTCTAGCCTGGGGCAGACCAAAGTGAGGTCCACAAGCCAAGTCTGGCCCTTCACATACACACACACACACACACACACACACACACACACACACACACACACACACACACACACACACACACACACACACACACACACACACACACACACACACACACACACACACACACACACACAGTTTAGGACGTGATAAGATACCCTCCTGGTTCTGATTAAAAGATTGGACTATGGTCGGACTATTTCAGCATCTTCCTGTGTATTAAAGGTGTGGTTTTCAGGAAACACTAAGTAAAAACATGGACAAATGACCAGCTTGTCATGTATGTGACTCAGTTTGCAGCTTTCCCATCAGAAGGACTGTGACGCTCACCCAGTTCTGTTTACCGTTTTCCCTCGCCACACACATAAACAAAAGCCAGGGTTGTACTTGTCTGCGATTGCTCTTTAATTCAATGCAGCCTCACATGCATGTATGCAGCTGTTTTCTTCTGTTAATTACAATACCACCAGGGTAAACATTATTGTCCTTCAACTTAAACTTCAGCCCAAAACAAAGCCGGCTCAGGCTGTGTGAAGTGGGGATGTCGTGCTCTGCTGTGTGACATAAACCAATTATTCAAGCGTATAAAGCCTCAAAATATTTATCTTGCCTCGTGTTATACAAGGCTTAGGCCTCAAAAAACAAATACATAGTCGTATCAAAGGCACACGGGTGTAAACAGCAGAGTGGAAAGACAATGAATGACCACCACCCGAGGGAGATGGTGACGTTTGGGTGAGAGAAGTTTGTGAAAAGTCAGTCATTGATTGGAAAACAAACATCAAACAGTATCCACTTATGGCTTTTCCATCACACAAGCTGGACTATTGCTCATTTTTCATACTCATTCCAGTGACTGAGTTATGATTGGATAATACAAAGTACGTAAATTCAAAGTGTAAACAAAATATGATCACCCAAACATAAAAAGGGGTGGTCAGAGACAGATGTAGCCACATTAACTTCAAGATGCCACATGGATCAACTATGTAAATAGTGGTAATGCAATGTAAATATCTCATTATGAAACACACACGGGAAAAAATCAACTGTTTGAAAGCAACTCAAACTGAAACATTCAGAGAAAATTTGTTTTTTTTTAGGGAAATGAATGTTTCTATGCATAAGCATTTGTTGTATAACAACTGTTCCATCAAAATGCTACATTTATTGCCAAAGCCAGTACAGCATTTGTGCATTGAAGCCTATTTGTAGTTACAGTAGTGTTAAGTTTTGGCAAGTGAAACCCCTTGATTAAGGGAAGACTGTTTGCTATGTAAGTAATAAAATCACACTCATCTTGATATTAAACTTTGCCTGAACAAATGTTGCATTTACAAAATCCGGAGGAACAGAATTATGAAGAAAGAGCTTTAATTCAGCAAAGCAGACATTAGGCAGTTAACCAAACCCCTGTTCACTATTCCTCCCCCCAGAAAACCAGCACAAAGCAGAACTTCCAAGTAATACTTAATGTATTTAGTTTTGTTATGAAATCATTACATTTTGCATTAATTAGCCCCTAGTCCCTGTCATAATCCCATACATATAATTGCAGACTAAACAGGTGATACCGAAGTGGCAATCTCCAAACCAAAGCAGAAGCACCAAACTGCACTTCCTCAGCTGGCCACTGGAGGCCGGTGCCAAAGGTGATTCATTCCTCAATAGGCCTGCAACGCAATGCCAAACTCTGCATGACTACAGCCTGGTCCACACAAACTGTTCACCCATGTAGGTGAAACTGTACATGGGGTGAATCTCTCCATATGATTTATTTTGTTTAAGTTATTCTCATAGTTTTAAATCATGCAACATGAAAGGGTGATTTTGCTTTTAGTAACAGGAGAATGCATCCAAGTTGTAAGTGTATTAGCTGTGAGTCCATTACATTCTGCAAGTGACTTCAACTGCTTTCATCTAAAATGTGAAACACTCCAGTTAGCTTCAGAATTTCATTTTGTGTGATATATGATGGACTACAAGCTAATTCCCCAACGAATGCTAATGCTAACTGGCATAGACTGTATAGCTTTGATCACTCAGTGTTTGCTAACCACTTGTTCTTCTCCTGCACCGCTCTCTTGATCAGAATTAGTCACATCTGGCTCCAAAACCAAGTATGGGAACCACCAAGATGCTGAACTTGAAACTTCAGAAGGCAGATCATAAACCAATCTGTAATGTCACAGTTGCTAGATCCATTATTTCCACAGTGTGTGATTACTACTTGCTGTTCCTCCTCCAGGAGACTGGAAAGTGGCAGAAAATCCAAGCTTTGAATTGGTAAATGGTATGAATATGACACATCTTTTATGGATCTTAGACATCCAGTATACCAAAACATCCAGTATACCAAAACTGTATCAGTGTTTTCTGTGTTCCAAAGACAAGAAAATCTGTAGAATGTACCCAACAATACTTTAACTTTATAAAATAAGATATTGACTTTATAACATTAGCTTCAATTGTGAAAGGGAAACATTCAGAACAGTTGAGGATCCTTCAGAAACAGAAATCTTGTTCTGATTTTGTAGGCCACCCAAAGAGAAGGTTAAACCACATTAACATTTACCAGATGTCCTGTGAAACTGCTAAACAATGATTGTTAGTGCAGAAAAGTGTGACAGAATGACAGGACATATCTAAGAGACGCTCTTTCATACCAGAGATTACATGTAAAGGCCTGAGTGGCTTGTTGGTATGCTTGAAATGATGCCCCTGAGAATAAAAACAGGGCCATTTGCAGCTCGTTTGTCTTTCAGATTTGAATCATGTGCTGTAAGATAAGAGGAGTGTACACAGAAAACAGTCAGAGCCTGTTAGTAGTGTAATCGCAATGATTTCCATTCAGTGATTAAACACTAACTCAGGATCAAACCCATGATGTCCTCCTCCTTTTCTCTTCTTGGACTCTACAAAGTTGTTAAGACATATTTGAATGCAGAAACAGAGAAATAATGTGCGAGAGTGTGGAAGGGCTTGCTGTAGTAGAGGTCCACAGGTTGGAATCAAACCCAGGCCGCCTGCTTCATGGACTTTAACTTGTGTACATGGGTCGCACAATTTTACCGCTCAGCCAAGCAAACTATCTGTCAATTACACTTAAAAAAGTGGTTGGGTTTTTAAACTTTCTTAATCTGAGCTCACCTTAAGAGAACGTAAACACACTTAGCATCATTGACCCTGCAACAACAACCCTTCTCCTGCCTCCTGTCATCTCAAAATGGACATGAGCTACTGCCTCATCACCATGCTAAGTGTTTACAAATTGTTTTGCTGTTGTCTTGGTGGGGGTTGCATGCTGTGGATGGGCTGCTATGAAGAGGCTGTTGATCTCTGCATGACACGCTGCCCTTATGGTGTTGCACATGGCCCTCCATTAATAAACAAATGATGCGCTCACCCTGGAGGTCAGCCGAGCTCAGCTGGCCCATTTGCCACGGCGATCTCTCAGCTCACTGGATCCAAAATGGCCACCCGCCGCGTCTGCCTGTCAGACGGCTGCTAACCTTGTCTTTGGTGATGGTCAGGGGGGAGCAAGAGAGGGGGGATTTTAGGGTGGGGGATATACAAAGGTAAATCGGGACATTAGTTGCCCTCCCTCTCTCCCTCCCCATCCCTGATTAGTGTGAGTGACAAAGTGGAGCAGAGAGTCCACTCAGGCCTTCATAATAAATCTATCAGGGTGTAATAGAATTCCATCAATCCTCGCTCTTCAGTCCCCCTGCCCTCCCTCCTGCTCCCCACCCCTCAGGGGGTCACCATGTCGGGGTGTGTGTCTGTGTGGTGATGGTGGGAATGTGGGGAGGGAGAGGGGGGTCCAATCCTCTGGGATTGTACAACTGTTATTATTCAATTACGCTCCCTTTTCTTCTCAGTTAAAAGACCATGATATCATTATCACTTAATGAATATATATAATTGGATCTTGGCTGCCGCTTCCCCCTGGTCTGATGAATACCACTCACTATTCATTCGACCCCGGCTCATCCTCCTCATCCACCCTGCATCCATTACAGCAGGCGGTGGAGATGATGGGGATGATGATGCTGTCAATAAAGAGAATTTGGAATAATCAGTGTTCATTCAGTGTTTAGTTAAAGAACAACAAAACAACTGAAGAGTTTTGGAAGAAGTTGTGCTGCCAGTTTGTAATTTCTTTTGTTTTCTGACGATCTTAGAGTTAAAAAGGAAAGATGCTCAAATCTTATTACAGCTGAGTCAATAAAACTGCGACTTGATCCAGGCGTCTTTGAGCTCCGAGCATTGCCAAACTAATTCTAACTTAATGAACAAGGATTTTATTGCTGAAACAATACCTGCATTCTACATGCAATTATTGCAATTTCCATGTTTTCTTTAATAACCCCATGACAATTTACAGTGCAATCGTTTGCGTAAAAACTCATTAGATTCACTGATAGGATCTGGATTTCATCTACTCCTCAATGATCGCCGCACATGGAGAAACTGTTTGAGAAAATCCTGCAGCATTAGTGCAAAATAAATGGAGGATGAAAAGGTTTCCACCATCTCAGACTGTGACGATTTAAATGTGTTTCCAGGATGGTGTTAATGTGGACAAACACCCAGAGGGCATTAGAAGAGGAGAGGGGAACCTTGATAGGTGCAGACTTGACAGCCATGGCCATCAATACCCCTTCAATCTGCCAGGAAACAATGAGAGAGGGGATAAAGTCTGTGATGAGCAACACTAAAAACATTGATTTAGCATTTGTCCACTTCATTTGAGGTGAGACAAGGGGGTGATGGTGGAGGGTGGATTGGGGGTCTTTGAAGCCTCCTCCCATTCAGATGTCATCCTCTTGTTGGAAACCAAAAGCAAGCGTCCCTCCCATTCACATTGTTGAGGGTAAATGTGGCATGGCAGGGGGCTGAATCAGACACAGAGAGGGTGTGCGAGGCGGTGGGAGTGTGTGCATGTGTGTGAGACCTATAAGTGAGGCCAGCACGCTCATAGATGCATACGGGGCGTACATCGTCATCAATCCTGCTTAAAGAAGACAGTGTTGGCAAAGTGGCAGCGCCCCAATCCAGCTGCTCCCCCCCACTGAGACACTCCACACACCCTCCCCAACACACACCCTTCTGTCTTACCCCCTCACCCCTCCATCCCCGATCAACTCGGCCTTCTCCACCTTCGCTCACAAGCCCCAAAACCCAGAACCCCACTCTCACTCCGTCACCCATCCCTGCCATACATCACTCCAAATTAAATTTACATTAGGCCCTCCTCTATCAAAGAAGCCCAAAGAGAGGCAGAGAGGGAATGAGATGGAGGGGCTGACATCATTACCCGGCAGCAGAGCACATGACCGTCATCTATTAAACCCCTTTTATACACATGTCTCAGGATTTTACCAAAGTTCATGCATACCTAAGTGCAAGTTTGTGTTAAAAATTAAAAGCTCTTTTAGGAGGAAAAAGGAGTTTCTGAACTGTTGACTTTGAGAGGGGCTTTATTACCCCTAACCATGGATGTCGGGCGTTGCTATAGACAGCCCCCCCATCCCTTCCTCTCTCGTCTCAGCTTTTTCTCTTTCTCCCACCTCTGTCTCACACTGACTGTTCTCCCTTCATTAGCAGGCGCTGGGTCAATGGTATGCATATTAGAGAGAGGGAGACTCAGAAAGTTTGCACTACACGTTCTACAGGCCGCAGACACCGGAGCACAGAAACTGATACCTGCTAACAAGTGCTGACAGAAAAGCAGCAACTACATTTTATTATACCTACCTCCTTAATTTGGCCTTTGATTTGATATAACTTTGCAGCCTTGGTCAAAGTTTTTAGGTTTGTCTTTAAAATAGCCGACTCTCAAGTGTTTTTTGTCTTAATGAACTTATTACTGATTTAAAATAATTTATTCATGATTTTTTTCTCTGTTTTAATTCTCCAAGTCTTCTAAATTTCTTGCTCCTTTTTTCATTTAATGTTCTGGTTTCAATCCCTTTCAGTGTGAGGCAATTTTGGCTTCATGTTTATACGAACACGTTGATATAAATAAAGTTGATTTTTGCAATTATTTTTTGGACGCTGCATTTGCAATATTATAAGGCAATATTTCCATGTATATATCTCCAAGAGAGCCATCAACACAATATCAAGTTCACTGAATGAAATATACAACAACACATCGAGCAGAAAGCTAGCAGTGCTCACCTGTCAATTAAAGCAACCACACCCCTTATTATGCCTAAAACTAAGTTAAAGGTGTGTTTTGAAAATTTGAATTCTGTAGATTTTCATGAAAGGATAACCAGGATGTAATTCTGCTGTAAATTTGGGAATTTTAAACTTGAGCCAAATGGGGACTGACTATCTTTTGGAACCAGTCTCAAGTGGACAATTGCAGAACTGCAGTTTTTGGCACATTTAGCCCCTGAGGTTGCCAGTTGCTATGGACTGAAGTGCACTGTAGGTCAGACACCACTCGCTTTCATTTAGCTCCTTACTCATTACAACAGCGCTGGAACAAAGTTCCACCATCACTATGCCTCTATACTTGAACACTGCACCCCAGAAATGACGTACTTGTGATGTCCCAGGGTGTGTTTGCACATTGTTGTATGGCTGGAGCATGATGGGCATGGCTTGTGAACACACAGCATGAGCGCTACATACAAACACAACCAACATCACGCCTCACGCCTCTGTTACTTCCTCTAAAGGAAGGATCAGAGGTGGAGCAACTTTGACCAACCATTAAATCTCCATGCATTACACATTGCAGATGAGGAGTAACAGAGGTGTAAAGATCATGCCTTGAAATGGCAGTATGTAGGAGCTGATTTGGTGAATGCTATTCCCTACAAACCCCCTGTTTTTCTCTCACACTGTATTTCTTATTCATTTGTTTTACATTTTCATTATTGTCCAGAATCGCACTACAACAATTCAAACAAGCATGTTAGTCTATTTTCTTCATGTATTATGCTCCATAATTACCACTGTGACACACATCTTAGTTGTGCAATCTTGGTATGATGCATGATTTTGTGGCACAACATTACTTCTTGTGTTGTGTTGTATTGTGCTGTGTAGTGTTGTATCACCCAGCATTATGTTGCAGTGTAATGTTTTTGTGTGCTGCTTTGTACACTGTCATGTTAAGTTGTGTTATCCTGTCTTGTCCTCTGTGCTCAGATTGTGTTGTACTCTGTCAGGTTGCATTACTCTGCAGCATGTCGTGTTGTGCTCTCTGCTCTCACTCTCTATCAGTGATGTATTAGGACAGAGTGTTACCTCCCCTCACCGTTGGGGATATATTTGCATTGGAGCGTCTGAAAGCAGCTGGAGTGAACCAGCTCGGTAAAGGCACCTGAGTGCTGAGCGCTTACTCTTTAATTGCTTCATTATCGTCTCTGCTAATCCCTCTCCAATTTCGACACTCTCATTTTCCACACTAATTTGTCCCGGTCCCTCTCCGGCTCTCTCCTCTCACAGTCCGCAGCGCTATGGCACCTATTTGCTTTCCAAGGCAATGATAACAATTAATGCAGCAGTCGGCGGCGCTTGTTTCATATAAACCTGTTTTAGCCGACTAAACAAGGGGCTGCTGATAAACAGACTCCGGAGCCAAGGCGCAGAGCTTCACAGCACCATTTGTCTCTCTAATTATGCTTTAATTACAACTGTGTATGCTAATACACTAAACATTTGCATAGAACATTCACACAACTTTCTGCTTTTTTCTTTAGGAGTGCTGCACAAGGAGGGGAGATCAATAGCTGCGTTGCTTATTGAAAGAGGCCTGTACTGAGTCAAATTACATATGGGGATTGTTAGAATTAAAAACAATGCCACAGTACTCTCCGACTAACTGTTTACTTTATAATGTTAGGTAACTGCAAACAAAGTCTGAGGGATTATAGAATTAGGGGCAATTCATTTCTTAATTGCAAAACACTGTAGTACATTTACACTAAAAAGATGATCACAAATGCTTTAGACAAAAGTACATGGTGCTGATTCTCTTATAAACTTGAATGTATTAACATTTTTGTGCAATAACTTTGAGTTACCCATCCTTAACCATTTAATGACTGCAGATATTGCCAGTAAATGTATCTTACACAAGAAAAAATTATGTATTTATCATATCTTAATCGTAATCAAATATAAAGTACTTTTGAAACCAATGATAACTGGTATTTAACAGAGCACCCTGTAGATTTAAATATAATTTCTGAAACATACTATACTTAGTTTTTGGACGTGCACACTGGAAATATGTGTTCTTGTCGACATGTTCGAAAATAACGTTGCATGATGTGTCCAAAATCACCAACACGCACCTCCATGTTAAGAGGTTCAAAATAGAGCCTAATCCAAGTCTGCAAACATATTAACTGTAGTCTTATATATCCAGGTGTAGTTGTACTTTTACTTATGTCTCTTTTAGTTTGTTAGTTGCAGAGTTGGGTAGCTTCAGGGCCTGTGTCCAACGCCTTGTTTTGCATCAGCAGTGCCTGTTTTTTATACAAAACTAATGCTGTTCAGCATTTTCAGTGCTCAGTAACCCATGCATAAAAACACCCTCAGTGTCATCAGTTTTTCTTTTAATGCTCTTACTTGAAAGAAGTTCAACTACTGAAACACCAACTTGCCCTCAATAAAACGTATTGGTCAACGGCCAATCAAAATCAGAAAGGGGCGGGACAACTGATACTTGTTTACTCAAACAACAATGATGGAGGTACAAACAGAGGAGAAGCTAACCACTTGTTTTTCAAGGTTGAATTCCAGGTCTAGAAATGCTGTTAATGCGACACAATTTCCATTAATTGTTTTTCATTTCTTTGTAAAATGGAGTTAAATGAAAACAACTAAGCATAACTGTGAACAGTCACTATGAAGGATTTGGGTTAGACAAACTTCGGAACCTAGAAACAGGAAGCATTAAAGTGAAATCCTGAAAATTTGCTGGATTGTTGGGATTCCAAGCAGTAGCTGATGAGGAGCTTCTGATGAGATTAATTTGGAGATAACGTTGTACCATTGGAGATTAAAAAACAGATGTTCATATTACTATTTTTTGCAGAACTTAATTAATCCAGAGAAGTACATTTTTGATTTAGATTGATGGGTTTGAACTGAAATTTTAGAACAGCTACTGAGTGAACCAGATAGTTTTATCAACCAATTTATATTTCATGTTCTTTACATTGCATGTTCTTAGTTTGGTGTCACCGCGCCTTATCTGACCTCATGTTCAATTCTTTTCCATTCTGAATTGTCTCTCCGCTCCATTGAGGCGTTCAGCTGCACACCTAACTTAACTACATGTCATTGAGTCATTAACATACAAATGGCCTGCAGTTATCCTGCGATCGGGGACTTCAAATGCCACCAAATGCTTAAGAACCACCATTCACAGATAAGTAATCCAGTCGGATCTGGTGAGTAATTCCTCACCATGCCGATTTGGCTAAAATTGAGGCTTTTAATTGGCCATTAGGAGACAGGTCTGTGACAGATAAGGTTAGTATTAGAGGTGATGATGACAGTGGCGTGCAAAGGAAACCCTCATTTATTAACAGGCAGCGGTGTAAATACGACACAAAGCCCACTCTGTGATAATTAGGGGGATGAGCCGCCTCTATAGGGTGATCTCATAGCCACTGACTGACTCAGTCCAAGCTCAAAAACATGGTCACACGACTGCTTCTGTCACTGCTTCTGGGAAGAAAACCACTGTATTTACTGTATATGACAGACATGTACCTCACACTTTCAGGAAAGAAATGATGATTTCACTCATTTAAAAAGTTATTATTTACAAATTAAGGGTTCTGTCCATCACAAGAAACAGAAAACTGCTTTTATTTAAGGATTTATTTCATCTCAGTCATTTTCATAAAACAGCAAGACTCCTAGCGCAGCATCCATTGGATTACTAGTCAGGAACTTTCAAATGTTATGCCGTCCTGAACAGCAGATTTTCCAGGAACTGTAGAAGTTCAAGGTTTAATTTGAAAGCTTAAGCTTGAGAAGATGTATTTTATAGTTCCAAGTCGCTCTCAGAAATAGATGCTTTTTCCAACATGGTAAAACATCCAAATTTCCATAGGAACTCAGCAAACACCGGTAATCTGCTGAGGAGGAGCATGACAGGATAGAAAGCTCCTTTTTAATCCAAACTCACAGCTTTACGGTTAACTTTTCTTTCCAATGTCAAGAATGGTTTCAAATTTCACTTTCTGTGAGATTTTATGGTAAAATTGTGTTTTTGATTTTGTGAACACCTAAGATTCAAAATTCAGCATGTTTATTATCACTTTGACTGTATAAGATAAATCGGGTGAAATTCTTCTGCTGGGAAGCTCCTCTAACGGCCTTTTTCTACCAGCCCTACTCTACTCGACTTGACTTGACTCTGAACAGTTTGTGTGCGTTTCCACGGGTGTGGTACCTCGTGTCAGATACCATTTTTTCGTACCTGCTCTGCTCTGGTTCCAAGCGAGCTGAGCCGATACTAAAAGGTGACGTTGACGGACTGCCGGCCACTGATTGGTCAGAGAATGTTGCCACCAAAGAGTCATGAGCGCGACGCCCAACACAGAAATCAAACCCGCCATTGTTGTGTTTGTGTCGTGTTCAAAATGACATGAACGCAGTTTTGCGCAGCTGTGTTATGACGACCCCGCCCACCTTGAGTCGGTACTCAGGCTGGTAGAAAAGGTACCCAAACAGAGTCAAGTCCAGTCGAGCCGAGTCGACTCGAGTAGAGCTGGAACTGTGTAATGGAAAAGGGCCATTAGAAAGGGTAAATAATTGTGATTAGGCGCATACCCCATGTACTGAAGCTACATTCTTGGTCACAGGCTAGACTCCCGGCCACGACACCCTGCTGCATGTCAATCCCACTTTGTACTCCCCACATTTCTCGTGATCCCGTCTCTCTACAAGGCAATAATTATGATCATTAGTGATCCATGTAAACATAGCTATTCATATGCCACCGGAGTAATAATAAATTATTTCAACTCCGCACTCCTCCTCATGCACGTGTCCTTTATTACTTTTACAACAGTTCCTCACACACTAAATCCTCAGAGGGACGTTTTGTGTAGCAGTTGGATCAATATATTTGGTGACCTAACCTCTCTGATGATCCGAGCAGAGACTCTAAGAGCTATGAAGTATTTCATCTGGACCGAGCTGCAACCTTTGACCCTGAAGGCAGCTAAGGCCTCTCCTCTCCACAAAGCACAGGGCTCCACAGCAGTAAAACACACTCGTATATGTTATGTGAACAGATTTTCTTTCCCTTCTGGTTGTTGCCTCCTGCACGTTAAAACACGCTGTACACATATGGCTTAGTACAGCTTAGTCGCAAATAAAAGTCTTCTAGCTGTATGTAAACAAACTAGCGTTGTTTTATTATGTCTGTAATATCTCCATATTGTATGTCTCTATCAAAGACTGTTTACAGAATGGATGTAGCATCACTTATTGGTTTCTTGACTGTGTAACCGAAGCCCTGAACTCAAGATTTGGCCGCTGCCCTTGTCAAATTTTCTGGAACCAGATTTTGAGAAGATGGTGGAGCTGGAGAGGAGCAAAGAGCTGGCCAACAAGAAGTTATTAAAGCTAAGTAGTCAACTCCTGTGGACAATTCAATAATAACGTAATAGAATAATACACATTATTTATGGAGGACTTTCCAAAATCAGAGTTACAAAGTGCTTTTCAAGGGCAGCAAAATTGAATAAGCAGGTAATAAAATCATAGAGGCATGATGGAGAAATAACATGTATTAGCTGCTAAAGAGCTAAATTTCAACTGTGTTTCAACCAGAATGAGGTGCCAAAGTTGTGGGTGACAACATCCCTGAAGCTTGAGCCACGGGTTTTTGGACGGCCTTTTGGTCTCATGACTTTAAGAAAAACACAGAAGCAAGGACCTAATTGCAGACAAAAAAAACATTTTTTAATAACAAGAGTTCAAAAGCAAACAGAAAGTCTTACTTGTATGTCCATGAAGGAAATCCCAAATAACATGTTCAGCAGAATACCTCAAAAAACACAAGAACCACCACCAAGAGTACAAGGAATGACACAAGGAAAGATGCAATGAACCAATGATGAGAGGGGGAAACCAGGATACATACACACAAGACACAGTTGAAACACATGGGCTGGTTTTTAAACTGCCTGCTACATACTACCTATGAATGTAGTATGCAGTATGTCCTGCATGCTGCGTTTGGATTTAGTATATTGTAGTAGACTTGGATTGTTTTGTGTAAGTACGAGTGTGATGTTGACCTTCTATGATGCTGTCATGGGAAGTTTGATCAGATATGGGATGGCACCCTGGTTTGGTCCTCGATCTGTTAAATGTAAATCTAAGATAGAAAAACGTTTTAAATGTGCCATGAAAGTGATTGGTAATAAAAATTACCTGTCCCTTCAAACCATCTTTGAAAATACAGTTCTCAATCAGGCACAAAAAAATCTTGAAGATCTCATGTTCTTTATTCAGAATATGAATTGTTGCCCTCTGGCAGACAGTTCAGAGCAAGCAGATATAAAAGTAATCGCTTCAAGCTGTCCTTCCTCCCTCCTTCCATCTCTCTACTCAACAAACAATCTGCACCAACATAATGCTCTGGTGTGAGTATGAGGGTTCACTTACTCTGCACTAATGTTCATACGATATTGCTTTTTTACTGCCACATTGGTATCTTATTGTTATTTATTGTATTATTGGTAGTGACATGGTTTCTTATCTTGACAGTGGGCATGTTATTGTGTGTTGGTATGTTGAATGAATGTATTTTTGTGAGCAGCACTGCACTTATGTCCACAATAAATTTCCCCCGGGGACAATAAAGTTTATCTTATCTTTATTGGTTTATCTTATAATATAATAATATGACTGTTGTGTTGGATCTGTTTTGTAGTATGCTGGGTCAGGTGTCGTTAGATTTCCGGTCTCGGAAAGTGGAAGTAAACAACGGCCAAGCTAATAGCATAACTGCTTCTTTAGCATCCCCAAATTATTTAAAAATGTACAAGTGGTTTATATGGAATTTCACAATTTTCACATCACCTAAAAACTGAGTGCCCCCGTCATATATAGAAAAAAGAAGGAGTGGAACGTTAGCGCTGTGCATTGTGGGAAACAGTACGCAAGAAAGACTGGTCCGATGCATACTGAGCAATTTTCCCAAATCAGTACAACATCCGGGTAGTTTTGGCATACTGCAGATTTTGCGTTTGTTCAAATACTGCATACAACATACTGAATTTTGGCCAAATCAATACGTACTGCTAGTATAGTAGGCGGTTTTGAAAACAGACTAGGAGAGCAATAAAACACAGGATGTAAAACTAGAGCGAACACACTATGAGAATACTACAAAATAAAACAGGAAACTCTACACTCACAAGGAGTAAACAAGGATGCTGGCTCAAAAGAAAGCACATGAAAAGAGCACTGGGAAAACTAAACGGCTAGGAGGTTAAGTCCAGTGACTGATTGGGCTGTGTTGATGTTTAGCAGACAGTGTAGTTACTTTAAAGGAAGTAAACTTAACGGCTTAACAAAACTATAACTGGAAAGAAACATAAAAAATGTATCCCTAGCACAGCTCTAGTGAATAGAGAAAGGAGCTACAGAGACAAAAAAAAAACATTTTTCTACCAGGCTATAAACATGTTTTTTCTGTTACAAAAAAAGAGGTTTTATGGGGCATAATGTGGACTTTTTGGCTAAATGAACCAGCCTCAACTGAACACTCAATAAAATACACTTTCTCGCATAACATTGGCCTCATTTTTCAACACTGGAAGTTGCCACAAGTTGGTATCTAGAGCTATATAAGAGAAAAAAATCATATGAAACTCCTATCTTGAATTCCAATATTATTTTACCAACCCTTAAATATTGTATTTTTTTTAATCATGTAATTGTAAGTTAACCATAATCTACACTGTCTTGAACAAAGTGAAGATTTCTAGCAGGCTGCTCACACAGATAGTAAAAGTCTAAAGTGAATGATTTAAGCGTAACTTGCAACTTTTCCTCTGGGGCGAGGAGTTGCAGCAGAACAGCAAACATCAAAACAAGCTTTCTATTTTGGCTACATCTTTCTGCTCTGTCATCCAAATTGAGATAGCAGCTCTGAGGAGGACAGGCCAGAATCAACAGCGAAAACAGAACAAATAATATTTCCCCAGCACATCATCTATCTGACAGAAGGCGGCAAAAAGAAGAAGGAGAAAAGGGAGAGAAAACAGAAAATATCTTTGCCAGCACGCCAATCTTTCATTTGCTCTGCGCTCATCCATCCTGAGTGCACCTCTTAATTTGGTCCTGCCACGGACAGGGCAACAGAGACCTTCAGCCATCGGAAACAAATGATCTGACCAAGGGGGGATAACAACTCAACGGCCAGTGGCGTAACAAAACACTCAGCTGCCTGGATATACTTTATGGAACAGGTTTAGTTTAAAACAATATAATTGAAAAGGTGTAGATATTGATTTATCAAATGAACAGGACAAATTTTCTTTGTGATTTGTTTTTCCAACAAAGACAAATCCTAAGATAGGTTTGACCATTAACCACATTGGGCCATTTTTGTGCATTCACTCCATTCTCAAACAGCTAATGTAGTTTACAATGAAAACAGTGGCAGGTTTAGAAATCAAAATTCTAGATGTGGTGCATGATATATAAGCACACATATAGTACACGCATAATCTTCTTCTTCTTTATTTATCTAACCAGGTAAAATATTCATTGAGATTTAAAACCTCTTTTTCAAGAGTGACCTGACCAAGACGGCAGCACAAAGCAGGTTTACAACACACAAGCACACAAAACAACAAAAATAAAATACGGTCACAGTTTCACATGGTTACATGATTACACAGTGCAATCACAAGATCCAATTGAGCTTGTTTCTCTGTCTTTTATGATTGACTTGAATTCCCCCAGATAATGTTCAGGACTGGGAATTTTTGCTCTGATTGGCCCCTCACAACCTGTCAAACACGACCCATTTGGACACCATCCTTGTGATATCTTGTAATGCAAGTATTAATTTTGCCCCAAGACCGCTGTACTGCTGGGAAGCTAGATAGACATATATATAGAGTCCTATGTGTATTCACTCTCTTGACTGACTCTTTGATGATCAGAGATAAGAATGTGGTACATAATATCGTCAGAAGGACATAAGACATACACATTTATCTGCCGAAAAAAATGGCTAGAATTCATTTTTATTCAGAATTATTACATTTGGAATGAGTGTAAACAAGCGTAAAATGAAGCAAAAGTGTAACAACCATATCGGTCTCCCTTATTCATTAACTGCTTGTCATCAACATGTGCAAAACCACAAAGAGAAGCCTTTGCCCAAATAATCAATTATTATCAATAATTATAAATAATAATCAATATTATGATACTGTGTCACACTCGAGGAATAAAAGAATGTGGATTTTTATATTTATCAAATCTAGTTCAAACCAAGTGAGCAAAATAGCTAGCAAATATTTTAGAAGGAGACGATTGTGTTCAAATGTTGGCAATAAGATCTTGTTGCAACCTTCCATTAAAAGTAGAGGAATTAGCAGCTGTCAAATTTTGCATCTCTGGTTGGTGTAAAATGGCTGTTCTCGTTTAAAACATCTACAAACATTCTAGCAAAATAAGTACATTATGTACAAACAATGCTCAAACAAGCATAGTGATTGAAGTATTTAAACTGAGACACTGACTTTTGACTGATGTTTCAATATTTCCTGACAAACAGTTTTAAGTGGAATTTCTGAAAAGAGACTGAGATAAGTCAAAGCTAAATCCTCTGAACTAATCCTCTGAAGTGTTTCACAGTCAATAGTTGTGTGCCCTACATTCCACAATCTAACACAACATCTACCAGAACCCTGTCTGGCTGGTTATCTCAAATACTTGGAGATTAATGTTGCTCATATTTCTGAACAATATGTTCATGTCTGATATTAAATGTCAAAGCCTTTCAAAAGCATTATAAAGAAATAAACAAATTATATAATTGTGGTAAACCCCTCATGTTTTGACCGATGACACAGACTGACCAAAACAGGCCTGAAAGAGAACAGAGAGACCCTGGTAGAAGTCTTGGTTCATTTACAGTAAGTTCTGTGTATTGTAGCGAAGTACAGAGTGGAAACATGGTGACACTTGTGACTCTATCGATGTCAGCCTAATTTTACAGTGAAACCAGAAGCGACGTGTCATCCTCATGTGAGAGCTGAGTAACAGGCCTAGAATACACTGGGGAGATGATACTACACAAATACACACACTCTAATGAAGGAAAATAAAAACACAGGCGTCTGTAATGGTGTAATGGGACAAGCTTTACAGCAGTGGATTTACAAAAAAATGGTCCCAAACACAGAGACACTCATGTACTGATTGGTGTTTTTCCTCAGATCACATTAGCACAGATCATGACAAACAACAGACAGACACAAGAGAAGGCACAGGGGGAACTTTGTGACTCTGAGGGATCAACAGATTTATGCCAAATGCATGGACCATTTCAGTTTGGCCAAAGTGAGGGTGTATGAGTCTTCTCTAATGAATAAATAAGAGTTGAGATAAGGTGATGGTTGCTTTATTGGTGTTCCATAATATCAGTCTATAGTAGTAATTATCAAACATTTGACAAGGTACTGAATGCAAATTTAAAGATGATCTGTAAATTCAAATCAATTTGGGGGGGGGGGGTTACTTCCAATTTAGGAATGGCACTTCACTATAGTAACACTACAACCATTTTTTGCATATCTAATTACTCATTGCATACCAATAGCTAGTTAACATTCAGCTTATTCACAGTTAATGGTTATGTTAGCTATGAATTTATTAAAACTGTTGCTAGATATATTTTAATCTTTCCAGTTTCATTGTATAACTCTTTCAAACGTTTATGCTAACAAAAAATGGTTTAATGCCAGATGTGTTTGTGTGCATTTTTGAGATTTCCATGATCTTATCCCCATTTTTGTGTAACTTATGAATCTGTAACACAGAAGTATGATATCGTTACAGTGTTTGAACTTTCCAGCCTTTGCAAGATGTCAGAGGGCGAGGGGCCGTTTGAATATGGTTTGTTTGGTCTTAAATCAGCCAATACTCCACTTTATTCCACACATAAATATCTCCACGGCTTCACTGAAATGTCTTTATCTACAGATATTAATGCTCCTTAACGGATGAATCACACAGACTATGGTCTGATCAGACTGTGGTTGTCCTCTGATTATTTATCTAGTGCTCAAATGACGTTGAGGTTGGTGATTTGAATTCACTTGTCTTTTAAAACTATTTGATGGATTTTATGGCTGTTTTAAAAAAACTTGATAAAGCATTGGAAACCAGGCACTGCTTGTTCTTATAAAATAAGTTTGGCAGTAAATGATATCAGAAGTCAGCCTGATGACTCTTTTCTTTCGTACGTCTGCATTATTGGTCAATAGAACAAGCATAAGTACAGTCTCTTTAATCCTGCCTACCAAACCTTCAGGGCTCAATGATTATACTAGAGTTGGTATTTTTTTTAGTTTATTAGATTATCTGCTGATTAACAGATGACTCTCTCACTGGGAAAATGGATTTGGAACAGTCTTTTTGGACAAGTGTGGATCATACGACAAACCCCAAAATCTTATTACACAGTTTGGCCTCCATGTCAAATTAGCTTCAAAATCTCAGCACAGTTCCTGTGGCATTGATATATGGCAATGGCTCAATCCCAATTTCCACCCTAAAGCCCAAGCACCAAACTCTTAAAGACACTTCAAGAGTTTGCAGGTTGCCTAGACACAAAATATTGCTTTAAATAATAAAAACAAAGCCCACCTCCAATGTATAGGTATTTCTTCAATTGAAGAGTTAGTATGCTACAGTAAACCATCATTAAAGGCAGAAATGCCATAAAGGTTAACAATATGTGAACATTTTACAGAAAAACACAACCAGTGCTTCAAAAGCGCTTTAAATAAACACAAAAGTATTTAACAACATATTGTGTCACAGATGAACTGTGTTTAAGATTGTTCCTGTCATGTCCATGATTGGTTCATTTAAATTCAGGTTCATTTAGGTTTATTTTTCTGACTTTATTGAAAAAAAAAGTTTTTAATTGACTCTCGCCACTTTGCTGACAGCGTACTGCACATAACTGTCAGCTGATTACTAACTTAAAGTGACGAATGCACATATTTCTATTTTTATATAGGTAAATATTAATATTTTGAACCTTTTTAAATTGTATTCATTGATTGATAGATTGAAAACTGCTGGATGGAAATGCTGCCAAACAAAGTTTTGTTGTATCTCTTTGCAATGACAATAAAGTGCCTATCCTATCCTATACTGCTTTATTAAATGTACTTACATTTAATATTGAGTTGTTGGGCAATCATGTCCTGTATGTCATCAAATTTGCAACAAACTAATAGGTAGTTGCATAATGTCATTGACAAAAGTAGCATGCTAAACTGAGATACTGAATTGTACGTGCTATATGCTCAGCTACACCATTGTCAACATGTTAGCTTACCAATGTAAGCAATGTTAGCTTCTGTCTTGCTGAATCCTAGCATATTGTAGCAGTCACTGTTAATGTATTAGTGAGCCAACATTAGCTTTTAGCTTAAAGCATCAGTTTGCCAAATGAGAGCCTAACAATCAGTGTGTCAAATGAGAACTATACCATGCTAGCTTCTGGCATGGTTTAGCAAAAGTGATCATGATAAACTGAGATAGTGAACATAGAAAATATAATATAAAAATACATGCCAGACATCAGCATGGCTAAACAGGAGAAGGTCAGCACACTTTCAGTGTGTCCGTTGCTGTGACTGGTCTGTGCTTTTGCCCAGGTCAAATCGTTTAAAAGGACATCAAGTGTGCTGACTTTTTCCTGTTTAGTGTTGCAGTACAATCATGCACATTGAAAAAGTTTTAAATTAGAGTGATCTCCTTTTCTGCTCTCTTCAAACATCAGCATGGCTGCACTGCCACTTCATGTTAGCATGCCAATGTTTGCATTAAAATAATGGCACCACTGGGACTAACACCCTCTCAAACCTGTTACCTTCGTTTTAGAATCTTGTCTACACATAATCGTGTTGCCCTATTTGCTTCTGACAATTTTACTTATCATTTTTCAACTTTGACATTATACATTTACCCATAGCTCACATTCTTCACACAATGACTAGCTTTCTTTCTTTCTTTCTTTCTTTCAACTTCATCTGCAATTGTGTCTAAAGAAGGTAACAGCATAGAGAAGTAAAAGTGTTTTCTAAAAGGTTAAAGTGTTGTTGCAGCCTTTAACAGCTGCTATTAGATTTCTCCAAGTTTAGCCACAGCTGATATAATGACATTTACTTTACTGCTTTACCAGTGATGGCCTTGAATTCAGTGCATTACTGTAAAAGGCCAGTGATGTGCAAACGCAACTCTCTGCCCATCATGTGAGAAGATGATGGTCAGCCACAGCCGCTCACCTGTCTGATGTTTAAATTACTTAAGTAAAGATAATTAGATTGTATTAAGGATTGTGTTTGTACTATAGCAGCGGCATAGATAGGAATTCCTGTCAGATGACTTTGGTTTAAGACAAATACAATTTAAGGTAACTGGAAATGTCTTTGAAATAAATCTAATGTTTACAGAGCGATTAATGCGCCAAATTGAGAGGAATCTGGGGACAGTAACCAAGAGTCATGGAAGTCTGTGCACACACACTGGGTCCACTGTAAAGTGCACCATGAAGGTTTGTGAAGTAACCCACGACTGTGCGATGAAGGGCAACATTGAGTTATAGATGCAAGGTATTTTCAGCTTTCAACTCTCACTTTGACCCTGTTGAACTTGCAGGACTAACTGATAATCTGAGACCTTGTGTTGAATCCAGCATACGATTGCACTGGTATATAAGACACAGACTGTTTTAGGGAGGTTTAAACAGTGCTCCTATGTGAAAACTCCCATTGTATTCAGCAATGTAGTTTCTCTGCAGGTGTGAACACCATTTTGTACCATCTGTTTTTGCCACCCTGCTAGCCACATGTAGGGGGGCTGAGCTCAGCTAAAGATAGCATTGATAGTTGTGAGGTATGGCAGACCCTATGCTTGCAACCAAGTGGCTGAGACTCGCACCATAACCCTTAGATGCATGATGATAATGTAATCAAAGGGAGGGAAGGGTTAAAAAGTGACTTCTACATACATCTGCCTTGCTATGTATCCAGCATGCTTTGTGCACACTTCCACATGATAGAATACCTAATTTATACTGGCACCAAGTTGCACCAATGTATAGGACAGAGCCAACTTTTAAGATAGCAATCAAGGTATTACAAGTGTGTCTAGAAAATAATAAAGTACATTGGCTCTTTAAAACTCAGTTCAATGCAACTTTAAACCTGCAAACAGACAAGGCAAAACCAAGGAACTCCTTGAAGACATATGCACATGCATAACTTAGGTAAACAAAAACAGAACAGGGATTAAAGACTGCAGACATACTCAGGGATGTGCACTGTGGTTTAACTGCAAAGGTGGTAGCTCTCCTGTTGGCTGTGCGCATTCAGCCTGAGATGTCCTATGTTGACTTTTATTTTGGATAATGCGTTGTATTTCAGAATCTCTTTTTTTTTCCTTTTTTTGAGGAAAGTTGGACAAGTATAATAGGAAAAAAAGTCTTCTTTGAATATGGAGTATAGACGAATGCGACACACTACTGAAGTCAACTAACTGCCATTACTGTGATGGCATCTCCCTGCAACATCTGTGGGTTTGAATGTAAGCTGTCTTAAGAAGTGAACAGTTTTCTACTCTTACCTTTACTCCCTATGTTCCTTTTCGCAGTGCTGTAAATGCCATCTGGAAGAACCTTGGGATTTCTCAGCTGCTCTAACAGTTGGGCCAAACTTCATGGTCATGTTTTTTTTCTGTTTCTTAATTTTTTTCTGAATGAAGTCTAATATGTAGAATATGTATGATGTTGTATTTCTGGCATTGGTATCTGACTAATCCAGTCTGTGCATTTTCAAATTTGTTCTTGTTGCATGAATTAGCACCACATTAAGTAGGTTTTCTATTATTTTTTTTTGTATTATGTCTATTTATATGATTTTTATCGAGTTACACAAGCTAAATCGGATCATTTGAAAATGCATATTCCACCCATATAATCCGACTGGCAGTTTTATACATGGTAAAAAAATGTCTTTACCAAATAGACAAGGTAGAAAAGAGACCCCATTCTCTTGAAAGCCTGGGAAACCATAAAAACCTTATGTTTCATTGCAACCTGTATGTTAGGAGGGAGAGCTGGTGGAAGATCAGTTGTAGTGTCCAAAGGTAAGATACTAAACCCTGTAATGTTCCAGAAGGCAAAGACAACAGTGTGTACGTGTATGATTGGTTTAAAAAAAAAATTATAAATAATGTTGTATAACACTCTTGTCATTACAGCAAATAGTAGTGTTACATAAATCAGTAACATGGCGATTAAGTGACAAACTAACCATGCTGAGCTTGTGCAGAGATTAAGTAACAGATAGGAAATAAGACATGTATTCATAACTCAAATCAGCCAACACAAGATAAGCTCATGCACTGTTGAGATAAAAAGCTGATACATTTTTCCACAGGACCTCTTGTCTGCTTGAATCAGACTTCTGCTCTTTATTATTCATTGTTAATTGTTTGCTGTGGATAGAGAGCTCCCTTAGTTTCCCTCTCCTTTTATTCAGTTGACATTCCTTATGGGGAAAATCCAGAATTACTAATGAAGAGAAAAACATTACATATGCAGAGAGAAATTTTTGATGGCTTGCAGCTACTGTCTCACAATGTTCCCACTGCAGGAATCTGCACCAACAACACCAAGACCAAAAGAGCACAAAACAGAAATGGCATGTTCTGCAAAACTTGAAATGTATGTAACTTCCTCAATATTATCCTTGACTGGCTTGCTTTGTTTCAAATGTGTGTCCAAACCATGTACACAGATGAATGACCCAGCAAAGGAATTCCTGCTGCTGCTGAATGAAATGGCTTATGCGGGGCAAATTTAATATGTGGTTTTGCTGAGACAATACCGGGGTTTGAGCTGATCTCCAATGCCCTGGGGCGCGGTGATGAAGAAGAGCAACATAGAGGAGAAAGGGGCTTTGTGTGTGACCAAAAGTTTGAAGGCCTCTTGCGCGCCGCAGGAAAACCTGACGCAGGCAGACAAATCACTATGCAGTGCTGCTGCAAAATGTACACCAGGAGTGAATGCAGTCGCTATCATATAACTTAAAAGCCTATAATTCAGCTTTTTGATTCTACTCATATATTTTCTTTAATCTGAGTGACCATATTTGTAGAAGAATACCCATCTAGTCCACTCATCTGTCCTTGTCTACCCTACTACAGCTCTAGATCATTGTGCTCCCAGAATGCAGATCTGCTCGAGGAACAAAATGGCCTTTAAAGCTAGGGTTGGTAGTTGTAGGGTTGTAGCATCATGACACTCACTTTAAATCTTTATGTCCCATTAAAGTTACCAACTATTAAATCCTCCTGGGAGGTCTTGAACTCCTTTGTCTAATAGATTTCTCTTGATTGTTTCTGCAGATGATCTGCTACAGTTTTTTTAAACAAGAATCCTGACCCACAATTTTCATTCACAAAATGTTTTGTTCTTTGGTGCACCAGAACTTTAGGCTATTTCAACTTGGATTTCCACCCCTTGCCTTTGTGTTCTACGTACAACAAAAAATGCATTACAAAGTACCAGTGCAGAAGAAGGTATGGAAGAGGAAACTTTTCAAGGTGTATTGGCTTTAATGGAAATTCCAAATTTTGAGTTCTTCTGGGAACAATTTTTATTAATATACTGATGATTTACAAGTATATACTGTATCCCAGTTCCTCTAAGCTTGAGGCCTGTCTGGCTGCTGTTAAAAGCTGGTTCTCTTCAAACTGCCTGCCTCTTAACTTGGCTAATATAGAATGTATGATTATTGAACCAGCAGGACTGAATCATCCGTATGATCATTTTAATCTGTCCCTGGATGACTGTTATTCATTGAAGAGACCGAGTTAAGACCCATGGCAGTCTTTCTGATCAAACACTTCCTTTTGACTCACATATAAAGGAGTTGACAAGAGGCTAATTTTTCTACCTCAGAAACATCACCAAGATAGGAACAGTCCTGTCGTTAAATGATGCAAGGGTTCCATCGATGTATTTGTTTTCATCTAGATTAGATTATTGCAATTCCCCTCTGTCAGGTTTACCAAAGAAGAGTTTGCAAGGTCGGCAGTTCCGAATGCTGTGGCTCGTATACTGAAAGGATCTTGTAAACATGAGCCCATTACCTAAGTGTTGGCCTCCATTCATTGGTGGATTTTCAGGCCAGAGCAGATTTTTAAGTACTGCTGTCAACCAAAGACTGTATATCGCAATGGACGCCATAAGTGCTCAGTGACTATGAAGCCAAAAGATGTAGAGCTACCCCTGCTGACTAGCTGCAGTGTAGGTCATAAACCCTGTCTCTTTTATTCTCACAGATGGAACATCAGTGAAACAATGAAATCAAAATACACCCCAAATCAAATGTTCTCAAACATGGTTTCTGTCATAAAGCTACTTCTTATGCTGATATATGCCCAAGTGTTCATTTTTCTGATAAGTTAAGTCATGAGTTATTTGATTTTAAAAAGAGATAATGTTATGTCATGATTGACAGCTCTGTTGACAAATCCAGGCTCCCACAGCGTTCTGTACTGGATTAGCAGAGTAGAGGAAGAGCATTTAGAGAAAAACGTAATCAATACTAACACAAGAGTCATTGAATCTTTCACAGCCCTGAGCGTTTGCTTCAAACCAAAACAAGAATCTGTTCCGCTGTGAACTGTGCCCACCCGAGGGATCTTTGATGTTTTATCAGTCAGTTTAATGCTGGTTTTGGTTAGCAGCGAGGGTGTGACGTCAGTCCCATGACTCTATCAGCAAGGTTGCTTCTGTGCATGCAGGCTGTCTTTTGGCTTGATGTTTCACACTTGGGGGAAATGGAGTGACGTTGTCTGTTCTATGTACGGTCAAATGGCAGTGCACCCTTGTATTTGGCTCACCTGGTGAACCCATACTACCCTGCTTGAGCACTTTGCTCCCATGGGATTGGTGTTCTGTGTCAGAAAGAAGACGGTCTGTAAGAGGGCACTTTCACTTCGTGCACAAACTTTATGGAACTGTGCCTTTTGCTACGAGACAAGCATGTTCAATTAAGGTACTTAAAGCAAGGCTTATCTATTATTATTACTATTATTATTATTATTATTATTATTATTATTATTATTATTATTATTATTATCATTATTAGTAGTAGTAGTAGTAGTAGCAGTAGCATTATTATTGTTATTATTGTAAGTAGTATTAGTGACATCATTGTAGATGTTATTATTATAACCATGGACACAGGCAATGTAGGCAGAGCTCCACAGTTAGAACAACAGCTTTTCTGTAAATATAATATGCATTGAGAATTTTTTGTTGATTGGTTTGATGACATATGCCATCAACAGTAGCTGAAAACTCACATTTAAGTCTCAAAAAGTAACTTAAGAGAATAATAATAATAATAATAATAATAATAATAATAATAATAATAATAATAATAATAAAAGTGAACAGTTTTGCAAAATATGCACTCCAACTTCAGTTTGTCTGTCTAACAAAGGCTTATCAGAATTACTACAATAAAACAAGTGCAATGCAATAATAAAAACATTCTGAATTTGTATAGTCCTATGAAATACCCACACTGTATCACAGAGCTCCTCAAAGTGAGCACTGCTCGGTTGATCTGATTGCATTCCAGCAAATTAGGCTCTTTTGTAAACATTTGATGACATCCAAAGAAGGTGTAAGGCTGTCCCAAACCACATTAGCTCCACTAACACGAGTCATCTGACGGGAATTCTTCTAATTTCTAGTGTAGATTGTTTTCATGCAGAATTCTAACATGATAATCAAATTTGCTGTTCTGAGCTGCTTCTCTTAAGTCCAGTCACATGGTCCCATTAGTTGTTTAACTACCCATTTCTGTTCTCCAGTTGTGACATTAGACCAAGAAGAAACCAGCCAAATAACTTTCAACTGCAGCACTTTGATGATGTGGTAACATGTTTAAATGATATTATTGCTTGATTCTGCACAAGGTCCTACACTGAGCCAGAAGCATGGAGCTAGAAATAAACCAGACTTTTTTTTTTAATCAGAAGTGAAAAAATCTTACAACGCTAAAGTTTCTTTGAGGATTTGGATGACTAAAATAAGACGCGTTGCTTACGTGGCCTTTTTTCACATTTAATAAGTAACTTCCAAAGCAAAGATTCATGGTGAGTGTTATACTTGACTGTTCGAAGGCAGCGGAATGTGATTTTTAACAGACAGCACTGCATTTTCTTTCACATGGCAAGATAAGTAAAAATACTGTGGGTACTGGAGCTCTGAGGTTGTTTTTAATGGAGTCATTAAACTACTTATTGAACATTGGTACCAAAATGGTAAATAAATTAATCGAAAACTGTTTATATCAAAGCAGACAAAAACATCTTTGGAGTACCAACTCGAAATTGGTCCCAGAAACTGCAGATAATCAAGAAGCCACTTGAGGTTTGCTCTAAATGGGAGTCAATCTCTATTAGGGTCCACATTAAAATGTCAAGATTTGCAGTAGAATTAAACCTGTTTGGAACCTATTCCTAAAATGGTACTGGCTTCCATGGCTGACCCATTTAAACTTTATGAAGACTTAAAGCTCTTCGAAATAAGTTGTATTTCAGTTACAGATGGGAGCTGCTGCTAGGTGTTACCTTTGCCAATTCAGTTACTTAATCCAATCCCTTATCTATGTTTCTGTTGTTTGGGCCTTTCTCTTTTATCTGGGGAATGCGCTTCGAGTCTGTTACTTTCATAAGTTCTCTTATCTTATTTGGTCTTAAGGACTTTGGTCAGCAGTCACCACAAACAGAATCTCATACTGTGTGAAACATTATGGTTAAATCGCTAATTTTCCAGAAAATTAAGTGGCAAGTGGCACAACCTGGCCTCTTTCAACCCCTCATTTTTCACCCAAAAAATGTTCACCCCTGGCTCCAGAAAATAAACATGCTGACAGCCAAACGCCAAACTTGAGGCCCCAAACAGCCAGTCAACAAAACAGTGGGTGAAGACACTGAGGCCACTTTCACTATTTAAGTGAAATGTTCTTGTGAAAATGGAAAATGAACAAAACTTTCACTGTCACATTTTACGCTCTGTTAAATGCAAATTACGTCAATGAAGTGGTTTGCGTCTGAAGATTCTCTTCAACATATTTTCCCTTGTGCTGCCCAGTGGGGTAAAAACAGGACAATGGATCAAAGTTTGTAACAACTGACTGGCTCTTTTTACATAATGTGTATCAGTCACTTCATTAGCATGCCGCAGGCTGCCAAACCACCATATCACTAATTCATAATATAACTTCATGATATTTGCGACCACGAAAGAGTGTATAATCAATTTGTCTGATAAAGGTTTGATCATGTTTAAGGTCATAAACACAGCCTGTCTCCTCTTATTTTCTGCATTCATTGTTAGAGATGTTACAGAACAGCTCACTACACACACACACACACACACACGCACACACACACACACACACACACACACGCACACACACACACGCACACACACACACACACACACACACACACACACACACACACACACACACACACACACACACACACACACACACAACAGTCTTTGAACTTGTAAGATCAAATCAATTAAAGCCAGTTATGAGACGTTCAAAAAGGGGGAAATCCATTCAAATGAAACTGCTGCCTGCAGCACTGATCATCTCTGGATGTGTGTGCAGTGTGCCAATGTTGAGCTGACCAAGTGACCAGCAGAATGATATTCAATGTGATCCTGCTGCCAGGTGTCGTTACACTTCTCTTTCCAGCAGAGAAGAGCAGACACTTTGCCTCCGTCTGTTTCCTCCCACTATCTCACTGCAGCCTCATTTTTACTTTTTCCTGTCATTACACATGAGAGACTGTAGTGTGTGCTTCTGTAAAATGTGGATCCTCTTGCCCTATGATCATCTTGAGCAAAGTGCTGGTGCAGTGCAGGTTGTAGGAGGAGGCTTAGATCATGGAATCTTTATAAAAAAAGTAGATTTTGCAATGATGACATAACCATTTGGTTTGTCAACGCATCGTTTGAAGTCCTGAGTTTGACATTTTGGCCATGACAAACTTGTTCCTTGGAGCCAGAAGTGACCATATTTGGATGACAATGGTTACATACAGGCTCAATTTAGTTAACTCTGCTGGTCAGTTAGCCTCAGTCTTGGTTGACAGGTTGCTGTAGTAGCAACTTTTCAATCACAGCTAGCCAAGCCTGAAACTTCTACGTTCTACGCTTGATTGTTGATTTCACTCTAGATTGGACCATAATTCGATTCAATTCAATTCCTCTGTCATATACATTAGAAGTACCATCTGTAGTCAGTTCTGTGAAATGTTGCCCTGACGCCCTCTAATTTCTCAAAACCAAGTGTAACAAACTGAAATAATTTTAAAATGATAAAAGAATGAGAGATAGCAGCTCAGAGAGACGTTAGTCTGTGTGTCACCATGAGTTGGTGCCATTTAATGCTGAGTTTAGGAGGAACTTTCAAAAGTGATTGGTAAATAGAAAATGGTAAAAGGCCTTTCAGGTCTTGAGACCGCTCAAATCACTATTACAATCACCATTCACCAATTCACACACAAATTCATACTCTGATGCCACAGGCTGCCTCATACAGTGCCAATCAGTCTTCCACTCACACAGATTCACTCTCTGCTGGACCGGGAGAAATTCAGGTTTGATATCTTACCAAAGGACATTTCAGCATGTGGGGATTGAACCTCCAACCTTCACATTGAGAGATAACTAACTCTACCACTTAGCCACAGCTGCTCCAACTGAGACCATAACTTGTTGGTATAATGATTACCAATAGAAATATCTCTATCTACAGATTCTACCCAAAAATATTGAATCTTTAAAAATTCAACTTGAGGCACAAATCAGCTTGATGCTGCTTTGCAAAAGCCAATCGACGCCTAGATTTCCAGCTACCTAAGATAGATCAGAAATGATCAATCCAACCTCCATTCAACGAACATTTCAAAAGTTGTATACTGCTGAAGTAAGCCAGAGTGAAGCATCTTGTCGGCATTCACGTTACAGACGTTAATGCAGCATGGAAAAGGAAGTCTTGGCTTGTTTCATAACTTCTTGCTACAACAAGGTAGGTTTCAAGTAGTCAGATGTTCTGTGGCAACCAAGTGGCAACCTCCGTTCTCAAACTATGAAGCCAATGCGGAAGTGTTATAAACTGCAATTCATTGAGAATCTGCATGAGGCTGGCTGCAGAAACTCGGGAAACCACATAGACACCAATTCAGTAAAGACGATCTTTGCAGCATTAATAAACATGTTTACAGCCTGGTTCAAAAAACAGCTTGCTCTATGAAGCTAATCTCTCAGTCGGCACACTGTACAGGGGTGAATTTTTTTCTAACACGACGGTTCAGAAGATATCAAGATTTTGAGTTTTTGCCCAAATAAGGACATGACTGACTTGACCCCCGGACGGAAACACATAGCTGTTGGCTGGGAGGCTCACACTCCGCCTCTTTACGTCACAATATGCCTGGTTTAATTACGCATTTCCAATATGGCTGCCACTGCCGATTGGCTTCAAAAACAGTGCTCAGGAACAGATGGGTGACGTCACTGATACTACGTCCATATTTTATACAGTCTATGGTGGCAACATTTTGAGTCGCCCCATGCTGGCAGGTTCAAGGCACTTTTGCAGTTGTCATCATGAACAGATTCTGCATATGTAGTGGAAATCTGTGAGCAAGTATCAAGAATATTAGGGTTGGAAATGTTCTTGTTTCCATTAGTTGTCTGAGATGTACAGTATTATCCACTGGCATTTCAGAAGGCTTTGGCCATGTAGAGGCAAACTGTGTGGTAGAGAGCAAAGGTTATTAGGTAGTGACGAGATACACAGACTCATCACCAATCAGCAGTCATTCAACAAGATAATAGCTTTAATCAACCTTTTTGTAGACACCTGCATGCAAGTGTAACCAGCAAGATCTGTTAACTCCAACTTCATTCTCGCTTCTTAAGTTGTTAGTTGAGGAAGACCCAAAAAGTCAGCTGTTGCTCCAAGCAGTAAAGTTGTTGTCAGAAAATAGCAAATGGGTTCCTTCACTTTTAAACCAGAGGCTAAATCAACTTCTGATATACAGTCTATGGATAAGATATAAAAGGTTATATCTTCCTGAAGTCTGTTGTTTACAGAGGGAAAATGGAGAATTGGCGGGCTAAAAAAAGAAGTAGGCCGCCTTGTTGCATAAAGCAGGCATAAGGGCTAATCACAGATGCACACTTCACATTTAGCCTAATAGATTCAGAGGTATAAAAAGGCTGTAGATTACCATGTTAATTTGTCAAGGCACAACAGAGAGACTGATGGTCCATTTTGACACTGATTCACATTCAAAGAGCGGATAGATTTTATTTTAACATCATGAACACTCTGAGCATTGTGGTCACTGTGAAACATATTCCAAACATTCGCCCCCGTCACTTTTCATGCCAGCTCTGAGTCACCCTGACTTTAGACATCCAAGCAACAAGACCCCCACTCTCCACCCCCTCCTCCTCCTCATTTCCTCCGACAACAGTCTGTGCTTATGATCTGCCGGACAATCACACAGTCCTCTGTGACTTATTCGCAATATGGCCATGTTGGTGAAACCCCCTCATTGTGCGACGGCTTGTTGGACCGGGCCGGGTGTCCTCTCAGTCAAATCAAAGGCTGTTCCTGCGGCGCTGTGGCAGAGCCCACTGCCTCTGGAGCCACTCATTATTACATGCGAGGGGGGACTTGTGATCTTTTTAATTATTCTGCACTTCATTTCTATCCCACCATTCAAAACGCAACATGAGAATTGATTGCCTCAAAGATCCATCTTTATAATCTCCTCCAAGGCCATAAATTATCCAGCATTTTGGGGGCACGGGTGGACGAGGCGTGCAGGCACAAGCAGATCCCTTTCAGAGCAGAGCCACATCCCTGCTGAACTGAATGGGGCTGCTCTTTTGAGCGCTGAAAATGGGAGGGAAAAAAAGTACACTTGTTATCTTGTGAACCCTCAAACATGTAAGATAGGAATCTCTTGAATGTCAGCGACAGAAATGGAATTAACAAGAGATCTTTTTATTGTCACAGAAGGTCATTAGGCTGCCAATCGGGGTAATTATGGAAATGATCTCCCCGGCTCTTTGGAATGTTTTCCTGCTTCCATAAGGACTTGAAAGTGTTCAATCAGCCTCTCTCGTGGGAAAGTTCAGCCATAACTGCAAGTGTACCAGCAAAATCAAATTAAGCAAAGAGATTTCATTAGTATTTATAGCCCCGAGGCATTTGTAAAAGTATGGAGCAGCGGAGTAATGTGGGACTGTGGAGGGGTGAATTATTGCTTAATGACAAAGGCCATACCTAGAAGACATACACATGGATAATGAATAGGAAGCATTGATTGCATCTTTAAAGAGGACTCTGGAAGGATTGTAAAATATTGATGCTTGTGTGGCTGATTCTGGACTCTGTGTGGGTGTGAGGGTGCTAACTTTGTTTGGATGTTAACATGGTTTAGCTGTTGACTTTGTTAACTGGACATGTTTGAGCTTAAAGTTAAAGGTAAGCACAGTAATAACAGCAAAATGATCAAAACAGACACCATCAATCATTGAACTTTGGGCCTCTGTTTTTCTTTTTTCAATTTTTACCCAAACTAAACTTTGATTATTCTTCAGCCTGAGAAGATAACATTACACATGATCTCAAGTGTTATACCTAAATGTAAATGTGAACTACCTGTGTGTTTAAAAGTATTTCTCTTAAAAGGAGCAGCATTTGCTTTACCAATTGTGATTTTACATACAAAAAATATGAATATGTGTAACATATGATGAATTATTTAGATTATCATCCAAAATTTAACATTAACCTAAATGTGAAGTGGATTTATTGAATGGTTAGTCCATATAAAAATATGTAATTTAATGACGATTGGAGTCCATTTGTAAGTAATTTTTATGCAAAAATGAAAAACACATAATGTTTTTAGTCCATTTTTCCGGCTTCTGAGGTGTGGTTTTGCTATTTTTGCATGTCTGAAATGATAGTCAATACATATTTATGATTCTAGGACTATTGATGAGTAAAAGATGCTATGTGAGGCTTACAGTTGGTGATGGTGCAATGCTTTTATTAGAATTGTCTGATTCTCTACAAACCAAACTGTCATTAATTGACATTAATGAAATGAAATTCAAAAGCAGACTAATCCATATGGAAAATATTAATTATGAATCCATCCTGTATATCCAGTAAGATGCAGCAGTAAAGATCTATGTACACATGATGCATGCTGATTGATTTAACCATCACAACTAACATTTTACTGCATGAGGAGTTTTACTTGTGCTTCCTTTAAATATCACTTTCTTGCATAACAATTTACATTTGTATCTTTAGTGAAGTGTTTTTAATATGATGTTTTTACATTTGCATATTCAAAGGCTCTGTATAGTTCGGCCTTTATAAACTGAGCTGTTGTAAGACACATGCACAGTTTTTAACCTCAGTCTGATTGTATTTGTTTCTTGTGCGAGAATTCAACATGACATTCAAAATGCAAGGTATACACACTTGACATGAAGTGGTATACAATAATTTGAAATTACATGTATATCACTTTTTACATTAAACAAATGACTGTAATGTTAAAAATTGATGATAAAATACCATTAGTATCTGTGGATTTCTGCTCTGTTGGAGCATTGTGTGAAAAGTGAAGCATCAACATCGTGTTTTTTTAATTTGGTGTCGCTAATGTTAAAATAACACACAAACAAAAATATAAACAACACTTGATCCTGAAAAATGTGTCTATATTGACAAAATGTATTGAAGCATTGTTTAAGTGATATTCTACAAACAGTTGAGGTTTAGCTGCGAATCAAATCTTCATCCTTATATTTCCTTTGTGTCATAAATCACTGCAAGGAGATTCGGGCCCAAATGAAGTCAGATATCCATGTGCACTAAATTGTTACTCCTGATTTGAATCATTGGGTCTCTTCAGTTCACTTAACCTCGCTGTAATTGACAATTTAAAGGTGCAGTGCTTAATTTCAAGAGACAGCACGGCCACTTTGATTAGGCTTTGAGATATTCACTAGATATTCGCACTGAAATAACAGACAGGGATGCTCTTTAAAAAGCTAATACAGGTTTGCTACTTAAGCAGCAATATCATGGTTTAAAGGTGGATTAAATAATCTGCCGGAATGTAACAGAAACACACACTTCGGTCAATCTAAGTGTTTTTTCCTCCTCCTCCTTCTCCTGCTCCTCTTCTTCTACTATTCCTGTAATTGGGTTCGAGAGGAGGTAAAGTGTCTTTGTGCAGAACTTGACAGATTATGTGAAGGAATATTATTATGGGCCGAGCAGGCGGGATGTGGGAGGTAATTTGGTGTGATGTTACATATATGTATGCATCAATAGGCAGGAGGATATTGAGTTCAGGGGTCACACTGAATGAGAGCTTCCTTTATGATGTGGATTATAAGAAAAAGGGCCTTGTGTGCAAACATTAAGAGGAGTGACAACAGGATTTCCGAGCCTGATGTCCTTTTTTGTTGATTTTTTTCTGGAAAAAAAATATTTTTAAATTATATTTCTAACTTTACCATTACATCAACCCGAAACAATTCAATGCTTGGAGACAAAAATGTGTGACCAACAGTTTCGTATTAAGATTTTTCTGTTGTATATTCCTAAAAAAAAATTCTGGAAATTAAATATTCTGCAATTAATTCGATTTTCAGATTTCCTCACTTTAGGGAGTAAATAAATCTGCTTCAAACACAAGGCATGGCTTTGCAGATACTTTATATTCCAATGTTGGGGGGGGTCACTTTTTTGCATTAATGGAGAGAAAACACATTTCTGATGACTTCTTAAAGTGTTGTTGCTCTCTATTTATTAAGCCCCACGTACCACCACCGTTTAACACCCTATGATCTTAATTAGCACATTGTTTGCTGTCGTTTTACACAGTCAATGATATGATGTAAAGCCAGGCTGCATGTGTTTTGACACCATGTTGAATACCCGCTACAGGCCCAATTTGCAGCGTTTACAGCCTGGACCTCTGCGGCCAACACAGCGAGCTGACCTACGCAATGTGCAACTTTTCAGGCTCAATCTGAATGACAAAAAGCTTACAAACTGGGTGACATTGCACGTACTTAACAAGCACACATTGGCATGGTAATCCGGCTGCATTTAGCAGGAGGTGTCACTTTCCCACCACCAGAAGCAGCAGCCGAGAGAGGAGGCTCCCCCCGGGGGCTGCCTATGACGGACAGCCGGGAGGAGAGAGCGGAGGGCGGACAGCCGGGAGCGCGAGGAAACGCGAAAATTTGCTCTGAGAAATTTGCAGATTATCACAAAACAATATATAATTCAAACCAATTCATAAAACGTGAATTATTTTGTTCCAATTGTCCTACATCTGAAATATTTATCATTGTTTTGTGTTCTTATGCTTTCCTCAAATGTCAGAATAATTAATTTATATATGCAGACTCAATTGAACTAAAGCAAACAGTGAATCAAACATGACATCGGAGACGGGCCTTTGGTCCTGGACGCCCACGTGTGATTTGCTCACTAGCATGCGCGCGTAATTTGTTTGTTAAGGCTGTTGGATTGACGGTGAGTCATTAAGGAGATATTGGAATAAGATTTTACTCTGATATTTGTAAAAACTAATTAAACTATCAACAATTATCAGAAAAGCACGTCTTAATAAATCTGCTGTCTGCACTAAATTTATTTTTTATTAACATCTTAGATATGATAAGTAGTTTAACTTTTGACTTTCCTTGAAATCCCAACATTGGATGATTCCAGATTATTTTATTCAAAGTGTGATTTCTAAGACGATATATTTGAGACAAAAAAATCAGCTTGCATACGGTGACTCTTTGAATGCCTTCAGGACAAAACAGGCCCCAGGCTTATTTCTAACCGTCACTGGTTACTAGAATACACATTGTATGTTTGAAAGTTCGTTACACCACTCCCAAATCATCCAGCAAAAACCTCACAAATACGTTTTTTAAAAATAAATACTCCATCATACTTATTCCATTTGACTCTAGCACGTCACGCCTACACCTGGATATGAAGATGGGATTAACCATGAATCAAGAGCTCACCACAGTGCCAGTTTTCTCAGACATCGAAACACAGGTTATTGAAAATATGGACGAAACGGAAAAACTGGAATAAGTTCGGTGTCATGTTGTCACAGTTTTCCTGCATCACCTGCTGAAAACGTCCATACACGCGTCAAATAGAGGTGTCGTCCAATACGCACACAAACACATTTATTACACAGACAGACACATGTACTCGTGGATCACTGTTCATCGCTGTGTTGTGTTGTAGATATCTGCTCGGGCTGCTGCTGCAGGAGGGAGGAGGAGGTTAAAAATGGCCTCCAAGATCGTGTTTGACAGAAAGTCGCAGGTTGATGGAGTGGACTCTGAGAGAGGGGCTCGAAATGCTCAATTCCCAAATCAGACAAGAGAAAGAAAAAAGCGCTCACGTGTTTTCAATCCTTCAGAATCCACTTCTCAATTAAGACAAATCATGTTAGAGGAAATAATTGAAATAATAATTCAGTAATGGTCAAATTTGAAGACGCGCCAACAATGCCATTGATTGATTAGATATCGTTTCACTGGATGCTGTCTCGAGACCGGTCCACACTCGAACAACATGAGCTGCCCTTCAAAATAAAATCTGGTTTCAGGTACAGCTGAAGTCGATCCTACACTGTGTCAGAAAGGTTTTAAATAATATGACTGAACACTTTTCATAACAAACCTGATGTCAAATATCCATTCAGCTCTGTACCATTCATTTTAATGGGTGCTGTCAAACAGAATAAGTAAATATTTTGTAGCTAATGAAGGTATTAATGATTGATAAATGATAATAATCAATTATTTGGAGTTTTAACATCTGGAATAGTAAAGAAAGAAAATTCTAACAGGGCTCCAAAAGAAGATCCACATTTCCTCCACGTTTTTATTTTCTGCTTAAAAAGTGGTTCTCTTCATGACATCAGAGGATACGAAAGCTGCAGAGATGATGCTGATGCTGTGTTAGTGTGCTTGGTTTATTGTGCAGCATTGGTTCTCGCTATTACTCATATATTCTTATAATTAGGCATTTGTGTGAATGCATCTTTAATGAAGTCAAAAAATACTTGAACACCAAGAAAATGTGACAAAGACTGAAGAAGCATTCAGAGAAATAGAGACATTCACTTTTCCATCATAAACCACAACTGAAGCCACTGAAATTTAGTTTCCCTAACAACAAAGTTACAATCTTTTTGAATGTGTTCAACTCTGTACTTTCTGGGAAAATATTGGTCCTGGAGAAGCTGCGATCCCAAGTTTCATAAAAGATGATGGGTTTTTTTAAGTCAATTCGGATATAAGAGCAGGAAAATGTGTGCTTTTATTAATCTGGGTGTATTTTTTTTTTTTACTTTTTACCTTTAAAAACGTAACATACGAGATGCCACAAGTTTTGAACAGTTGTATGGAAAGTATTGTTTTATTTTATTCCATTTTCAAGCAAAGAAAGCACTGAAATGTCTCCAGTGGCATCATATGCTCTCAAATCTGTGGAAGCAGGCCCCAGTTTAAAAAGGGACACTATCTCAAGATTTCCATTTGTCTCCTCAATAATTTAAAGTCTAGAAATGAGAAGAAATCCCTTCACTGGTTCAAATAAAGAAATTAAAAGAAAAAGTACACAAACATGTGAAAATAGCTCAACAATGTGCCCTTATTTTTATCAGTTAAAGTGAAATAAAATATGTAGAATCCCTGTGTCACCTTGATCCTATCAAATAGATCGCCTTCGATCCTGCTGAAGTGCCCTTTAGCAAACACCTGCCTTCCTCTGTAGGTGACCCTGACCTTTGACCCCTGGTGAGTCAGAGCACACCTGCAGTAACAGGATCTGGGAATCACAGATCCCACTGAGCATCACATTATTGTGATCACAGTTATTCGTTGTGTGACCTTGCTGATGATCACATGTGCTCACTGTTTCCTCTCCATCACCTGTGCTGCGTGTGCTGCTGCTCCTCGTACTTCCTCTTGTCTGCCCACCCTCCCTCCCTTAATGGTTTCATGCAGGAGCGAGTTGGCTTATTATACTAAAAGGTTTTGTCGCGCTAAGCCGTGCATGTGTGCTTAAAACGTACATTTCATTAACAAACTGCGGAGGAATAAAAGCGGATTTATGAGGCTTCAAAAGATCACAGGAAGGACGCGTTTCAAACCCCCTCTCTGTGCTGCTTTAGGCGGGTTAGATCAGCGGTTACACCGCCTTTCACACAACACTGCGACTCTGGGAGTTTTGGGAAGAAGATAGCAGGCTGGCTGCACCTGTCTCTCTCTCCACACACACACACACACACACACACACACACACACACACACACACACACACACACACACACACACACACACACACACACACACACACACACACACACACACACACACACACAGGGAGAGAGAGTGGGTGGTTAGCAGCAGTGGCTGTGTGACCTTGTGGTTCCTTCGAAATGCCAAAAATGGCAAAAACAAACCAACCAAAGTCTGCCTCACAGAGCTCTTTTATTTAACTGTAATAAAACATGTCATGATCTGGTTTTAAAAGGCATAAAAAAGAAGAAGATTTTGCTCCATAAAAAAAAAACCCTCTATTGAGAGGAGAGAACCATTTATCATTAATGGTGTCAGTCATATCAAAGAGTTCTGTTGCTTTGAAGAGACGCACGAAATGTCTGAAATAATCTGCACAAATATGACATAAAGACTTTGATCTGATTATTTCTATATTAGAAAAAAAGACAATCTCTTAACATGCACGATCAAAATGTTTAAAAAAAATTCTAGTGTTTGGACAAAACTATAGGGAACAGTTATTTTCGCCCAGGAGAAAAGTTGCTTCACACTCCGGTTTTATCTCCTAAGTAGTCTGTATTGACGAACCTGCAGATCACACAGGTCAAAGAGATTAACACGAGGAGGGAGGAGAGTCTGATCAGATGCCATGTTTCCCTCCTTTGACCCGCACTGCGCATTATTAACTATAGGCCTGATTAATCCCACTTTAAAGCCCGGGAGCAGAGGAGGAGCAGCGCCACTGCGCGCTGAGAGGCCGTGAATGGATCAGAATTGGTCTCCGAATTTTAAGATACTAACATAATTAATGTCTTTTTAAAGCAAAAAAAAAAAAAGCAGTTAAATGTGTTAAAATGTGCGTAATTTTTTTTAAATTGGTCTGTTTTTTTTTTTTTGGAAGTGACGTAAATTATTACATTTACAGGTTATGTGTGCAGCTGATGTTTCTTTAAATATGCAACAATAACTGTCAATTCAATTTTATTCCTGAGTTTCTTTAAATTCAGCCTCTCGGCGTTTCAATTCTGAAAAAAAGAGTTAATTGCATCGTATTTTCGTTAGTATGTTTTAATTTCTCCAAATAAAGATTTGCCACGATTAATCGACTGCTGTTCATTATGGATAATTTAATTAACCCGCAAAGACTTTCGATATAATCAATTGAACTTTTAAATCGCGCGTGGCACACCTGAATATATCTGCTCCCACACTCATTTATCCTTCAGTCTCTTCTCTCTGTACTTTTTAGTATTTAACTCCCACATGTTATCACACCACGCAGGAAACCCCTCAGCAGTCGAGCCCAGCCTTCCCCGCTCACCTTCATGCTTGTGAATAAATGCTCTCTTTGCATTCCCCCGCTGCCCGCATTTCCTACTTTTTTCAAATGTAAAATCACGCAATGATCGGGGTCGTTAGCACCTCTTCAAACTCTTAAGGAAATTCTTTATTCTCTCTCCATTCATTGTCACCGGTGCTGCTGCTTCTGCTGCCGCTGCTGCTGCTTCCTAATATTCTTCCCACCTTCGGCTAATCCTGCGGGGATAAATAGACTTGAATTCACGCTTTGCATTCGTAGCTTTGGATGCACATGAATGGCTTTATAACTGGAAATATCAAGGCATGCATTTAAGCTGCAAAACAACTGTGGGAAATTCGTTACGCACCTGAAAAGTACTCTTCACGGACAGTAACATGCACTGAAATGGGTTTGAATTGATAATCCATGCATGTACAATTAAAAAACAAATAGACACCCAGAGACGTAAGTGAACTTATCTGTCGTCGTTTGTATTCTTCAGCGTTCCACGGATTTAAAAATTAACGGTTTGGCTCGTTTTTACGCAGCAACGTTAATGCGCATCAGATCTTTCAATCACAGGCCAATTTTCTCTCCCCCCCCTCCTCCCCCTCCTCCTCTTCCTCCTCCCTCTGCCACCGTTAAATGGTCTATGACGGACGAACACAGAAATCAGCGGAAAGCAGCATTGCTGATGTCCCATTGTTGACAAATCCATGAAACAACTCCAGTTTGCATGGTTTAACAGAGAGGAGAGGAAAGAGAGGAGAGGAGGGCGCAGGGAGGGATGAGAGGAGAGGGGGCGTGTGTCGTCACCGCACCACGTGGTCTGCACTGATAGTATATCTTATACAGGGAAAAGTAATCTATCAGACAGTCCTTTTAAAAGCTCCGGCCTTTAAAAGCAGCATGTGTCACCTCGACTTGGCTCTCCAAATATCACTCCGGTAGGAAATACGCGCGCAGAGAAGGGACACCGGAGCGCAAAACACATCTCCGAACAACTTCGAGGCAGCTTTTGCACCAGGCCTGTTCACTGACAGAGAGGAGAAATATTTCTAGAAGTTGAACTTTTCTTTAAACTTGGCTGTCTTTCTGTCGGCTCAACCGCTTTAAGATTTTTGAGACACCTGATCTCCTGACAGGAGCGAGCAAAAGTCCAGCAGACACGGCGTGTGTGTGCGCGCACTGAGCCATCACACCCGGCTGATTTTGGCTCCTGTTGACTTTCATTTTTTGAAAGAGAGTGAGGAAGCCGTGAGATGACCCTGTCTGGAGGCAGCGAAAGAGCCAGCGACATGTCCGGCCAAACTGTGCTCACAGCGGAGGACGTGGACATCGACGTGGTGGGCGAGGGAGACGAGGAGTGCATGGAGAGGGGGGACAGCGATTGCGACAGCCCGGGGGTCGGCATCCTGCACGACCTGCGAGGGGAACCGGGCGACGAGGACGATGTGGATGATGAGATCGAGGTGGAGGAGAAGGAGGACACGGGGTCCGGTGGAGGGAGTCCGTGCTGCGAGAGTTCAGGGGAGGGAGAGACGGGCACCGGGAAAGGAGAGGGTCACGAGCAGAGCGGAGCGCCGGGGAGCGGGCTCCAGAAACCCAAAAGCAGTCTGGTAAAGCCGCCTTACTCCTACATCGCCCTCATCACCATGTCCATCCTGCAGAGCCCACAGAAGAAGCTCACCCTCAGTGGGATCTGTGAGTTCATCAGTAACCGCTTTCCCTACTACCGAGAAAAGTTCCCCGCGTGGCAAAACTCAATCCGCCACAACTTGTCCCTCAACGACTGCTTTGTGAAAATCCCCCGGGAGCCTGGCAACCCCGGTAAGGGCAACTACTGGACCCTGGACCCAGCTTCTGAGGACATGTTCGACAATGGCAGCTTCCTCAGAAGAAGAAAAAGGTTCAAGAGGGTTCAGCCGGACATGCTGAGGGACCAGACCGCTCTCATGATGCAAAGTTTCGGCGCGTACAGCCTCGGGGGCCCCTACGGGAGACACTACGGGATCCACCCGGCGTATACCCATCCGGCGGCTTTGCAGTACCCGTACATCCCCCCTGTAGGTCACATGCTGCCCCCGGGCGTCCCTCTTCTCCCCTCGGCGGAGCTGAACAGAAAAGCGTTCAATTCTCAGCTCAGTCCGAGTCTCCAGCTCCAGCTCAACAGCCTGAGCACGGCGTCCATGATCAAATCGGAGCCTTCAAACAGACCCTCGTTCAGTATAGAGAACATCATCGGGGTCTCCAGCGCGTCCTCGTCCTCGCCGGGCTCTGCTCAAGCGTTCCTGCGGCCTCCAGTGACGGTACAGTCGGCCCTGCTGAGCGCACAATCCCTCTCACTGAGCCGGACCTCCGCCGGTATCGCGCCCATCCTGAGCGTGCCGTCTAGTATCCTCTCTGGACATGTTTTACCCTCAGTGACGGCGAAGTGGCCTTCACAATGACTTACAAGCGTGAGAAAATGAACTCTTATTTTTATATAAAGACATTGAAATGACGGGGAGTGTGAAGAAGAGCACAAATCAAGAAGCAACACTGGACTCTGTAGCCATGTAAAGACTGTTGAACACAGAGCAAAGAAAAAGGAGATATTTCTGTACAGGTAATATTTGTAAATATTTGTAAAAAAGATTTTACCTGTTTGACTTTTACCTGTCTTTTTTTCTTTGGTTCCTGTTTGTGGTTTTCTTTTTTATTGGAAGCTGAACTGGACATATTTTTTGCTTCCTTTTCATACAAGACACAAAAAGCTCTGAAAAATAGTCTGTTTATAATTCTATAACAAGTCAAATATATGTCATTCTATGTAGCTATATTGTGTTGTAAACTGAATTTATTTGTAAATAAATCTGAGAAATAATTCAAAAAAGTTTTCATGATCAACTTTATTAAACTGTTTGACAGTGACCACAGTAAATGAGAGATGTTTTTGAAAATGATGCTTTTAATTAATTCAACTTCCAACGCTTAAAAAAAAAACTTAAAACTTAAAACATTGAAATTACATTTTGATTTTGAATTTATCAGATTTTAAAATCATTTTTGGGGAAATCATCACCTAATAGATTTTTTTTAACTTGAGATAGGCCTATTACATGTGAAATTAACTACATTATTTGCAGATTTATTGATCAATGGTCAATATTATCAAATCCTGACGACTCTTTAGTAATACATGTAACTTGTTTTTCTGCAATTTCAATTCGTAATTATGCTTTATGATTATATTTACCGAGTATCAGAGAGATGTTGGATAAAATATTGTATCGCTTTCCAGTGATACATTCACATAAATGCAATGAAACGCCATTTAGAGATCTGAGATATTTGATTATTATTTAAAAATAAACGTTTCATTTTCTCTCAAATTTTGACAGGAAACATGGCAAGTTATTTAAAAAAATTACAAACAAATGGATATGAATTTACCATTTTCCGAAATGTATAACAAAAGAGGTATTTTTTTAAAAAGGAAGAAAGCATTGGCATATGTCCTGCTATTTATTGCAGATGTATGGGTACTTTTCAGAGGTGGTTATATGCGAAATACCTCAAGTTTCAGGCTTAAATAAATCTGAAATCATCTCTGATATGCTAAAACAACTCGGTGTAAAACACACGAATATTTATGGACAAATAATGCAAAATTATGATTGTTATTTTAAACATTATTATACTGTACTTTTCCTGATAATGCTGTCAGGTTGGAGGTCACGCTTTGGACATATTTAATCCTCCGTTACATCAGCGCGCCTCGGCTCGCTTTACGCGCAGCACATTCTGCGGCTCCCGAACTATAAAGGTAACAGTTTCGCAGTTGTGTCTGGCTAATCACTTTTACACAAACAGCAAATGGTGCTCGCGCTGCTGAGTGTGTGTCTGTGTCTGTCTGTGTGTGTGCGCGCGCGTGCTATATTTATCTGATCCCCATGAGAAAGAGAAAGGAGACTCTCTGCTTCAGTTCAGCTCAGACACCGGAGAAGGTGCTGATGATGCAAAGAGCTCCTCCAATGTCACCCTGGCATTTCATTCAGTATTATTGCCGGGATATTATTTATATTATCAACATATGTTTACTGTTACAAAAACGACATGTACAAGCCTACTAGGGTAATTGTAAAGGGAAATCAAATCGATTATTATCGCACCTTTCCCGTTTATTCCTCCAATCAAAACACAAAATAATATGGAAATTAAAATTATAGAAGTTGTTGGTGCTGTGATGGTTCTTTTATAATTTATGTCATCATATTTATTTGATAACTCGGCTCTTACTTTCATGAAAAGGAGGAAAGTGAGCACACTCTCTGGGAGTGTAGAGAGGTTTTAAAAGAGACGTTCAGGTGCCACCATAGCTCACCTTCAGGCTACATTCAGTCTATTTTACAAGAAAGTGCATGTGTGTGTTTCTGGCAACACACGGTGTTGTTTAAGCAACTCTAGTTGTTTATTTTTCACGCATGAATAATTAAAGAGAAAATCATGAGAGAATGTTAACATCATTAGATACAAAAAAATGATATTCATCAATACATTTTACGCCAGATTTCGTTCTCCCCAAAGTAAGTGCTGTTTCATATTCAAGTTTGGCATACAAAGGGTAAAAAACGAGGCTTACGTGCTCACGTGTGTAATGCCTCAAAATCAGAGTAAGTGCAGTAGAATTGAATAAAATCTCAATAGTCTGGGTGTGATGTCTGCGTGTGTGGGGAGCTGCTGCGGTGATGCTGTTGCTGATTAAAGAGCAGCTCGGAGGAGACCACAAGCAGGCCACTAGGGGGCGTTCACTGACACCTCGGACTTCTCAAACCAAAAATCAAAGACCTAATATGAAGGAGATGATAACAAGCTAAATAACGGAGGATAAACTTAAGCAAAGCAAGATTATTTTTTTTTTGCATTTTTACATCTTATGATGAAAGACATCTCTATACTTTTTGCAGTCTCACTGATTTTGCAGAACATAGGCTACTTTAAGAAGGGTAACAGCCTACATTGATGTCTGGTCAGATCATTGAGTTCATTTGAAGTATTTTGTGTTAGTAAGAGACATCAAAGAGAATTCATAAAATCAAATCTTTAATCACAAATCAACTCCAGCTTTAAAGCGCTGGCTATGGCTGCACTGGCTTTAATATGTCAGGATCCCACCTGGAAATTACTTCTGTCTGTTTCAGCTATACAACTGTACAAAATCTTCGTCTTATATTCAAAATAATATTTATTTTAAATCCAGCTGTGAGACATGCCCTCAGGATATTTTAAAAAATAGATTTAGTCTATACCTGCGGGTCAGAAAAAAACAGATTACGGTAATATTTTCCAGATAACATCACTGCGTTTTCGCTTTAGGTCCTTGTCAATTTCATTTTCGTCGCTTTTCTTCATTATGTCGCCGACGATAAAAACGTGCTGATTGGACGAGTTCCCTCATTTAAGGAGCATAATCGTCACCCTCGCGAGCGCCCACACACACGCATGCCTCCTATAATGACCTATGCAGCTGCACGTGCCCCTGCACAGGTGGAGAGAGGTCTGGACGGAGGTTCCCATAGCCCCAGCAGCCAGTCTACAAATATCAGTCTGCAGCCAGAGACTCAAAATAAAGTTTCAAGATTGTGTGTTTGATTTTGACAGAAGGGAACAAATGAGCAGATAAAAAAGAATAAGCAAACACTAAATTAATGTGATGGTAAATTTGGACTTTAAACAAGAGTGTAAAGAGTAGATATTTCAATAAAAGGAAGGCTTTTAATGAAACGTAGATGTTTTGGGGGGTCTGAATACCTGTGAGCAAATTTTTGACTTGTATTTTCAGTAATCCAATTGAGATATCCAAAGACGGACAATAAGTATGGCCACCATGAGGGTAAAACTTCTGTGGTGAAACATACATTGGGCTGTTGTGATCAGGCTCTTCAAGGTGTCAGAGGAGCCTGTGTTCTTTCAAGCAAACATGCATATCCAAAAAGAAAAAGGAATGGATTCATAGTACGGTATTTATTTGGTTATTCTAAATGGACTATACTTTTTCTGCTCAGTCGCTCATTATGCATTAAATCATTCACTTCAGTGTTTTGGTACAGCTGACACAGGTGACTCAAAGTGGTCGAATCCTGGTGGTTGTGCACATTCCAATGTAAATCTTTGGATATAGTAAACAAAGCAAACAAAAACACAAAAGTGTTTACATGGAGGCCCTAATTTCACTGTGTAATCTTCAAAAGTGCCAAAAAATGACCACTAATTACTTTCAGCCTTCATTTCTAATAGTATTTGTGAAGACTATTAACTACCTGAACACTGAAATAGAATTATATCTGGGTCTTTACGAATTATTTCTTACAGTTTGTTATATCAAATAATCCCTAATGAATCATTTAGCATCTCTTATTGTCCAAACACTTTCATAAGCACTTTTAAGTCAAGATGGATGATAGGTGCTTTTCATATACACTGCATTTTTACCTAGCAAAAAATGTCATGTCAAACTCATTCTAGTTTTGTAATTGTATGTTACACTGTCATGTCAACTGTTAGAATAGTCACATATTAAAATGTTTAATTACAAGGGGAAACCAGAGATGGATACATCAGCTTTTATAAAGCAGAAGAGACACTTTGCACCCATCCTATGCTGGATTTTAAACTGCTAGTGATGACGTCTTTCAAGAGGAGGAGGTATCCTGTCACCCTGACTTTTGGGCAAGTTGAATAAGACTAACATTATTTTAACTGTTAATCAATCACTAATAGATTCGTCTTTTCTACGAAAACTTAGGAAATTGTTGAGAAAAGCACTTCTCAGTTTCATAGAGCCCAATGTGACATCTTGAAATCACCCCAAAACAGACTAAAACCCCAAATATCTTAATTTACTTTTACAAATGGCCAAATAAAAGAAGCACATTTTCACATTTAAGAACTGGAACTAAACAATGTTTTGCATTTCTACTTAAATAGATTTATGGTTGCATCTGTATAGTTGAGTGTTGCTTTAAAAGACTTAAAGAAATTCTGTTTTGACACAAGACATCTCTTGTATAGGGAGTAATACTGTTTTTATTGCCTCAGAGAGAAAATATGACTGCAAGGTTCTATATGACTGTCCAAACATCATCCAAATCAAAGTATAGTTACAGTGAAAAAGTAACATGAGGACTTTCGGTCAGTTCTTGTCTGTGAGACAATCTCTTTATAGTTAGTAGATCAGACAGAGTTATAGAACTTCCTCATAATGTATACTGTATGCTGAGTATGAACCATAGGTCTTATTTTGGTAAGAACATAAAAAGCCAAGCATGATGAGACCTTATACTGCTCACATGTTCATTACGCATGTTATAGTGTTTGATATTTTTACATTATTTTGTGTTTTTATACCAAAACGAATGTGTCTAATGTGTGGAAATAGCATGGTTTAGTATAATAGCATGGAATAATTTTAATGTTAGATGTGTACACCAATCATGGGACCAAATATTGTTGAATTTGGCTGGATTATGGAAGCAGACGTCATACTAAATGAAGAGCATATTGGTATTCTGAGACAAATGATCCACCTGCAGAAAAAGATACAGAGATCCTATCACTACTACTTTACATTTTGAGAAATCATGAATTAATTAACCTGTAGTCAAAGCAAAAGATGCTAGCAAAATAAGTTTTAACAAATGAGTAAGTTTTTAAATGTAGGTCCTTATTTGTTTTTACATTAACACGTGAAAATTTGCCAAGCAGCTAAAAAAAAAATCCAGTCTGACTTTCTGTATGTATGACAGAGTACTGTGGCATTGGAGAGCAAGGCCCAGGCCTCCATAATAACTAGGTCATCCTCCACCACAAGCTATAGCCTTCTCCTGGGCGGAGATCACAGACAGTAAATGTAGGTACAGCAGTTACTGAATATTTAAAAAGGCATAGAGATGAAGCAATAAATGACAAAGTAAAGCTGGCGTGGCCAGGCATTAATAACTAATGGCTACCAGAGAGTTATAGGCTGCTGCCGTTGTAATGAAAGTGTCATTGCAAATCAGCAGTTGTCCGTGGTTATTATTATTTATGCATAATTGATGCCACAACCACAAAGAACGTGTCTCAGCCAGCAAATCCCAACACCTTGGGAACAAAGACTACGGCATCAACAGAAGAAAAGGTCACAGAGGAGAAGATGCCCCTGGGCTCAGATTTAAATTGTGAGGAGAGGGACAGGGGGGCTTACACTGTATAACACCAATCTGTACAGAAGGTTTCTACAAACAAGTCACACTGGAGACTACTGATCCCATACCATTATAAAAATGGAGAGGCTGTTGCTATGGTTAGTTACCAAAAAGTTAAAAGAGATGACATGCGTGCAGTCAAAGTAAGGATGTACTTTCTATTTCAAATCTCTGCTTACATATGAGGATACAATGAGCACAGAAAAATTGAAAACATCGTCTCACTTTGGTTCTTTAATGGCCACCGTTTTATATTTGGATGTATTTGTAACAAAGATCTATTTTGATAGACTAACAACTGTAACATTGTGTGGCACTTGCCATTAACTTGTGCTTGAAGGTATGCACTTTAACTGTGTTATTAAAAATGTTCAAAAAATAGAAAACATTTGTCAACTACATAATCTCATTCTATACTGCCAGAGAAAATTCAATATTCTTATATGAGACATCAACCATGTTAATTCAAAAGTATGTCATGTATCAAAGCATCTTGTATCTCTATACTGTACTTACAATGACTACTATATGTGTTAACTTACAAACAGAAATTGGCAAGCATATGACCAATGATTTTTAAAAAATGAGGAAATTACCTGCAGTAATTACAATAAATGGAAAATATGTGATCACTTAAGTCATTTTCACCCCTTTTTCCCACAGTCTGTATTATTCTGTAGTTGTTATTAAGTAAATTGTTGAGATTTTAGTGGACAAATAGACCTTTATAATACCCATTATCTGTTAAAGCTGCTCTTGGTATGAACAGTGTAAAAAACGTTACTTTTTTCTGCTGGGTTTGGAGAAAAAGTCATAATACCCATCAGTACTCATCAGTAAGTGGAGTAATTTTAAACTTTTGCGAAATCTCTGCATTTTCCAATGCCTTTGTATTAAGCAATGTTATTATTCCCCTCATTCCCTTATTATGGACCAATCATTGCTAATCTCCAATCCTCTGTCCTGATTGGTTAAGGGGCGGCCCCTACTACTTCCTTCAATTAGTTACGAGTCCGGCACTATCATGACTGTACACTCCGATCTGTGTTGGGGGGCTAAGAGGAAATCTGGTATGGAGGGATAGTGTTGACATTCAAAGTCCCTCTCTCTGAACAGATGTTTACTCTGTGACTACCAACAGCAGCTTTAATCTGTCATATATCTTGTTTGAACTAATGTTGCCTTCTTTAAGCAAGGACATTTTACTTCTATACACGGATTGTAAAACTATTATGGAAAAGAAGGGTTTATCTCAAAGGATATGTGACCGCACTTCTGACTTTTACATATATAATAATTTCCCTTGAAAAGAGCGGCCTTTCAACCCGTTTAATAAAACTGTATTGACCTAAATTATGCTGCTGTTGTACCGTCAACAAAAAAATCCTATTCTGTTAGATGTTCTCGAACGCCTCACGACTCTCTGCGTCTGCCCGCATTGCCCAATGAGAGCCATGAGAACGGGTGACGCAGTCTTGGTAGATGACGTATACAGGAAATGTGAAGAAGCTTCAAAAAGTGTCTGAATGAACCAACTTTTTGCGTTTCTTTCTCCCCCGTTAGCTTATTTTACTCGTCGAGAATATGGAAACGTGGAGTCTTGTTACACTTTGTGTGTTGCTCGGCGTTGTTACGAGATGGGGCGTTTCGCTGAATTCATATTCAGGTAAGACGCGGGTGTTAAAAGGCAGCATCATTCAGATCATCAAATACCTCTGCTGCTTGTGTCTGTGCAGCATGTTTAACTTCCTGAGAGCTATCTGCAGGAAGATGGTGTGCACATATCAGTGTTGCTGTTAGCAGAACGCCTGGCTGGATAAGTTTTCCTCTGTTGTATGTGGTGTGTGTTGTGTGGTGTCTTGTTTTCATTCATTCATGTGGTCCCCCCTTCACCTGACTAACAGCTGAGACATTTGTCCTCCAGGGGCGGGGAAACCTCCCATGTTTGGAGACTATGAAGCTCAAAGGCACTGGCAAGAAGTGACCTACAACCTCCCTCCAAAGGAATGGTCAGTGTGAAGCTTTGTGTGTTTACTCAGAGGAGCAAGTGTGAGAAACAAAGGGGAGATATTGAAACGATCAAACACTCCTATGTGTATCTATACAAATCCAGCAATCATAGACCCACATTACCACATAAATATTAGGGCTGAAGCTATTTATTATACCAGTAATCAAGTATTATTCCAACTGGATTAGAAAAGAAACACTTATTCATTAAAAGAGTCTAGACATGGACACGTTTCTGATAACACTAAAGTGAAAGTTCAAGTTTTTGCCAATGCTCATTTATTTGCTATATTTAAGGCTTGTGCTGACTCTGCTCACTTCAGTCAGGCTTAAACTGAACATACTTGCTGATATAGATCACTGCATTTAAGACTCAAATCCACAACAACAGTAATACTCCTCCCTTTGAAATAAATTATGTGGACTAAACAAACCTTTGGTAATAAAAATGTTACATTGACGATACTTGGTAATCCAGTTGTTCAAGTGGCTTGAAGAATTTCTACAACCCTAAAGTGCTGGTGAAAATGGTCTAGGATCACTTAAGAAGTGAGGCTGAAAATGCAATATTTCTCATGCATACACGCAAGTATACGAGTATGCTCCATGTAGCACGTAACCTTGGATAGGTTTGTACCATACAATCAAAGATGTCTGAAATCTGTCTAACACTTCAAACAGTATCAGATAAATATATTTAACTCTTATTCTTGTTCAGGTACTTCAACACCACTGACAATGACTTGTACTACTGGGGTCTAGACTATCCTCCTCTTACGGCCTACCACAGCCTGATCTGTGCTCATGTGTAAGTATACAGTTACATTATATTGGATTAGGCACAAAAGTTTTTCAAGAGCAAGTCATCATGTCTGCTATTTAAACATTTGGGGGGGATGTCAAATATCAATAAATGCAAACTTCTTTCTTATTTTTATTTCTATTCCATGTTTTCCTGCAGGGCTAAGATAATAAACCCTGAATGGGTGGAGCTGCATTCATCCAGAGGTTATGAAAGTGCAGCACACAAGTTATTTATGAGGGCAACAGGTACAGTAACACACAAAGAAGAAAACAAAGTCCCATGATTCAAATAATTGTTAACTCGCTTGCTGTATTGGACCACAATAACTGTGTAATGACGGTATTAAGATCATGACAGGGAGGATGATTTTTTTCCTTTAAAAGTTCTAAGATCTACCACGACGACACACTCCTGTTTGTGATTACATAAAGACACACAGTATCGTGTAAATGTTTGTTCTGTTTACAGTATAAATGACATTATGCTGAAGCATACTTCTGTCTTGTGTTTCAGTTCTGGTGGCAGATTTGTTGATTTACATCCCTGCTGCGGTTTTATACTGTTTATACCTGACGGAAGGATCTTCTATGAAAAAGGTAACACACTTGCTTTGAAATCTATTAGTTTGTTTAGCCAGAGGCCCAGATGAGCCACACTGTCCTACATAAATACTGTATAATAAATTAAATGAGTAAAATCAATTCAGAGGGATTATTTGCTTTATTATTATCTGCTGTGGTTTAAAACAGACAGTCACGAGTAGGCGTTGTGCTTTGCTATGTTGGCACGATATGAAGTTATTACTGGGAAGGGAACGAATGAATAAAAAGTAAAGTCCAGAAAAGTTAAACTGGAGAATTATTTTTATATGTTCCACAGTCTTTAATGATTATTGCACACAACCATTGAAGTCTGGTTGTATAAGAACTTACAAGCGCTCCTTGTTTCTCTTCAGGTTTCCACACTGCTCTGCTTCCTCCTTTATCCAGGACTAATCCTCATTGACTACGGACATTTTCAGTATCCTTTATCTACAGGTACATTCCTGTTTATTCACTGTGATTGGTTTTGCCTAATTGTGTGCTTCAATCACCGCCATTGTATTTAAAGCCCAGCATCTAGTTCACACACCTAGAACATTTCAGTTTAATAGTTTAATATGAAAGCCTTTGCAGTATTTTAGATGGACTGGTCAAAATTGTAAAAAAAAAAAAATGTTTTTGAAAATTGGGATAAAACTTTTAAATAAATGTTATATTGATGGCATAATTAAATGAAAAACTTTTTTGAAAACACATATTGAAGCTAATATTTGTACATTTCGCCTAACAGCAACGCCCATGTTCCTTTTGGTCTTCATGAAAAATACTTTTATTGAAGAAAGCTGTGAAAAGAGTTTAAAATAGATAAACTGAGAATCTAAACTGACCCTTGATCAGCTGCTGTTTTCAGAGGTACTGAAAATAAAAAAAAATAAAAAGAACTGCCATGACTGTTTAAAAAGAGACGATTTTAGCAGAACGTTGATCTTAACTGCACCAGGTACAATGCAGTGAGTCTTGGCTTTGCCCTGTGGGGTGTTCTGGCTCTGGGTCTGAGCTGGGACGCGTTTGGCTCCATGGCCTTCTGCCTGGCTCTCAGCTACAAACAGATGGAACTGTACCACGCTCTGCCCTTCTTCTGCTACCTGCTGGGGAAGTGTGTCAAACTGGGCCTGTTGGGGAGAGGGTGAGTCTGTGTCTTTGTTTTATTTTTATTTTTCTTGCACACAACTTCTTTTTTTCCTTCACTTTTTTGGGCAAACTTTATAAATGTGTGAGCAAAGGTTGGAGTCGCAAGGTAACTCATGATACGATATTGATGGTCCAATAACAATGGTATAATAATGAGACAATCATGTAGTATCACATTACAATATCTCATTAACTGAAGAATACAACAGGCCCCTAAAAGGTGAAGTGCAGGATTAATGTGGTAGTGCAATCATGGTGAGTCTAAAATCTTTCTAAAGCATGGTAATCATTTTAATCAAACTACTGGTATTTGCTGTCAGTGATGCAGTTATTGTATTGCACAAGTCAGGACGATGATACATTGCCATATCAATTCCATTGCCCACTCCTTTATGTGAAGTTATCAGCAGCAGTGTTTTGCATCCAATTGTGTCAAAACTTATAGAAGTACCATTTTAAAGAGCAGTAACTAGATGTGCTTAGCTGAGCAAAAAAAAGTGATACTGAAATAAAGGACAAGAAATACATACTAACATTAGTTAGTAATGCTACTGTGAGAGGAAAAACACTGAGAGCTTGTGAATAAAAAACATACAGATGCAAAATCTTGCTAAAATTGTAGCGGTACGTCCCTAAGATTGCCAAAATTTCTAAATTGGAAGAGTCCCATGGCAGACAGTGAAAACATCGCTTGCTAACCATCACCAAAACATTGACCATGGGAACGATGTCTTGAATGAAATAGTTGAAAATGAGACATTTCTCTTATCTACTAGTCCCATGATAGAAAAAGAGCAAAGTGTACTTTCTGGAAATTAGTTTGGGTCTCAATAAATCATCTGCACTGGCAAAGCATAAAATTATTGGACCGGGTGTTGTTTTGTCACTCAACTTTGAAATGTCAACTGTGTGCTCAGAGTAGATCTGTAACGTCAGTCTATAAGCGAGCCGTGTCCTCAGGAGAGCCGCAGAATGACTGAGGTAATCAGATTGGATGCTGTTACTGGTGTGTCCAGTGTCTGTTTATCTAGTAACAATGTACCAAGGGCATTTAGTAGCAAATGGAGAGCTGGATTAGAGCAGGCTGGGGGGTGGTGGAGAGGGGGAAGATATGTCCAGATGACACTCTCGCCATGCCCAAACTCCTCAGCTATGCTGTGTGTGCAACTTAACCAGCAGCTTCACAGCTACAGCTGACAAGATAGGCTGACCTACACCGAAGAACTTTCAGCTGATGCATGGCTTTCACTGCATTCCTCAACACAAGGGTCAAACCCCAAATTTAGGACCTGCAGACAGTATGCACTAATTGTTTGAGGAGTTTCAGTCGAATAAGGTGGATTTATTGTTTTAGGAAATGGACGATTGGTTAGGAATTACTTTTGATTCATTTTACGACCACATTAAAAACGACATTGTATTTTCTAAGCGATAGAGACAACTGATATATCTGGTATCTACCACCGGGAAGGGTTACTTTTGTTGCTTCTTGTCTTCATTTTAACCATATCTACATATTTGTGTTAGTACATGCAGACTGGGGAGTTTAAAACCTGTCATACTCCTGTAACGTTCACAGGTACCTGACTCATAAAGCTGGTTCTGATTTATGTTTTAGACTACCTTGCATACTTTGAATATTCAACCACTTTATAATGTTGTGGCCACATAGTCAAGTACATTTTTTGGCGGGTTGTATGCAATAGACAAACACATACAAGTTCATAATATAGAAGATTAACTTATCCAAATAACTATATCAATATCTCCTGCTGTCTTCTCTGTGTGACCCTTCTCATGTAGGTTTTTTCTGTTGGTGAGAATTGCCTCAACAGTGTTGGTGACCTTTGCCCTCTGCTGGCTTCCCTTCCTGTCTGACCCCAGTCAAGCCTTGCAGGTGGTCAGGAGGATCTTTCCCGTGGCACGCGGTCTGTTTGAGGTACAGCAGGGCTGCATGAATGAAACTTTAGCCTGAAAACTAGAACCACACTGTGGGGGTTTATGTTGCCTCCGAGCTGCCGTCTTATCAAGAAAACGTTTGTACTCTTTGTCACGTAGGCCTCTAAAAATAGCAGTCTCCAACTCGCAATCGCAATATATCACTAAGAGAAACAAGGAGATGATAATATCTCCTGACACACAAACAGCTCAATATATAGGATTTTACAGATAATGTTAGCCCAGTATGGCCTGCAGGGCGAGTAAGGCCTGGATGGAAACAAAAAGGAGAAATGTACATCGTGTTCATTGAGGCCTTACTTGCCCTTGAGGTGTCGCAGATGTTTGTTCTCCGCTGGAGCTGTGCATAAAGGAACTTCACAGAGATTCATGTATGAATGTGACTTTAATTATCGTAATTAAATGTCCTAAAATTCAAAATACCATCCAAGGGATAAAACTGGAAATGTTAGGCATTTTGATTCAATAAGCCTCAGGGATTTTATTACAGCTTACATGATAAAATGTATGTAGTACCGTCTTTGGTTATGATTCAAGCCAACAGAGATACTGTTGTGTGTCTGTTTACCCTAAAGCCCCCGATAATTTAATATCTGCTTGACATAAGTTTGTGGCTGATTTTAATGCATAGATGACCTCGAGATGTTTGCTATATAAGAATAAAGAATAGAAGTTGGCACTTATACTCATTCTTCAGAGTTAGAGATAAGAATTGAAAATGTTTAGAGGAAGAGGTGTCAGAAAAAGGGTTTTGTTATCCTTTTTTGCTGAGGGAATAATAGTCTGACTTTTCTGAGGTAGTATTAATCTTTTATGTAACAGCTCTTTATTTATAAACAGCCAATGTTCTCCCTTTGCTTATTTATTAACCATACATGTATTGTTTTGATACATTTGATGTAGGATATGTATATTTTTACACTAGAATCTAAATGAGTAAGTAAATAATTGTAATATGACATAAATAATGTTGAGTTTTAAACTCTCTTTACTCTCCAATAACTGTCAAACAATATTGTCCTTCTGATTTATTCATACATAATACCTAACAACTATTTTTCCTGTTTAATATAAGTTCTTATACCTAAATTTAAGTAATAGCCTATATAGACCCCAAAGGGCCTGTTTCCACTAGCTGCGTTTGTTGTTTAGTTTGTTTTTTTGCGCTGGCAGAACCTATTTTCAATACAATACCATACAATGTAGCCTTTTCAGCACTCAGTGTACTAAACCCCATGCAAACAATCAAAATGTAGTTTATTTTTAAATGTTTATTAAGTTAAAACTAATTAGTCCTTGACCGGGCTGTAAATCAGTAGAAGCCATGGCAGCCATAATACATACTGGTGTGTATGCGGCTGTTTCTCAGAAGAATAATTGATTTGATCTACACTACTGGTATAGTAATATTTGACCGAATTACTAATTATAACTTGAATTATTTGACACAGAATCAGACCTTTTATTACATAGTTTTCTGATTATTTGGCTCATATCATTGCAAGTATGGCGTGTAACATGAAGTGGTATCCTCATTTTCTTTTTCACAATGTAATTTCTGTTAGAACAGGATGTTGTCGGGCAGAACAACACAACAAGAGATCACTTAAATTGTAATCAAGTTACTGAGAGACAGGCTGTGTGATATGAGTTGTCTTTTTTAATGCAGTGTTTATTTGTATGTAAATTTATTGTATAAAAGAAGGTTTACTGTTTCCTGAAGTTACACTTTCCCAAGGAATTCTTTTATGGGTGTTTAAAAAGAGGTTTCAGATCATGTGGCTGTGGCCAGAGCTTTTCAATAACACAAGCTGTGTGATGCTCCACTTGCCCAACACTTGATCCTTGCATGATCAGAGAAAACACAAGAATAAAATAGTAAAAGGTCAAGAGATCAGTTCCTGTCTGTGTCAGGCAGGGAGGAGTCGATGTTAGGGCTGCACAGTTAAGAGGGGAGAGATACATCCATCTAATTTATGATCTGGCTGTTTTCAGCACTTCATAGCACAGCCGTGTTCACCCCGTGTGGATCGGGCCAGCGCTACACCTACAGGCGTATCAGAGCACATACAACAACTGCTTGCTGCTACGGAAAGCATTGAAGTATGTTAGCAATGTAGGGAAAGCTACTTTGAAAGTATAACTTCATACTGGAGGTTCAACTATAGCAAAGCTACCCAAGGAAGAAATCTAGTGGGGTTATAATTTCAATATAAATATAACGAATTATAACAAAATATAAAACCAAAAGGTACATGCCAGGGAATACCTACCCACTCAGTTAAGTGCATAAAGTTTCCTCTTGTTCACAGGTTACACAAATAAATTTTTCAAACTTCATAGCTCATAGTATAAGTTAAAGAAAGTCAATCAGAGACCTGCATACCTGAAAATAGACTTCATGTGGGTTTATACACAGAGATAAGGATAACTAAGCAATCAGCAGGTTACAGCAAAACAGCATAAAAAAAATCCTCTGATAGTTTGTTAATAAATAACAACAATTCATTGAGGTCCGCGTGAAATAAGAAGGGAGTGTGGCTCATCATAGGGTTGTTCAGTTTGAATGGAGAAGCAGTGGTAGTAAAAAATGTTCTCTAATACTGCAAAACAGTTACAGAAGTTAACTACACAAAAGTACTTTGATAACATTGACCGCTAAGCAACTATAAATGTAGACAAACTAGCAAAATGCTACTAAAATGTATTCAAACTACAAGTTAAAAACATTTATATTACTACATGTTAAACTGTCTCAAAGTGCACACACACACATATTTGAAGCTGTGGTCAGACAGACATTACATGTGAGAGAAAAGGAGACAGGAATATGATATTATTTTAAAAATAAAGTGACAGTTTACAGTGGGAACGAGACTTCAAAGTCCTCAGTCTGACGTGCTGAAAGCTGTCAGAGGTAATGTAACTGTGTGTGTTTCTGTGTGACCGACAGCTCAGAGGAAAAGCTTTGCAGCTCTCATGTCAGAAACCCTGTACCCCCCACCCGAGGTGGCACCCGCCACAAGGTGTCACGGATGTGAGAAGTAATTGAAAATTCTACCAGGGGGAGCAGATGGCAGCACGCGCTGCAGCAGTAGTTGTTCAAGCAAATGATGCAAACATAATACACAGGGTGTGAGAGACACTATACTCCCCTATGACGACAACATGAGAGGCTGCTCGGGGCAACTCGTCCTGAACTAATTGTGAAATTGTGCACGTAAGCAGAAGCTTTGGACAAGGGGACAGGGGTGAGAAGGGGGTCCTGGGATAGAGGAGGAAGAGGAGGGGGCTTGTGACTGGTGGTCGTGGCAGCTTCTGGGCGGGGGCAGTTGTAAGTTTACCCACTGAGCTGCATTCTGGCGTCTCACGTTGCTGCCTGCTCTCAAAAATGGCACCAAATGCGTCTCCCTGTGAAATTCCTTGCTAGCTTATAGGTGAAGGAGGCGCGCCCCCTCCCCTTAATTCATGTGCTGCCTTGAGGAACGTTCCCGCAGCAGTTATTTGAAGCAGGGAGGCGAGAGAGAGAGAGAGAGAGAGAGAGAGAGAGAGAGAGAGAGAGAGAGAGAGAGAGAGAGAGAGAGAGAGAGAGAGAGAGAGAGAGAGAGAGAGAGAGAGAGAGAGGAGCTGAGACAACACAACAGTGGCTGGTCTAGTGCTGCTGACTTGACTGCCATTAAGATCCACACAGCTGTGCAGAGAGCAGCTGTAGACCAGAGGAGTGAGAGGAGGCCAGAAATAGTTTTTCTCGACAGGGCCACACACTGGATCCATTCACAGCAGAATAATAAAGCTGATCTCGGTGCGCTCTCTATGTCGTGTGATATCATGATGCACGGTGGCGGCTTGGGCCTTCGTATCATCTGATCCCTGCACAACTGCTTAAGCGCTTAAATCAACTGAATCTCACAGTAACGCTGTCCTCAGCTTCTTTAAACCACAAGTACTTCTAGGCAGGAATTAAAGGTCTAGCATGTCTTCCACATCATTCACAAAGCTTAATGATCTGACTTTTATGAGTAACTTATGTGACAAATATGTAACACTGAAGAAAAATGATACGCCTTTAGAGCTTTAGTTTTTAGTTCCTTTACAATAAAGTTATATGAAATAAATTAAGGACTTTCTTGCAAAATGATTCATCATTTTATAATTATGGTGACAATGAGAGTCAGAGTCAGCTTATTTTGCAGACCATGTAGACACATAAGTCTTTTTTCTGGAGGTTTTGGTACATAATACACACAGAAGGATTAAAATAATAAGCTAAGAAAACAGCAGTACTGTTATATGAAAAATAATATAGATGTGTAAAAAAAATATTTTTGTATGTTATATTTTTTCAAGTCAATCTAATTTGTAATCTATTTTTGTAAATCTATTTTTAAAGTGTGATGAAAAAGCTGCGGTGTTCTGAAAGTTGTTGCCAAAGGGCTGTGCAAAAGTTTAATGTACGCTGCTTTTCTTTTCTTTCTTTTGTTTGTGAGACAAAACAAGTAACCTGAAGATTACAGATAACCCAGACTTTTGGAAATCGGGAATTTCTCTATTATCCAACAATACGCAGTTGATCCATAAAAGATAATTGTCAGATAGCTGGATTATGAACTTATTGTTTGATTTTCTAGAATTACTTCAGTGGAATAGTTTAAATAAAACAGTTGTTTTTGCAGAAATACCAAAAAAATCACAACATGCTGATCTGTATTTTTCAACAGTGCTCTGTGGTTGGTCTCTATCTGCTGGTCATGCAGAAACTACTCTGGTTTGACACTTGACCCTTTGTCCCATAGTTTACAAATAAGTCTGATGCTTTTCCTGACAGCAGGGCAAACTTGTGCAAGCATATCTCTGTTATGTTGCTGGGAATTTTTATGTCACCTTCAGAGGAGAAATAGTTACTTACAGCAATGTGGCATCTCTCCCTTCTCCTCAAAATCCAAGTTATAGTTTCTATTTTATGGATCAGTGAAAATAAAAATCATCTTAAATCCTTGTCTTACATAATATCTCATTAACCAAGTGGTCTGTGTGTGTTTGTGCGAACAGGATAAGGTGGCCAACACATGGTGCAGCTTGAACATCCTGATAAAGATCAGATCCATTCTGTCCAGTGACACTCAGATCTACCTCAGGTAATCCTTCTCCCTCTCTCTAACACGCTCTCACTATTTACTCCTCTGATCTTCTCTCTCTTTGCTTAACCATTCTGTCCTCGTTTTTTACTTCGACTCTCCTCCCCCGTGTTTCTTTAACAATCCTTTAATTTCCTTGAAACGAAGAACTTTGGAGACTGTGATCCAGTGAATCGCAGATAGGTGAAGATAAAATCAGTGCCCAAGGACACATCTTGTGAGGAGCTTTTGTACTTTGAGTCACTGCTGTTTTTGAAAGAACGGCGTGCTGTAATTAAACTGCCCGAGGTGAAAAATAGGTTACATACAGAGGCGCAGAGTAATTTAACCTACTTTCCTAAATGCTGTTGATCGGTCAACAACTGTTGGTTGTTAATGTTTTTTATTTTAAAAATCCTAGAAATTATGACTAATTAATTCATAAATTGATTGATTATAAAAGATAAAAAGGTAGTCATTAGTTTCTCAGTTCATGTCTTCAAAATGCTCATTTGTTTAACACCTGAAGACCTTTCACTGAAAAAGAACAATAGAAGCAGCATCAATAAACCCTGAACCAGGTATCTGTCATCTTTTAAAGTTTGATTTACCAATTTATTTGTTTGTTTATTGCCTTTATTCAGAGGATAGGATGAACTGGTGCCCTATAACTTGTCATCTTTGTTTGAGAATCCCTGGAAATGATGATTAAGTATTACCAAGCTAAAATCAATAACTGTTGAATCATTTTCTTGGACCAAAGCAGCCTAAACTAGGACACAGTAAACACAGGAATGGACTAACTTTCTGCCTGCCTCTGAGCATCCAAGGCAGCACTCCATCCATAAACTCCAACTGGTCCAGAACCCTGCTGCTCGTATCATCACAAGAGCCCCGTCCGTTAATCACATCACTCCTGTCCTTCAACAGCTTCACTGGTTACTGGTCAAAACTCGCATCAATTTCAAGATTCTGCTCCTCGTCTTTAAGGCCCTCCATAACCTCGCTCCTCCATACCTCTCTGAACTTCTCCACATCAACACACCCGGCCGCACTCTCAGGTCTTCTTTTTCCATTCACCTCACTACACCACCCGCCCGCTTAACCACCATGGGGTCCAGACTCCAGAGCCTTCAGCCGGTCTGCCCCCCGCCTCTGGAACTCCCTCCCACTAGACATCCGTAACATCAACTGTCTTTCCATCACATCTCAAAACACATCTTTTTAAACTGTCATATTCACTCTAATTACAACTCTTCACTGCACTTCATCTTATCCTGTTCATTTTATTTTCATTTATTAATTACGCTGTATCATGCCTTGTCGATGGTATCAGCCCAATTTTTTAAATGTTCTTTTTTATACTGTGCCCTGTACAGTGACCTTGAGTGCTAAGAAAGGCGCCTTTAAATAAAAAGTATTATTGTTATTAATACTTTATTGTTATTAGTACTTCAATAAATAGTTTTGATCCAAACCTGACCAGTAATCGATGCACAGGCTGTATCATGGTGGAGCCTGCTTCAATAACAGAGCACACTATATATAGGAGTCCTGTGTTTGCAGCACGGACACGTTTCCTGCAGACTGTTAAGTCCGGGGATCAGCTTGGACTTCATTGACTGTAGTACATTGCAACAAATGAGAAATGCACTTGTGTTTTTGGCACAGCGGGTGGATTGCTAGATACTCTGGAATGTTTATGCATAGAATGAATCAGCTGTGAGAAGTTATCTAGGTCTTTTCCGGATCTCATAACCCTGCCCCATGCATGACACATGCATTACACACCTGCTTTTATGATGCTAAATTACCCACTCTATAGTCCTTTAGTGTTAAAACTGTGTGTCTGTTGTCATTATCTTTCTCTATTCATGTGTCCTGTTCTACAAATATTTTGTTGACCTTGTGCCTTGAACTTAAAAGTTGCCTGACCTCTTAGCACATTCACACTGACACATATTTACTCATATTTCTGGAGCTTCCACCCCCAGCAGGCGACAATTGAAGGGTTAAAATAATGCCTGCTAACCCTTCGACGGGTCCAGTATTTCCCACATAGCTTGGGTCTTAGGCAGTGTTTGAAAATAGCAGGAAACATTCACAGTGGGATCTTGTTTCAGGCTAATGATTCTTTGCAGATTACATAAAAATCAGATAATCAAATAAGGTATATTAACTGCATCTTGCTTTTTTTGTGTTTTGTCATTCTAGCATAAGAGGCAGAGTGCATTTAGTGGAGATATTATCAGTTTTCTCACAAAGTCAATACTGGATCTACGTGCAACTACATGTGTCTTGTATTGACTACAAATTGATTTAATCCCTCATACTTTAAAATAGTTTCTCCCCACTGGGAGAAACTATTTTCTCCCGTGATGGATTTTCTGATTTTGATTTGTGTATTTTTTTTTATTTTTTTTTACAGTGTAGATGTGTAATGATCTTACTGGTTATGCTTTTTTTTTCCAGCACTGCCTGCACTCTTCTAGCAGTTCTTCCTTCCTGTGTCAGACTTCTGATGAAGCCGACCCTCTGGCAGTTTAAACTAGCTTTGGTGAGTAAACAGGAATTCCTCCCCTTAAAGAGGGATATAATATCTTTATTAACCCCTTGCATCAGGAATCAAATATGAGTCGTTTAATAACTTAAATTTGTGTTTAAAACTTTTACAAGCTTTGTCTGAGTCAGTGTTATACATTGTCTCTGTTTATGTGTTACTTATTCTGCCCTGATTGGAAAGCGTGCTGTCTAGTCCCAATATGAAGTCCTACTAATAATCTCAATCTCACTTTCAGGTTAATTCATCTCTAGCATTTTTCCTTTTCTCCTATCAAGTCCATGAGAAGTCTATCCTCTTGGTTGCCTTGTAAGTACAGATGTAGTACCTGGAGTGTCTCACTGGGTGATGTATCAACTGTAACAGCAGGCACAATACTGCTCCTATCTATGTAGAGATAACTCAAATATTCAGCCACGTATTTAATTTTTCAGTCTGACTAGAGTTCAATTTATGTCCTGCAGATTGAAAATGGGCCAAATCATGCACACTCTAGTCCTGCCGTACTCTCCAAGTTGCAGAGAAACAGTCTGTCTGAGTATAAACTTGCATATAGAGAGGTTATTCCCCTCTGTCATCATTTTCTGTGCTGCACAGACACAAAAAAGCTTCCACAGGCAAGATTCAGGCCTGCTGTGTGTCATACGGGCCATAATTCAATGGAGTAAAAGCAGTACTTTCAACAAGTGCATGGATGTCAGATTCATTGCCATTAACCTCCATGTGTGTAGAGCTGTGACGTCTGTAGGTAAGAGAGAGAAGTCAGGCAAAGATTTGACAGCGAGGGATTTGGTTCCTAGATCTGGGCTCATCTATTAATCTAGATTAGGGTAGATTGTTGCTTTATTAACTATTGAGTTATATCTCCCACCTGTCCCCCTGAATCAATCAGTAATGCATGTCCAGGGATTAGGAAAGAATGGCAGGCGGCAGCTCAGGGCGTTGTTTGCGCAGGATCAATTATTGGGCTGTAACAGGATCGCCAAAGAGCACTGGTTGTAATTATGGGCTCAGGGACCGGCGGAAAGTGCCCACCTCAGAGCACAGTGTACGACAAGCAGCGGCTAGCAATGACGCAGGCAACCAGGTTCAATTAACAACAGGCTTTCATTACACAGAAATATGCTTATGTGCTCTGAGGTCATGATTTTAACATTTGAACTTCTTGGCAAATGATCCAAGGTCCTCTTTAAATTGAGTCATCTAGTTCAAGTTAAAGGAATATATGTAATTACAGTTATTAGAAAAAACTAATGTGATACAACAAACACTTGACTGTCTTGTGAGGGACTGTCAGTAATCGATTCATGTGGTTGTCTTACTCGGTCATTTGCTCAATTATTCTACACACATGACATTGTTTCACACCCTGTTTTGACCTAACATGGCCTCATTCTCTGTCGCACTGGGAAATATTATTTAATGGTACTATTCGTGGTTTGTGTTTAACAGTGAACTTTGATATTTCTAGGCCTGCTTGTCTCCTGCTGAATGACCTCCCCCTGATGGTTATTTGGTTCCTGCAGGCCTCTACTTTCAGGTAAGACTGTGGACCACAAACTGAACAAAGGTATGAGAGGGTAAGAGCTGGGTCTTTTCAGCACCAACTGGAGCACTTAAAGCTGCTGTTGGTAGGACAGAGTAAACATCTGTTCAGAGAGAGGGACTTCGAATGTCAACACTATCCCTCCCAACCAGATTTCCTCTTAGCCCCCCAACACAGATCGGAGTGCACAATCATGATAGTGCCGGACTCATAACCAATCAGAGGACGTAGTAGGAGCCGCCACTTAACCATTCAGGACAGAGGATTGGAGATTAGCTATGATTAGTCTGTCATAACGGGAACTAGGGGAATAATAACATTGCTTGATACAAAGGCATTGGAAAACGCAGAGATTTCACAAAAGTCTGAAATTACTTCACTTACCGATGAGTACTGATGGGTATTATGACCTTTTCTCCAAACCCAGCAGAAAAAAGGAACGTTTTTTACACCATTCCTACCAACAGCAGCTTTAATGGAAACCCAATTTTTTTGTTGGAATCCGTGCTCATTAAAAAAGTTTTGTTTTGTTGTTCGTCACAAAAAATAATAATTGTGTCTTTAGTTGAAGCCATAACTCTTGATATTTTTTAAATTTATATGTTTGTTAATGATTTGCTAATATCCTATGCGGCGGTACTTGAGCCATTTCAAATCTGTACAAACGTACCATCTTTTTTTAAATGTGCCATTTAGCCTAGCTGTTTTTTTTTTGTGGAGGGAAACATGCTAACTTCTTTTTTTTTTAACCCAGAGCTAATGAGTGAAAAGAAAAAAACTCCCTATGACTCTATCAACAGCTGGTGAGCTTAGCATTAAAACAGGAAATGTGGGGAAAAAACCTGCTAGCTTTCCACTCCTGTCTTTCTTTTTGTCTTCAAAGAAGAGCTGGAAGTGTGCCTCCATCTTGTTTTTGCCCATAGTTAAATTAGAGGATCAATACTGCATGCATTCCTGTACAAATCTGAAGCAACACCTCAACACTATTGATGTAGCATTTTGTCTGGAAAACATGACAAATTGCCAGCTTGTGTCCTTCCAGAGGTTAATTCCTTATCTTCTAAAGCTTCTTCATAAACACACTCTCTCATTTGTTTAAGCTATAGAGATTTGAATGTGAAAAAAAATTTGTAATGAGGGTTTAAGTTTAAAAAAACTAAACCTTATTTTGATGTAAATTTAAAAGAGCAATGGTACCCAATCAGTTAATCTCATGACCTCTTTGACAAATTAGCTCTGGTTTCTGACGTGGATTCATTAAGGATTCTTAGAAGTTTGGTGTTATCTTCACCCCTTTAAGTGGGGCAACCGCTATCAAATCAGACCGCTGCTCAACAGAAGGAAACAGCATTAGCAGGATGTCAGTCAGCATTACTCAGCATCTTCTGTTCTTTTTTTTACAGATATTGTTTTTGAATCAAACACTCGTTGACTAACTATTCATTTTATTGGTTTATTTTATTTATTTAGATTAGGGGACAGTGCACATTGATGACCATGGGCATGTTAATGTACCAGATTGTAGCCAAAGACTAATTTCAATCCATAGTCTCTGGTAGGTTGGGGAAATTTACATCACGCATGTACTTGAGAAATATAAACTTACATAAAACCAGACACCAACACATAGAGACCAAACGACAACTGGCAGAGACCAACCGATTAATGAAAAGAAGACTTAGAAGATATTCACCATCATAGAGCCATGTCCAAGCTTTGCCCTGCAGATCAAGGGAAACTTGCCAAGGACCAACTTTTTTAGACAAGAAAGAAAAGAAAGCCTGTTCCATTTTGTAAGAAAGGGGATATTTGAAGTTTTGCATGCTTGGTCTAGTGACCCAGTCTCTGAACTAATTGGCTGTCCTCCAACGACAGTCAAGCCTCTGGAGATGACAACCTATCTTTTGGGGTTGCCACTGCAACCAGCAGTTTGGGATAATGGACCTCTGGCCAAGACCTATTTGCGATTATTTACAGACTCACCAGCAACTTGAGAAACAAGAACGGGGTTGGAGTTGAGAGAAAACACCTAAGGGCGGATTGTTAGCTTCCCTTTTCATGCAAATGTATATTTTTTACAGATAAAAAACCCCCTAAATGATGAGTTCTGTGATTATATTATTATATATGTCAGTTGCTCTCTAGATGAACGTTATGCTGAATACAACCAAGGTCAGTAGATATTCCAGTTGAAAATACAACCCAGATTTCAAACAGAAACCATAAAAACCTATAATTCAGATTCTGCGTTTTTATGCAGATGTCTGATGATGGAGATGAGGTATGACCTGATGTTAAGAGGAGCTTATATTAGCTAATTTTAGCCACTCATTTTGTTACAACTGACAGTTCAGAGTCAGTTCAATTTTTTTTTGTAGATCTCATATTTGTGCCACTGTTGCAGCACATTTCCGTATGTATTGTTTTCATTATTAAGAAAAAAAAACTATTCCTGTGGCCTTTCCTGTTTATTAAATAGTCAAATGTGATATCAGTGCTTTAAATTTGTCACTTCATCACTTTCCCTGTCTTTCCTGTCCCAGCCTTGTTGGCTGTAAAATGACAAATGGCATAGTTACAGTCCTCTAAAGCTAAATGGGTCTATGATATGGGTTGAGCTGAGGACCATGAATGGAAAAGACAAGTAGTGCTGCAAATGCTCTGTCTAACTTTCACCAGCTGTTGTTAAATTCTTCCGGCAGCACTAATTGTTGTGCGTGTGGTTTAGTATAAGGATATCTGGGGATTACAGGGCATAGTCTGCATGCCTGCTGTCTAAGTGTGCGTTGTGGAGGGACAGGAGGTCATTCTGTAGCTGCCTCTCAGTACAGTTTATCTTGAACTCTAACATTATCTGCATCCTCTAGAGACTGCCATTTAAAAAATACATCTTTTGTTAGCATAATTGGCTTAATGGATACTCAACCATTGCAATTTGAGGAGGAGAGAAAGCAGCCAGTCTTTTAAATTGACCAAGTATGTATTTCAAATTGTCCAACGTTTATCTGCTGAATGGAGCTTTTTTGTCAGAGTGAAAATCAGAATGAGGGTTTTGTTGTGAGTGGATAGGTTTTTATAAGCTGGGGTGATGTGCGACTTGCTATGAGTCAACTGTTGTTCTTGTCCATGCCCCTTCTGCTAAACTAAGATAAGCTTGGCATGAATGTCGGAGCAAACTCTTCCCCGGGGACAGCCTGCGTGTGCAGGCCTGTTGCATAAAAAGATACGTGGTTTACTGTTGCCCTTTTCTCACATAAACATGATACTGGACGTCATGATGTAATGTTGGATGTACTTGTAATAATATCTTCGTCGTCATCATCATGCTTTGTATATTTTCCATTGAACAAGTGTGTCAAAGCAAGCTTTGCATTTGAAATGGGAAAGAGATTTCAAAACAGCTTTCTCAGGATGCAGTTCTTGCTTACGCTGCTCAGACACATTTTCTGTTGCTCTATTTTTGAATATCATAAATGTTTTTTTTACAAAGACATCAGCCTAAATTTCTGAAAGATGTGAAGAAGTGGCACTTTTTGCTAAAATGAAACCAAATGTCTAGGTGTCTTAAACCTGCACTGCCTCTAACGGCCAGCAGGGGGCAACTTTGATGGCTGCAAAAAGAAGATGGATTGTGTATAAGAAGATAGGAAAATAATCCTGCTTTTCACTTGATTTATTAGCTCATTACCCATTTTATTTGAAGGGTTTAAGGCACCAATAGCTAGTTTCAAGTCTTCTTCAATATGATGTTTATTTGCTTAATTATATTCAATTTAGAAAACAAAAAAATGGCTATCTAACACAAAATCAGGTCAACAAGGATAGGTGTGAAACAGTATGTGTATCTGACCGGTCATCTATCTATAGTCACCTCTGCTGTCATATACTGAGATGGTGAAGATTAAATGGCCAAATGTGAGGCTTCATAAACCAATGTGTGACGTCAAAGTGATCACTATTTCAATACTGTCTAGTCTGTAAATAAACCCTTGTTCTCGTCTTTGTCGCCCTGTGCAGCATGCTGCCTCTGTTACTGAAGGACGGTCTGCTTGTGCCCTATGTTGTCACATCGCTGGCCTTCCTCTTCTTCAGCATCTATCTGCTGTCTGCACTGGAGAACTGTACGGAGGAAGAGCTGAAGCTGGGAGCCTATCATAAGCTGCTCTTCTTCTTACCTAAACTGGACCTGGCCTGTATCGTAAGATGGAAGGTAAGCGTGGTCTATTTCCTCTCTTAACAACTGCAGCTGTTCCAGCATTTCTTCATAAAGGAGGAAGCTGCTGCTGCTGATGTGGGACGTCCTGGAAATTAGTGTTAAATTACCTGGGCAGTTTTCAGGTTATAGACACATTTTAAGTGTTAGCATTGTCGCAAGTTAGGTGTTATAATGAGGTATTAGTTATGTATAATCGTCAAACTAGCTAACTACACTGCAAAAAGCCAGCCTTCAAAAACAAGAAAAAATATTTAAAAAATTGAGGGTACATTACTTAAACTAAGCAAAATTATCTGCTAACACAACAAGAAAATTTGGCTTGTCAAGACTTTCCAAAACAAGTTAAAATATCTAACCCCATGAACCCAGAAATACCTTAAAATTTGAGTATTTTTACTAATAACAAGTGCATTTTTCTTGATAGAAATAAAAAATATGAGACTTCTTTTCTCAATATATTGAAAAATATTCTAAAATTAAGTAATCTTATCAGGCAAAAATAAGCAAATTTCACCCTTATCTGAGATATTCAATCTTACTTAGATTCCAGTTTTTGCAGTGTAGCCTAGCAGCCCTCTGGCCTGCTGTTATTGGCTGCAGAGATAAGAGGTACTTTGTGTTCTTTGTGGGTGATAGTTGCTCTTTGGGACCGAATATGAAGTAAGATGTTCCAGATTAATCTGCATTTTCAAATTTTTTTGGCTATATGATTACAATATTGAGCACTAATACTGTGATTTGCAGTTCAAATTAAAATGAATGCATCTTTGTAAATACTACAGTGTTCAGGTGAGGAGCAGATTTGAAAATGCCTCCAACGGTTTGAACTGATTTCAAAAGCAATAAATTCTGCCTTTCCAGCTCCAGAACAGAAGCATACACAGCGAGCTGAACTTTTCTGTCACCATGAATTTATAATGGCTGCCACTGGCAAGACCTGCTGTAATGAGCATAGAAAATCTGATTTCAGGTTAATTATTCCGTGATTCTAGCAACAACAAAGTGGGGCTGACAGACATTGTAAATGTCAACAGTGTGACGATTTTTTAAACCAGCAATGGATGACATGAGTGAAATAATAAAGTGCACAAAGTGTAAGGCTTCAGTTGTGTGGGGAATGACTATAGTCACAACACAGTGTTAGTAGGATAGGCCTTTATCTGTTCAACAATAATGTGTATCATTTTAATCACATTGGAACTCAGTATCAGCTATTACTCACAGTCAGGAATAAATAATGATACTGGAAAAAACTCTAATAACAACCAAGCTAAAGTTAGTTGTTACTTAAATTTGGATATAAAATGTTAATGCAATATTATTGAAGCTTCAACACAAAGCTACCCCAGGAACTGTGTTAATGACTAGGCTGTCTCAAACCATTTTAAAAAACCTCTGTAAGGGAAGGGTACTATAACTCACTGTGACTGTGATTTAATGGTTTCTATCAGTCACATGTTGTTAGTCAAGCAGCAAGGTTTGTGTCTTCAGACTGCTGGCAGTAACTTCTGTCATTGTGGTTCAAGCTCTAATTTGTTGTTAATCTAAGAAAGGTCACGCAGATTAGACAATATCTTTAAACACCAGTGGGGAAGACAGTGTGTATCTCTTCCATCATATTGTTTATCAACACAAACTGATGCCCAAATACACATACTATTACTCACCATGTGTATAATAATATCTATTTGCTTGTTGCATCTTTAAAAGTATTTGCGCTACCCGAGAAGTTCAGAATCTACAAACAAGGGGCTGTAAGATTGGATGTTTGAGTGCTATTTGATTTTACGAAGTGACACATATCCTGAAAAGGCAAAACACTAGGAAGGGACTTGATGCGTACATTGATTGGCATTCGCATTGGATATCAGCTCTGTAGGTTTCTACTTCAGCCCTGACATCTATCCCCTGTCAACCTTAAATTATAACTACAGCCGTGATCCATAAACAATTCAAGGAATTTCATCTGATGCCAAAAATTCGAGACAGCATGCCACCAGACGCCAAAAAAGAAAGAGCCATCAGCCTTAATTGACAAAACAGACTTCAAACATCATCAGGAATGTCTGAAAAAAACAACATTTTTTCTTGTTTAGCAAAAAATATGAAAGACACTAAATTGATTTCATGGGAATTATTAGCATGCTTTCAATTAGCTTCTGAAATGCCCATAGTCAATGAACAGCAATCAGAGTAGTGATATTTCTTCTTTATATTTGAAGTGTATCTCTGCTCTTGTGTACAGGGGGAAGGAGGATGTGCAGCAGATGTATTTGAAATAAGTAGGGTGCTGATTTCAGGACCCGAGGGTGGCCCGGACTTTGAAAATGGCACTAGACCTAAATTGCAGCCGTGTGAGAAGATATACCCAACTGTATAAATAAAGATCATGTGCCACTGTAAGCTGTGTAAGCTGTCCAGGGATGAAAGCCGCTGCCAGGCAAAGAATTATTTATCACTTATTTAAGTTTCCACAGCGTCTGAAGTGGTTGCACCGCCAGCCCCTTAGCGACAGGGGCACTGCTAGGGTGTCAGAGATTAAGAGAAGGTGTCTTTTTATAGCATGTGTCATTAACACAGGTTTGCCTACATATATTTATTTACACAAGCAGCATAAATAGCAGGCCTCGATGATGGCGATAAGGTTTCATGGGTTTGGGGTGGCGAGGCGTGTGTGGGTACGAAGTGTTTCCTCCATCTTACTCACGGACTTCTCACTGGGTCATAAAGCCCAAATAGACACACGAGCGGTCTCACTGCCAGTTCTGTTGCAACCTTGTAACACAGCAAAAAGTAGTTATGGAGGCCTTAATTCAAATGAGCCCTCCTGCCGTGTGAGACTGCAAGCCTTAATTTCTTCTTTATGGCATCTCTATAACGATCAATCTGATTCAAGTCAGCCAGCGATAAATATGTGCGCTTTGAAAGCTTCTTCAAATTAAATCATTCATTGGTATGATCTAGTAGTTACACTTCAAATTAAGGGAAAAGATAACCATTTGTACTTAGCCTGAAGCTCCCATGCTTGCTATTATTTTATAATGAGAACTTTCAGCTCTGACTTATCAATTCTGTCATCACCAGAGATATCTACGTACCTAAAAGGGGTTTTTCCATAGTTTGAGAACAACAGATATCATTTTAATTCCATTTAATGAGCAAAACTGCTCCTTACATAATACAACTTTGTGACGCCTTGTGGTAGTCGCTCCTTGCATTGAGCTCTACCGTACCTCAGGTTTTTTCAACAAGAGAGGCTATTTTATGTAATCAAGCAATGCTTTATCACTCAGCATGTGTGCATTTTACTGGAGAGATGGAGGTCTGGGTGTAACTGCGCCTATATGATGCAGTCAGATAAATGCTTTTAGGGATTTATTTTGGACTTAGGACGGACTTGTTGCAAATAGGTATTGTGTAAGACATGAAGAACAGATAGACGTGGGAACTGAGTTGAAGATAATATGCACTTTGTAGTGAATTTATCAAAATCTTTATCGTAATGTCGAATGTTATCGTGCATCGTATATATTTACAATACGGTGCAGGCCAGCTCAAAACTAACCTCTGAAAGAAGACAAAAAAAGAGAGAGCATAATGAATCAGTGAACAAAGATTATAGCTAAATATAAAGTTAGCTTGCTACCATCACTGTCAGTTTAAGTTTCATGCCATTCTTGATGTATCGTATACTAATGAAAGCTGTTGGGACTTAGCTTTAGATTTTCTTCCTCCTTTCTATTTATTGGTTGGTCATTAATCAGTAAGCAGTGTAATTATAATAATTTGCCAAATGTTCATACCATATTCAAACCTGGACTACTGCAGTTCAACATGAGAGAAAAATAGAGAAAAAGCTTGTGAATCAAATAACAAATAACTTGTCTGTCTGTCGTCTGTCTGTGTTGCAGTTCTACATCAGTGTCACAGTCATGGCTGGTCTGAGCTTCGCGAGTGTGGTGATGGCTCCTCCCCCACATCTACCAGATTTGTTTCCTGTGCTGGTCTCGGTTGTTTCTTTTTGCCACTTCTTGGGGACATTTCTATATTTCACAGTTGTCCAGTTCAGCGAGCCAACCAGCAGAAAGAGCCAGAAGAAGACCAACTAAACAGAAGGTTGTGAGAAGTGAACCCAGCAGAGGAGTTTCAGTTTATTTTGAGACAGGTAACACTGTGGAGCTAGTTGGAAGGTTTTCACTTGTGCCATCATGAAGCCAGTGCAAATAAAAATAATGCTGCAATGATAAGTCCACTAAACATGAAAGTTAAACTCCAACGGTTTAAAAATTGAATAAGTTGTGGAATAAAAAGTCAATCATTTGAGGGTTCTGACTTTGCAAATATGGACAATTTCTGCATTTCTTTTCTTTGATTTATAGTAAATTTAATGTGTTTGGGTTTTAGACTGGGAGATTTTGAATTGTGATGAACATTTCCCAGTTTTCTGACCAATCAATTATTAGAAGGACAATTTAAAGATTGTTTCTTAATTTTACAGAGGTTGATTAGCACCCTTCACAAGTACTTATTGAGGCATTTTTGGCTGAAAATCAAGATATTCAACAAACATGGAAACTGAGGGCGGCTGCAATATGAAATTAAAGGAACATGTGGTAACAGTTCTACGACTTGGACCAAATAAACCAGTCTTCTTTGTGATGTTACTTAATCTAAATACTCAGTTTACACCGGTACTTATCCCACCGTGTCTTACTTTTTGTGAAACATGAGTCTTTTTTTTTTAATATTGTTTTGCTTGGACCAATGGTTTACCACTCTCTGTTGCTAAACTATAACTGGCCAATCTCTAATACCCAAGCAAGCAACCTGAAGGCAGTTCTCACATTAGGGTGTAGATCGGTCTGTGCCTGTATGAAGCAACAGTAGGTGGCTACAGTAATCAGCCCACCTGTTGTAATGTTCATGTTCGGAGCATGAGAACAGGTGTTGATTAAATCTTTAGCTAACTTTTAAAGCCCCAGCTGATGGTGCTGCTGGACTCAGTATCATGAGGTGTTCCTGTTACTTTTGTCTTCTTTCAGTACCTCTTTCTGGGTTGTAATTCAGTGCCTACCTGATGGGTCTGGACTCAGGTCTGGCAGTAACGGTTTAGTATCAACCATACATGTGAACTTTTCTAAAGCTTTTCTACTGTATATTTTTATCCATTGTTGAAGTAATTTTGTACAAACTTGTGAAAATAAATAAAAAATCTCAATGACCTGAAGTGAACATGGATTTTATTACCAGGTTGTAAAATGATTAGATTTTGAGCAGCTTCATATAAACTGTCTACATTTACCAAGTAGCCTCGCTAAATCACCCATAACAGTCTGCCAGGGACACAGCCAATAATTGGACAGAAATTATATCTTTCAAAGCTTTTACTCAACATCATTAAATATTCATTACCAGTCTTGGATACTACAAGGGTCCCGCACCAAAGACCTGTTCATTTAAAACAAAACCAGCGACGGGACAGGCCTTAAAAAGAGATGATGGAAGGTGACATATCTGAACATAATGCCATAAAAGTTGAAATACCACAGAAAAAGGTACAAGCAATTTCTTTCTCCAATCTCTGAGCCAGTTAATGACAGGCATAAAAAAATCCATTACAACTATAAATGTTATCAGGTCAGTGAGGGTTGCCTGTGCATCTGAGGCTCCAGGCCGGCAGCCAATAAAGGGCCACAGGGACAAATAGGAGCCTGAGATCTGAGTTAACTGTTACTACAGTGGGGTATGAACATTAGGGGGGCAATAAGAGGCGGCGTGAAAGGCGCTGGTTTCCCCTCTACAACTATTGTATAAAGTCATCTAATTTAGTGTGATGTAACATGAGAAAAATACTAAACTCAACACATCCAAAATAAAAATGGATGCATGGTTTGGTGCAAAAAAAATTATTTAAATAATTTACAACAAAATAATTTCCATCTCAACTGGGGAGCTTGTTTTTTGGGAAGAATCTTGCTATATCTTTCAAATGTTTTGAAAAGTTAACATCTATTTTTGTTATTTATTATTTAAAAAAGAACAAATTAACATGGGGCGTAATTGGGGTTTCGTTGACTTTTGCAGCCAGCCTCAATTGGACACTTTAAGAATCACAGCTTTTTGCAAATCTGCATTTTTCAACACCAGATTTTGCTGCTTGGTTTAAAAGCACAGTGATGGTAAAAAAAAACTCCTGTCAGTATCCAGACTCCAATTTGTTATCCTGAATAATTATCCCCAGTTTTTGTGGCTTTAAAACTTGGATTTTGGAGAGGCAAATAAGTAGTTACTGTGTCCTGTTTATGAGTCAGAAAGAACATGCCCCCATAGAGCCCAAGATAACTAATAAAAACTATAACTAGAAATAAGAATAAGAACCAACTTATCTACCATCCAGTAGTGAAAACCATTTGTATAGGTACGAGACTATTTGATGCCTCAGGGTTAGGGAGGGGAGCATTAAATGCGCCTCAGACCCTTCTTTCAATCTCCAAAGGGGCTTGTATCAAAACATTAGTTTTGTTTATGAGCGTTCTGGCTTTGTCCTTCACGTGGCCTCTAAGGGTGATAAAGTGAGAGTTACACGATCCACCTTCGGCAGAAATAGGAAATGTTGCTGTGAACACCAGCTGTTGCGTAGGTCGACTCGGGCAGTGAGAGGCCTCGGCCTTCCCAGGCGCTGCCAAATAAAGAGACTACTGTGTTGTGTGAGACAGTCCCCCCCACCTTTACTTTTCATAAGGTGTTAAACTGCACAGGTGGGGAGGATTGCATAGTTTTAGCCATAAAGGGGATATGGGTTGCCATCTGAAAGAACATTATTTGCACAGCGTTGCAGCATTGTGGTTAATGTAGAATCAACATTTGTCAGCTGCCAGACACAGACTCAGGCTGTTCGACGGGATTCTAACATGTCTGAGGATTCGCTCCCACAGTCTTTAGACACTTCTCTTGCAAATGAATGACGGCTTCCGAGACATCTCAGCCTCTCAGCTGACAGCACGGTTTCCACATTCATCTCCTGCCTGTTCTCCCCGGGATCATACGCACAAGAGGTGAAGAGCAATTCCATTAGCTGTCAACAGCAGAGATGCCTCGCTAACAAAAACCAGGGGAATATAGGAGAGGAAAACATGATTGTAACCCCAATGGCACCCAGTGATATTACATACACCAAAGTCACTGTCAAGTTTCAATGTACACAAAGAAGAGAGGTAGCAGGAGCTGTATTTTCCATAAACAAATTTTAACAAACCAACAGATTTCTGTCATGTCTAGAAAATTACTACCCCGATTCAGAAAAAGTTGGGACGTTGTCTAAAATGCTGCTAAAAACAGAGCCAAAAAGAGCTTCAGATAAAAACCCATCCCATGGAGGACAAGGCGTCCATAATTTCCAAAAAGATTGTCAAAATTTGACTCATCAGACCACAGGACAGTTTTCCACTTCGCCTCAGTCCATCTTAAATGAGCTCAGGCCCAGAAAACCTGCATTTGTTGATGCAGCGACAATCTGCCTCCAAAGACAAAGGTTTAGAGAAGTGATTTTAAGTACAAGCAGTGATTTCCACTGCAGAGTGGAAGGTCCAGCCATCCAGCATTGGTTATAAGCTTTGTCCCTTGTCGTAGTTTTTTAAAAAAGCTTATATTGTTGCTTTTTTCACAGGTATATATATTTCTGCATCCTGAGATGAAATTCAATAACAGTCAATGAATTAGAAATCCCTGTAAAAAAATGACTCTTCAAAACACTTACGTAATGCTAATTAGTTTCAGTCCTAAGCCACATTTCGCTGGCTTATTTTCTCCATTTGTTAATATTTCAGAGAAACATGGAAGTGTATTTTTTGCTTGCTAAGATGAAATGCAATGACATTCAATACATCAGAAATCACGTCTTAAAAGATTGCATACTCTGCAAACCACGTCGTCGATCGAAGGCCACCATCCTCACTTGGACCAAAACAGCCTATATACAACTCCCCCCTTTAATTACAACCGTGTGTTCAATCAGAAAGCATAAAACTCCCGGTGGGTAGGTGGCATCTGTCTGTGAGGCCTGGTAGGATTGATGTAGCCGGGTGTTAGAGCTGCCTGGGCAGGCAGCCCGCGACCTGCGACACAGCCCCATCACTTTTATGACATCTTAAGGAATCTTCTTTTTAATACAGCCCATTACTGCTGACATACAAATCTTCTCCAACGTAGCCCCAGCTATGGCCTGATCAATTTTTACTCTGCTGAGCCGTCCCCTTTCCCCTCGTTTTGTCATCTCAAAATTCATATTATATAGGATTTTCTTATGGGAAAAACTGCAATAAAAATATGTTACCACCCCAAAGATGTGCACAAGTCAGTGCTTGGCTGTTACAAAAAAGCTTTGCAGAGAATAAAATTTGTTTCTGTAGTAAGCAGAACTGTTTAAATGTTATTTATTTTTATGTTCCTAAGAAAATATATTGTGAGGTGCAGCATTGATTTAGAACATAACCACGTCTCGATATGGGTTGGAGGGGCTGAATTTATGAATCCTTTGCACAACTCCTTTAATTGAATTTTCCAAATCTCTCACCACACACAAATAATCAATACCTACTGCTGAGGGAAACTTGCCTCAGAATTATTAGAGCCTTTCTTTTTCAATTTCGTAGTCATCAGCACATACAGACGCTGCGGGTAATGCTGTGACTATACCCAGAGGATTTATGCCCGCCCCAAGCCTGATTGCTCAACAAGAGTGACTTCTTTAGAATGCTTACTGAAACTTTTGTTAACCTTAAAGGGCGGTCGTAAGCGCTTCTTAAAGCTGCACTCTCACTTTAAGAAAAGTAGTTTCAACCATCACGGCATAAGGCAGTAAGGGATGACAGGGCAGGGCAAAGAGAGAGAGAGAGAGGTGAAGAGGGGAAGAGTACATGACTGATAAGGAGATGTGTGATTCAAGATTGTCCTTAAAGTTTTTAATGTCCACGTGGATTTCCTCTGCTGCTCTGGCTAAAGGGACAGATGACAGGTTCGACACTTGAGTGAGGGAGGAGTCGAAGTTACGGAGTAGGAGGCTTTATCTGGTGTGTAATGGCTGCCCAGGAGGATTGATAATGGGATTTTTTTTTTTTACATTGCAATTAAAACCAAAATCTGCTGCTTAATGTGAAATCATGTACTAAAAGCATTTATCAAAGAATTCCCTTACTAAGTTTAGCATGCTTGAGGTTTTGCTGAAGTAGCCTTTTCTTGGTCTGGTATAATCCATAGCTAATGGTAGCAAATGGTAGGTTATCTTTGCTAATGTTGCAAAACCTTAACCAAAAAGATTGAGTAAAGTTATCACTATCCTCTATTGCCAGAGGCTGTCTATCATTGAATAGTTAGCCCATTCATTTTAAAATTGTTAATTAAAGGTCTGTTAAATGTCCATATTCATGTTGCAAATCCCAACATATCTGCTGTTGCTGCTGATAGTGTTAGCTAAAGGGTCTGTTGCTAAAAGTCTTGAAATTATCAGCTGATTTGAAAGTGATAAGCTGACCTTAGTGACATCATCGCAGCAGAAAGCATCAAAGCACCCATTGCCTTTCTTCATGGTGTCCATGGTTGCACTGCACATTTTGATCACAGTTACTTCACTTAGTTTTGAGGTTTGACGTCATTTTGAGACTGAGGTTGTTACTCTGTTACTCTGTATACAGGAACTCAGCTGAGAAACTAAAGATATCATGGCCATATTCATAAGCTAAATTTACTGTCATGACTAAAAGCCTAGTTTGAAAAAACTCTAAAAGAATCACAGAATATTGTTTTGGTATAAATGACAAATTACATATTTTTTATGCATTATTTAGTATTTTGAAAAATATATCAATACATTACAACTCAATACCGTGGGTGAGCAAATTGGTATGATGACAATCAGTTTTTAAACCATAGTGTATCGTAAAGAAGTATCAAGATTGGTCCACTACTGCAACACTGTTTGCCAGTCATGTGCTCAATATTGTCTACACATCTCGAAGAAAGGTCTTTAAAGAAAGCAAAGTATATTCATAACAGACAATGGATCAACCAAGGTATTATATCCCTAAAATCTCAGCCAGCACTATGTTTGTGTACAAACTTCCACTTTAATGTATGTGAGTTCAATGAGTCTTTTCATTTTAGATCCCAAAACTGGCATACCTGCTGCACAGGTAATGCAGGTCAAAGCCTGGTCATGATATCCTGACACTCCAGGAGTATTATGCCCACAAACTAAATGCACTGAGCTGCTCCACTACCACTTTGGTAAGTTAAGTAAATGAACTGATGAGTCACTGTGTAATGAGGGTAAGGCAATGCAATTGATAATTTGACTCTGGATCTATGGAGTATTGAAACTATGAGTGTAGAACAGTTCATTACTTTGATGAATGAATAAATCACTACTGTGCTCTTCTCCAAGAGAACCTCTGATGAGGCGAGGAGTCAAATCCATATTCAGTTTTATTAAAAGTACTTGTGCATTTTTTTAAAGATGTAAAAGAATACATTTGTATGTTCAACAAACCCTTTTCATTATACATGTTAAGTAACCATCTTTCATACATATTATTTTACATAAGTATATGATTTATAGTGACAAAGATCAGATAAGAGAACAAGTACACACTCTGTGATCATACTCAGTGTTTTCCAAAGAGTTTCTTTTACCCCCTCCCACCCTCCCTCGTATTCAGCACATGTACCCACAGCCTAAAGGGCATGGCAGCATATCTAAACAAACATTTTACACTAGAGCAGAATCATGCTGAGAGATACCATCAACATCATCTGTCTGGATTCCACGCTCTCGGCAGATATAGGCCAGAACTCTTCAGCCGCTTTGAATAACAGTTTGTTTACCCAAAATGTGTGTCTCAATGCACACAGAGGGCCAGCTCTGTCCCACAGCTATCTGCCTTGACATTGTGATCTCTGTTGTTGTAAGGAGGCTTATGCAAAACCGATAAATTTCACAGATCTACCATGTGACAAAAATGTGACATTCCTGCAGTGTGGATCCACAATGCATCATGTATGTTCAACTCCCTCACTGGAACTAATTAAAATAATTTCTAACAACCTTATCGGAAAACAAGCCTGCCTCCTGACAATACCCCCTGTTAACTTTAAACAAGACACCATTGTATGATTGGATCACAAGAATTGCTCTGCTGCGGGCATAATATGTGCCTAAAATAATCAAATTAATTCTTTCACCAGAAAATCTACTATTTGGCTTGTTTGTGTAACCATAACAAAATGTTGTTTTTCTCCAAAGGTCGCCCAACACACAATGGTCAACTAAAACAAGCATGCACTGATGCTTTTAAAGTTTAATAGGAAAGAGGATGTCCTGGGGAATGAAACAGCATCGTGACTGCAATTGTTGTCCTGCTTATCATGAAATTAGTCAAACAATTTGGCGAAAACGTTTTCTTAAGGGGGCTGTGAAGCCCTGGAGATACTTCATATTTTGTGAAGGATGTCTAATAGAAATAATGTGAACAAGAGAAGTCTTTATAGAAGAAAGAGGGGACACTCCCTGCATAATGAATGTATTATTCCTATTCATATCATAGCATCTTTTTGTTGTTTTTATCTTCTTATTATTATTATTATTATTATTATTATTATTATTGTTTGTGTATTCAATGAATCACTTGACTATCATTTTCCTTCATAGACTGATGTGTTGCTGCTTACAAGTGAATTTCCTCCAGTGCAGATGAATAAAGTTTCTTTTCTCTTACTTCATTAAATGAATTGGATATGCTCTGTGAAATTACACAATTATTGAGACATGTAAGCTGCCCTACAAACTTTAACAAATTAACTTTTTTTGTAAATGTGTTGAGTTTGTAAGCTTACCTTCTAACTTGTATCAGTTTGTTCTGAATGAATCTTGTGATATTTTTCAACCCACGGCTCTAATTATGCACGGCCCTTAAACCTCAGTTATCAGTGCAATAAATCCCACTGAGTCATTTTGTTTATCTTGATTGCATACAAGCATAACGTCACGTGGTTATTTACACTGTGTTAGGTTTTTGACATGTGTTACCAGGTACTTCACCTTGTCTGAGAAGCATGTGGTCTTGTTCTTTTTATTTTCCAAGATGAATTTACCCTGGGAGCTGAAAAAGAATAGCAAGTATTTTGATGGTCGAAACAAATACATAAGCCAATACAGAACAAAGGCTTTCTGTTTGATGCCCCAGAAAATGAAATCTTTTATCATGCATTTTACATCCAGGTCAGTAGTTTATGCAAAAAATTACCTACTTTCTTCTTTTTTTTTTTTCTACTTTCTTATAATATCATAATTAAACAGTGTTTTGTTGTTAGGTGTACTTACTCAGCGCTTCAGCTATAGCCCCAAGGTCAGAAGAAGATCCAGTGAAGGAACGTCCTTGTTCACTGCTGCCATCTGCTGACTTATTAGAATACATGATGAGAGAGATAAAAGTAGAAATCTTCAGAACCCCCATCAATACACAGAACACGAGTGGTAAAATGACAAAGAAACCTCACTATGCTCAAAAATTAATAAGCAAAGAAAGAAAAGAAAATGCACTGCTCTAATGTGAAAGGGGAAAGCCATGTCAGAAGTGAGTATTCAGTTTGTAATAAAGCTCATCATCACACCATCTCAGATTTGATGGAGATGGAGACATTTCCGCCTTTTGCAAAGATTTAGAACCAGAGAAGTCTTTCTCATGAAGGTTTTTCTCCAGATCTTTCCTGGCCCTGATGAATGCAGCCGCTGATAGTTCACATCTACAGTCTGGTCAAAGGAAGAATGAGCGATGTGAAAATTCATAAAAAACATCTTCAGAAATCACATTATTCCACTGACAGTGTACTTCCTTGCATACATGACTGACTGTTGTGTTAAATACACTTAAACGACTACAAATACATGCTAACATTCACTAGTTTTATGATGTACGTTCTATACAGTGTGACTAGTGGTTTCAAAGCCTGAATGGGCCAAACAAAGAGCTAAAAATCTACATATAGGCAGATCACTGAAACACCCCGAATAAAAACTATTTCTTTAAATAATCTCTTCCTGATTCATCGATTTGTTTATCTCAGTCTTCCGTACCTAGATACTGCATCTCACAATAAATAAAACACATCGGTGCCTCAAATGACCCCAATATGACAGAGCCAAGTGAGCGTTATGAATGTACTGTAAACGGAGCTCATGTAACGTAGTAGTGACAGCACTATAAAATTAAAAACTAATGCTTATCTTGATGGATGGACCCGACACCAAATGTCTGCCTTGACTAAGGAAATGGTTCTTGTCTTAAGTGACTCTTATACAACTATTTTTAGTGCTATGTAAATCACTGATAATTTGGCCTGTGATGGATCTCAGTCATTCCACGTCTCCTGTCATTAAATTCTGATATGTCATTATGACCATCAGGAAAGTGTGGCAATTGAAATATAGCAACTCATAAAAAGGGGTTTCTCAGTAACAGCTGAACTCTGTGCTCTACTTTGGCTCTTTATGTGTTCATGGTGAAAAAATACATTTGTAGCCTTCACCATAAATTGTTTGGAAATGAAAAGGCTTTAAAAAAAAGTACTTACCTTTCAACTTTACTTCTTGTTTGTGTGTTACGACTTTGTGGTGTTGGGTGTTCTTGAAGCACCATGTAAGGTCTTAAATGGATCAATTCTTAGGTAAAATCTTGTCTGTCGGAAGTCCAAAAATGAATAAAAAAAAGCTCAGGGCATCTCTAGAACCCAAAGTGACAACTTTATTTGTCTAACTTTCCACCCAAAATCTTACAATACTCTTTACTGCCATGAATGATGTTAAGAGGCAACTAATACTCACACTGAGGATGACAGAACCAGTAAATATGTCAAACCTCTGCGTGGAAAGAAACTGAAACAACTTCATTATCGCTAGCAATTAATTTTCTTGTGATTAATCAATAAAACAGTGCAGCTCCTTTATTATCTCTAATGGCAGAGTTGTAGTACCCTAGCTGAAATATGTATTGTTACATCGTGGACAGACAAGGGGGAAGTATTATACAGTATTTCATAGTATACTGTAAATAAGAATCAAAATAGTCCTAAATAATCTCCATAACATTCACAGCAACATTCAATTTCTGGTGGCCAGACTATAGAGCGTTTGGTTTTAGGTCATTCATCCAGCCGTTGGTTGTACAATTCTACTGTAATATGAATAGTGGATGTTCATAAGAGGATAGCCACATCTTGAATATTGGGTCAGTCCTTTTTTAAAGTTTCATTTTAAACAGAAAAGGTCACTGTAAACAAACAAGCTTTTTTTAAGAAATCCTCTGCCTCACGGTCACACGTAAACTGTTTAGAGATAGCAGTATTGAAAGAGTTCAGTCATCCTCCCCCCACGTTTTCGACTCCAGTTCCCAGAGAAATAACTGCTGACTTTCTAGTCAGCAGTTATTTCTTTAACCTTTTAAGCATGTCAAGACGAGTTGTTCTGGAAGACAGAAAGCGCGTTTAATTATCTTTGGAGTATAATATGTTTTCTGTTACCTTTATTTAGGAGCAGATATTGGCTTTTGTGTGTAGGTTATGCTTTTGAGGTTCAAGGTCCACCAAAATGTGAATGGATATTTAAACTTACTGTATGTCAACACACCTGCAAGAGATGATTTTAGTTCCAGTCAAAGGTGTGTTGTTTCTTGAAAGTGATAGCATTTCAGATAGTCTTTTTACAAGACATGATCGTGACATGGAGTGCATGCTATGACAACCCACATTCAAACACAGTGAGCATGTTGTTACACTCTGAACTTTGTAAACAAACTCTCACAGACTCTCTAATGTTTGAAAATACTTGTACTGGCAAATAGTTTGAGTACAAGGGAAATTGTTTGTCGCAGAGGCAGGCCATCTTCAATCGGGATCGGGAGTGGCTGCATTAACATAATTATATCAGGTCTGAATCAATCGATAAATTAATTGATAAAGGAACGTACACAAAGCTGAAGACCCAATCCAGAACAATATTCATACAGATTTAAGTCAAGGGGACACTTAAGGCTTAATTACAACATAAATCAGAGACACTACAACACATCATGTACCAAAATAGTCCACTCTGATCAAGCACCTGATGCACCATTGAATATATTTCTGCAAGTTAGACAGAGCACAAGACTTTGCTTAAGATCTTTAGTGGACTTGTTTCTCTCCTACACACTTGCAAAGTATTTTTCAGTTTAAACTCTGAATTTAACTTTGCACGACACTACACTGAGAAAACAATATGTTTATAAAGACTGCTCCATGCATTAATTACACTTTTAGTAAATCTTGTATCGAGGGTATCCATCTACTTACATGCAGAATATTCTCCATGTGCAGAACCTCTTCTTTACATGCAGGAGCTTGACGGTGTGCAGAACCCCTTCTTTACATGCAGAATCTTGTCCGTGTGCAGAACCTCTTCTCATCCTGTTACAAAACAAAGCAACGACATCAATATTGATGAATTCCTTTATTAACAAAAATAATGAAAGACAATTTAACTTATCAACTTAGTTACAGGAACCTGCTGTGTACCTTCATAGCATGCTACTGGATATACATTTAGCTAATAAAACAACACAAGTCACTCAAAGAATAGAGAATAGAAAAGGTGTGTGTGGACCTGCAGACACAACACACAGAACACATTTCCTTTAAAGTCTTTTAAACATGATTGGGTTTCCTCACACTGAATTTTCCAAGTACATTTCACACAAACAACAGCCAACATTTAATGGTAATTTTAAAAGACAACTAATAAGACCAAAAAAAAAGAGCAAAGCCAGCAACAATCACTCTGACTGCAATACTTACCACATGGCACAAAACTCTTCAATAAACTGAGGAAGAATATTTTGGTGCCACCATAGACTGTGTAATAAGGGTGGGCACACTGAAATATGTATACAAATATAAAGTATTTCTGAACTAATTAAGAGTCAAGTTCTATAAATAAGCAAACATTTAAACTCCATAAAATACGACAAATAAACAGTTAAAGAAATCGACACTTACGACATTTCAAGGCTTTTTACCAAAAGTTTGTTTGTAAAAATTTAAATCACTGGCGCTGTTGCTACACTCAAACAGCTCGTGTGAAACTTCCTCCAGCCAATATATGTTCCTCGTGTTCCCCCCCGCACAAAAACGACTGGAAAATCACAAAAACAGTGTCAATTAAAGAACATAACTTTAAGATAATGTTATAAGCACAATACATCTTTATGATATAGATTAATAAATTGTGGCATTTTATTTCAATTGACAGTTGCACGGAAGGTTAATGGTTGTTTCCCCCGTATCTTTTTTGGTGAACACCGACGACTTTTTGTTTACCTAGCAACAAGCAGCAGCTAGCAACGGAGTGTCACAAATGGCAACGCTGACGCCTACGTTAAGTCAAAATGCGACTGTCATGTCATTTTAAGGCAGTAATAGTGTTGTTAAAGAGTATCGGAGTTTAGCCGACGGTAACTGTCGTATCTGGTTTGTTTCCTGGTGTTAGCTAACGACAACCTGGGTTGATACCTGTTTGATACCTCCTTCCAAATGTCTTTTCAAGACTCACCTCGTCCCTCTGATGAAGAGGAGGCTTTCTACACGCACTGCAGAGCTGCATATCTAGCTGTGTTCAGATCTAGTTTGACGAATATTGCGTCTAAGCAGCAGTTATGTCGTGGTAAGCTAACTTGACTCTCTTAACTGTGTATAGCCCTTTCATACAGTCTATGGTATAGCCTCATCTTTCAGTCAACTGAAGAGGGTAACCAAAATTCCCTATTCCCAAATGTACTACATATAGCATGCTGTAATCCACTTTATGCAGCACAATTGTGGTAGAAATACAGGAAAGCATATATGAAGAAGTTTCGTGTTCATGGTGCATTCAGTGTCTTTCTTATGTTATCAAGGTGGACGAGTGCAAGTGATGTTTGTTACTGATGACGCTCCCCCTGTTTATAGTGTACTGAGAGCTTTACTGCATAAATGTATATGTTGATACAATAACTAAAAACAAACTTACTCAGCCCACACTCAGCACTATAAGCACTCAGAACCAGTGAACTGTACTGGTTTTATTATTGTGTTGTGTTTATATCTATGTTTATGATGCTTCTTTACACTGATAGCGACATACACTACCGTTCAAAAGTTTGGGGTCACCCAGACAATTTTGTGTTTTTCATGAAAACTCACACTTTTATTTATCAAATGAGTTACAAAATGAATAGAAAATATAGTCAAGACATTGAGAATGTTAGAAATAATGATTTTTAGTTGAAATAATAATTTTGTCCTTCAAACTTTGCTTTCATCAAAGAATGCTCCCTTTGCAGCAATTACAGCATTGCAGACCTTTGGCATTCTAGCTGTTTATTTGTTGAGGGAATCTGAAGAAATTTCACCCCACGCTTCCTGAAGCCCCTCCCACAAGTTGGATTGGCTTGACGGGCACTTCTTGCCTACCATACGGTCAAGCTGCTCCCACAACAGCTCAATGGGGTTGAGATCTGGTGACTGCGCTGTCCACTCCATTAAAGACAGAATACCAGCTGCCTGCTTCTTCCCTAAATAGTTCTTGCATAATCTGGAAGTGTGCTTTGGGTCATTGTCCTGTTGTAGGAGGAAATTGGCTCCAATCAAGCGCTGTCCACAGGGTATGGCATGGCGTTGCAAAATTGAGTGATAGCCTTCATTATTCAAAATCCCTTTTATCTTTTACAAATCTCCCACTTTACCTGCACCAAAGCAGCCCCAGACCATCACATGACCTCCACCATGCTTGACAGATGGTGTCAGACACTCTTCCAGCATCTTTTCACTTGTTCTGCATCTCACTAATCTTCTTCTGTGTGATCCAAACACCTCAAACTTTGATTCGTCTGTCCATAACACTTTTTTCCAATCTTCCTCTGTCCAATGTCTGTGTTCTTTTGCCCATATTAATCTTTTCCTTTTATTGGCCAGTCTGAGATATGGCTTTTTCTTTGCCACTCTGCCTAGAAGGCCAGCATCCCGGAGTCGTCTCTTCACTGTAGACGTTGACACTGGTGTTTTGCGGGTACCATTTAATGAAGCTGCCAGTTCAGGACCTGTGAGGCTTCTATTTCTCAAACTAGAGACTCTACTGTACTTGTCTTCTTGTACTGTTGTGCACCGGGGCCTCCCACTTCTCTTTCTACTCTGGTTAGAGCCTGTTTGTGCTGTTCTCTGAAGGGAGTAGTATCGTTGTAGGAAATGTTCAGTTTCTTGGAAATTTCTCTCATGGAATAGCCTTCATTTCTAAGAACAAGAATAGACTGTCGAGTTTCATATGAAAGTTCTCTTTTTCTGGCCATTTTGAGAGTATAATCAAACCCACAAATGTGATGCTCCAGATACTCAACTAGCTCAAAGAAAGGCCAGTTTTATAGCTTCTCTAACCAGCAAAACCATTGTCAGCTGTGCTAACGTAACTGCACAAGGGTTTTCAAGATGTTTCCAATCATCCATTGGCTTTCTAACGCGATTAGCAAACACAATGTACCATTAGAACACTGGAGTGATGGTTGCTGGAAATGAGCCTCTATACACCTATGTAGATATTCCATTAAAAACCAGACGTTTGCAGCTAGAATAGTCATTTACCACATTAACAATGTATAGAGTGTATTTCTGATTAATTTAATGTTATCTTCATTGAAAAAAACAGTGCTTTTCTTTCAAAAATAAGGACATTTCTAAGTGACCCCAAACTTTTGAATGGTAGTGTATGTGTAGGACTTAATGTAAAAGTAAGTAAAAGTAAGTAACAGCTTTGTGTTTGACAACTACCTCTTTCAAGATCCTTCTATCCACATAGCTCTTCATGGTCCTCATACCTTATTCCACCCCTCATCCACTCAGATCATCTAATCAAGGCCTTCTACCTATCCCCCGATCTAACTATAAAACAAAAGGTGACCGTGCTTTTTCCATCTACGCCCCCTTCCTCTGGAATTTGCTCCAGTTGTTCCATCAAGCCATCAAGTCTGCTGAGTCTTTTGATAGCTTCAAAAAATTACTCAAAACACATTTGTATACTCAGGCCTTCATAGAACCTCCCATCTAACCTCTACTGTTGTCTGTCTATTGCTCTGGTTGTCTGATTATTTCTGCATATGTATTTTGTTTCTATCCTGCTTGTTTTTATTGTTTTGTGCCTGTGAAGCACTTTGTAACTGAGCGTTCTAAAAGTACTATATAAATACATTTGTACTCACTTACTTACATACTTACTTACTCTTCGTGTCCCCCAATTTTAAAAAGATCCAGTTTAAAGGGCATATCAGAGCTTTCTGAACAGAAAAACAAACTGAATGTTTTATATGAATTTATTTTCTCCGTTCATTTTCCTCAGCTCTCCAGCAGGCTGGCAGAAATCCATCCCATGCAACTCTCAATAAATACTGGACACCTAGAACATCAAAACTCAACTTTGATGACTTCTGTGAAATCCTCAAGAGTGAGAAGAAAACAGAGGATACTGAGCTGATGAGAGCCTTTAAAAAGATGGATGTAAACAATGATGGCTTCATCTCACACGGTGAACTGGAGAAGGCCCTTACATCTGTGAGTGTCCTGCAAAAACAGAGGGTTAAGTGGTTTAGGTTTGGCTATAGTTAATACATTAAGGAGAGAATATGAAGGTCACAGTAAAATCAACCATCAGATGAGTTACCTCTACAGTAAATATGCCAAATTCAATACCAAATAAATGTGGCCTCACAATGGAAGCTTTAAATTGTATTCACTCAAACTACAGACTCTGTAAAGTCTTGAGTTTGGCATTTGCTGTACCCATCTTAGTTTGTTTTAACCAGAAGTGATCATAGTGTGGCAACAGGGTGGATACATATTGCTACGTCTCTATCATAGTTGACCGTTGCAATTATAGCTTCTAATCAATCACAAACAGCCAAACCATAAAGCAGACCCTGGTGTACCCTTGATATAACTGCACATTGAGCAAAGTGATATGTTTAAAAATCAAATGATGAGTAGTGTTTTGTGTCCATTGATTTACTGATAAAATATTGTTAAATCTTCCAGAGAGGTGAGAAAATGACCACTGAGGAGTTAAATGCTGTCTTCTCATTGGCTGACATCAACAAAGATGGCAAACTGGACTATGCAGAAGTAAGTTTAATTGTACTGTAAGTATGAGCTCAGTTCTTTAATGCAGATCCTGAATACTTTGAATTCACAAGCCTCATCTTTATCATATTGATTGGCTTAACACTAGAACAAAGGCTACACTTCTCAGGGGTATCAACGGCAGCCAATGAAATTGAATTAGACTTCTCTAAACAGAAGAATGAAGTATATAAAGTGACAGAAAATCCTCTTTAATGCCATTCTCGTGTATCATCCTCTTACCACTGGTTTCCTGTTGTCATCAGTTCTGCAGGCTGCTTGTGTCTACAGTGGAGCAGTGTCAGACGGCTGCTTTGGAGAGACTTGAGACCAACGCCAAGCTAAAGAGACAGAACTTTGGCAGTCAGTCATACAGCCCTACAAAAAGCTCTGTGTCACCAGCAGCTCCATCTGCAGAGGCAGCGACCCTTCCTCAACCTCCACCGGAAACACCCCGGGCAGACTCGGACACCACCATCAAGAAAGGTAAAACATGTGATGTGACATAACAGAACATTTGATCTTATTTCTATCTAGATATTCACACTATACAGTTGCGCTCATAAGTTTACATAACCTGGCAGAATTTATGATTTCTTGGGTAGATGTATTCATTACGATATAAAAAGAGTAAACCCAGTTGTTTGACAATAAATGGCTTCACCTAACCACTAAAAAGTTTTTCTCTTATCATTCATATTCTCTGACTATACCTCATCTATCCAAAACATTTTTACTCAAAACACTTTGAAACATATTTAAACCTAACTTCTCTCTATGTTCTAAAAGTCTCTTAGTTTCCTAGATGACCCGACAAGAAGCCTCAAACACAAAATAACACTTTATTTCAAGAATCGGCTCAAAATCAATGCAAAGTCTGTTTGAATCAACATTTACTACTATACTTGGTGAACGCTTATTGAGAATAATCTTAGAGAAAATCTTATTCATTCATAGAAATATCAAAGCAGCATTCATATGATGTCTGAACAACTGGAAAAATTAGTCCCAACTGGGAAAACCGTGAACTACTACTAGGAATGAATCAATTACAACTTTCCAATATGACATCATTTTATTTAATTTTTTTGATTGTTATTTTCTTTTTGGGAAAGGGTAAAAACACAAAATGTACAACACTTAGATCTTTGTAGTTTTATATGCCAATGCATAGAAAGAAGTGGCATGGCCAGATCGCCACTCAGTCCTGAAATGTTTCTGTCCTCCATCATCTTTCCAGGTGAATGCATCCATTTATTCTCTTGACATTTAAACACATACATATAAATTAATCTGACCTCTTCAGTGAGTAATCAATACTCATTTTCCTGGGGGGGGGGGGGTAATACAAAATCTGCTTGTACTGGGGTTATGAATTGACAACTTACTTACCACTTAATCCACTTATTCCAAATTTGATCAAATTTGTCCTTTTGGATCATCAGAGAATAAGTCAATTTCTCCATTTTAAATATTTCCAAAATGATTCCAAACCAGTCATCCACTGTTGGTACTGCTGGTTTAAGCCAGACATAGTTTTAAACAGAAAAATGGCATGGAGAGTAAATGTTGGTTTCATGTGTTTTTAATGTCTTACTGTTCCTGGTATTGCATATCAATTACTTGCTTGCATGCAATTTTTCATATGGCATAAGTTTATAATTGTCAGTTGCTGTCCAGGTAACCCTGACCTTAACACGAACCCTGTCCATCTTGAACCCTAACTCAGAGTACTAAGATAAGTTATTTCTTAGTTTCAACCCAGAGAATAGTTTAGGTAAAGCAATATTCAGCGGTTTAAGAAAAGTATAAGTCAGATGAAATCATAAATACACTTCTAACAGTTTTCAAAGTGTAATCTAAACGCATAGATCACATGTGTCCCACAGTATCAACGTTTAAACATAACAAAGTTCATGAAAACAGAGGAGTACAGATGCATAAAAGAGACAATCAGAAGTGCGTGTTAGTGCTCCATCACATTTTCCTACCCTGTCTCCCAAACATAATCGCAATTTGTACAGCACACTTAACAAGTCCAAACTAGCAGTCAGTGGCTCACCTCAGACTTAAGTTTGTAGTTTCACACCACATGCTTCAGTACGCCTCAGCGTTTAGTTATGATGAATAAATAATAGCTCTGTTATTGATCGATTTTTCACTCCCACTGTGACAAATCACCTCATTAAGACAGGCCATACATCATAATAGCCACACAACTAGGGCAGCCTGTTTAGAGGGAGGAGACCATAAAGCGTTGTGATTTGGCTAATCATTTCTGCCATTAAGAGATTGACAAAAGCTCCATCACGCTGACGAAAAATGCTGCATTTCCACCACAGATTTGGAGATGAACTCGTGCCAAAAGATGTTTTCATAGCTTAAACCAACGAGGGCTGACATCCAGTCCAGCTACACCTGTGTGTAGCAACACAAATTGAGCCAAAGTGTCTGTGTGTTAAATGTAGAACCTTCAGCCAGTTGACGGTTGATGAAAAGATCCAGATTTTGCGTTTTGAAACCAAGAGAGAAAAGCAGAGATATCCTGGATGAGCGAGGGGGGGGGGGGGGGGGGGGGGGGGGGCGGTCTGCTGTGGGAAGATAGATGGGGTTGATTTAAGTGGTCAGTCCATGCTCATGTTATTGATTCGAAGGATTCTACCACTCCTCACTGGGGAGATGATGAGGGATTAGACTTTGGTCGAGAGGAGGGCCCAGCCAACCACCACTGCAAAAACAAATGAGTTCCCACATAGTTGTCTGGATTATCACATTATTGTGCCTCTCCCATGTATTGATTTATAAAACCTACACTTTAGCAAGGCTTCCACATGGGATGTGGCGTGACTGCACGTGTTGAATGGGTTATTCTTGGAGCTCAAAAACAATTTTGACTCTTCATTTGGCCCTGCATCTGTCAGTGGGAGCTATTAATACCCTAAAATTAGTTGAAGCAGTTTGAGACACGAGTATCTTTGGCTCCTTCTTTGACTAATATTAAATGAAATACTGATTCATTCAATATCACGTGTTACATTTCGAGCAATTCTTGCGAAACAGTTGGACAAATTGATAAACAGTTATGGTTTTGCTAGAATGAATGATCTGTTTAGCTCAATTTGTGCAGTTTTCAAGCAACAGGAACCACTAGTGCCAAAAAAACACCCGCTTTGAACTCACACTGAAGCTATTTAAGGTCACTTTTCAATGCTTCCTTTTCCACAACCACACAACAACTCCTCATCTGCCGTCTGATTAAAATAATGCTATCAGTACAAAATAGATCACTCACAAAATGGGATAGTTGCCCTGTTTTTTCTTCTGCTACGGTAATTTGACTGTAGGCCTCTAAGTATTCTTCACATCTTGATTTCCTGGTCCTGGAAACAATCAGAAGCCCTCATTAGTGAATTGATATTTTCTAGCCTCAATTAGTTTTCGAGGAAAAAAAGTTGTCCCAGATAATGAATCTGAGACAGCGCTTTTATGTCATTTGTGATTTAAAATACCGCTCTAATTAATTAAGGGGTTGAACTTGAAATCACGTTTTCCAAGAACCCAAATCCAGAGCCTTCTTGTTCCCTTGAACTTTGAGACGGACTTCTGAGAAGACAGATTAGCATGTCAATTATGTTTTACTGCTCATCTCTCTTTTCAAAGTGTGTTTACTGTTTGGAGAGGGGAGGGATGGACTTAATCTGTCTTTGTTCTGTTGGAGCAATCTTATGACTTGATTTTTTTATGATCATCTTGGATGTGTTTTTTTGTGTGTGTGTTTGGTGACCTTTATTTATTCTGAGGTTTTATCTTTGTGTCTCAGACAGCCGATCATCATCCCGCCCTTCTTCTGCTCGCAGCAGACGATCTTCTCTGTCAAACCCGATCACGATGACAACCAGTACTACGAAAGCTAACAAAATACAAGAGCCCTCAGGTCTACAGGTAACCCCTTTATGTAGGGACAATAAGTACAGAGCTGTAAGAAAAGGTTATTTTATAGCAATCAATCATCTTTATAATTATCTGATTCATTGTTTGGTTTATGAGATATCAAAAACAATGCCAAAAGTGCCCTCCTTACAAACAAAAATGTTCAGTTTACAATTGAATCCTGACATTTGGAGCAGACATGTTTTGCATTTTTGTTCAACCAAACAACTATGAAGTTGAATAACTCATAAATCTGCCAATGAGCTTATCATATAATGGCTAAACTGCCTCAATTTTAGATAGAGTTTTACAGAACAAATTGAAATATATGGTGTTCCAGAAGGATGACAGTACAGCAGAGGATGAGTTTGTTATTTATTATATCAAATTAGGTTATTTTTCAGGCTGACATATTTCAGAGAATACATTGACCTTTTTCTGTTGATAATTCCTCAATTCACCATTTTAGCTATTTTAAGACCTAATTTAAGTATGACTCAGAAATTACTTTAATCTACTCAAGTCGCTTTTCCCATCAGCCCCCTCTGTTCCTCTGCAGACTTTCTTAGAAAAGCCAGGGGAGATTTTCTACTCGTTAATCGATTGCAGATGGCCTCATTTCCTCAGACAGATAAAAAAAATCAAAACATATGAATTGGGTCACTGAATATACATTAGAAGTTTATTTTATACCTTGGCAGCCCGCCCAAGTGAGTGTAGAAAACTCATAGAGTTTATCATAGATCAGGTTTGCAGTCACTTATTAGAGGCCAAAACTTAGAACAAATTTTAGTGCTCAATTTAATTTGTTTAAGAAGTGATGCTGCTCAAAATGTCGCGAGTAAGCCGCTCATTCAATGTCTTAAATTTAGGCCCCAGAAAATTGACTTTTCTTTTTCTTAGAAAACATCCGCCCACTGGCGGTTACAATTTTATGGCGGCCTGTAGCAACTACTGCTCAGATCAACAGTGCGCTTCTAATGTAGGGGTGAAATGTTAATGAAATGTCAGGAAACAGTGTTTCCTTGTTGTACATTTGAAGGCTGTTTTTGGTTGTAGATGTACATTTTGGATAATTAAAACAGGTCAAATATAAAGTTAGAAATCTGTCTCTCCTGTTTCAACCTTTAACTTACTCAGAACATCAGGAGGGGCTGAGAGCTGAGCTGACGCTAGGTAGTTAGCCTTGCTTGTTTGTTTGCCTTGTTCAGTTTGTTTAAGGTCAGGATCCTTTCCAAGGTAAGTCTTACAACAAGGAAATAATCACACTGTGTTAGTTATACAAACTACGACTATGAAAATATTAAATTACTGTTGCCAATACTCAAGCCCAAATTGAGGAATTGGTATGGTGACAAAATAACTGAAATCTATGCTTTGAATATTTAGAAACCAGCTAAAGTGGCTAGCCGTTGGCCTAGCAGTTAAGGTGCGCACCCCATATACAGAGACTCCCAGCCATGACCATTTGCTGCATGTTTCCTCCACTCTTTGCTCCCCATGTTTCCTGTCTCTCTTCAGCTGTCCTGTCAAATGAAAGCAAGCAATTCCAAAAAATAAGAAAAATAAACCAGCAAAAACAGAGTTATAAAATCAGATCTCTTAATAGTCCCAGTCTGCTGCTGTGTACTTAAGTTTATTAGATACAATCTGATGATACTAGCTTTAATACATGAATCCATCCATCCATCTTCTTCCGCTTATCTGGGGTTGGGTCACAGAGGCAAAAGTCCAAGCAGATCGACCCAGACATCCCTGTCCCCAGCAACACTTTCCAGCTCCTCCTGGGGAATCCCGAGGCAATCCCAGACCAGGTGGGGTATATAATACCTCCATCAAGTTCTGGGTCTTACCCTGGGCAATCTCCCAGCTGCACGTGCCCGGAACACCTCTAAAGGGAGGCGTCCGGGAGGCATCCTTATCGGATGCCCGAGCCACCTTAGCTGACTCCTTTCGACACGAAGGAGCAGCGGCTCTACTCCGATTTCCCTCCGGTTGTCTGAGCTCCTGACCCTATCTCTAAGGCTGAGCCCAGCCACCCCTCAGAGGAAACTCATTTAACCCGCTGGTATCCGAGATCTTATTCTTTTGATCAAGACCCACAGCTCATGACCATAGGTGAGGTAAATTGAAAGCTTTGCCTTCCAGCTCAGCTCTCTCTTTACCACAACGGTCCGGTACAGCGTCCGCATAACTGCTGACGCTGCACCAATCCGCCTGTCGATTTCACGCTCCATTTTACCCCCACTAGCGAACAAGACCCCAAGATACTTAAACTCCCCCACTTGGGGCAAAGACTCACTCCCGATTGAGAGAGAACAATCCACCGTTTTCCGGCAGAGAACCATGGCCTCAGACTTGGAGGTACTGACTCTCATCCCAGCTGCTTTGCACTCAGCTACAAATCGCCCCAATGCCTGCTGAAGGTCCCAGCTCGAAGGGCCCAACAGAACCACAATATCTTCAAACAGCAGAGATAAAATTCTGAGCCGCCCGAACTGTAGACCCTCCTCTCCCCGGCTGCACCTTGAGATCCTGTCCATAAAAATACTTTAATACATTAATATAGAATTAAAACCCATCCCTTATCATCTTCTGTAAGCAGTGCAACACTTTTGAATCTGAAACAATAACTGCTTTTTTGACTCAGTTTTTGTCCACCAGTCATGGAACACACAATAACAAGTCTGTCCCATCATCAGTGTTACCTGGTGGTTCTGGTGGACAAATTCAGCCCAGAGTGGAAGGTATAACCGCTATCGATCCTGTGCTCTTTGTTTTCACTCTTTTTGGCTTAACCTCGGCTGGTTTGCTTTACAGCAAGAAAATAAATAAATAAAAACAACAGCCCTCCGCTCCATCTCTCTGCTCTCTCTGGCAGTGTGTTGAGATTGGAAAGGGACAGAAATCACACGGGTAAAAAGAATGTGTGTCCAGAGATTACCTCTGAGCGGACGTTCTCCTCGCTGTGTTGGCTGCAGGCTGATAATTTGGAGGTGGTTGGTGGAGGGTCTGCTGTGTTTTTATAGCAGAATGATATGCCGTGAAGAATACAAACATTACCTGTGAGGAATATTCTGTTTTCAGGATTTATTTTTATAAGTCTAAAAGGTAGAGGTCATGTTTGAATATGTGTGTGTGTGACTATGTATTTCTGTGTGTGTGTGGCTGTTCTGCTGTTCTGCTGTTCTGCTGTCCTGCGACCCTCTGCGTAGCACTAAATCAGCCCTGTGGTCGGAGCAGGTGACAGGAGCTGTATTAGTCTGCAGGCTGACCCTTTCTCTATGGAGGCATTAATTCTGATGTCTTTAAGCAGAGGACCGGTGCCCATGGCAATTTCCTTCATTTAATATTGTCTGGACAAACCACTGAAGTGTTATGGTTTGATCTTTTATGCCTCTCACACAGCCCAAGATAAATACTTTGAGAAAATGGCTTTTCTCTAAAGGAGTGACATGCTCCGTCTTTATGGCACTTTCTTTGTTTAACTTGGTGATTTATTTGTCCACTAAAATGATATATAGCCTATTTCAGACCAGCTCGGCCCTCTGTGTCCTCTTACTGTGTGTCCACACCAACTGTGTTTTCATTTAATGTGTCTCCAATGGGCAGAAGGAAAACTTCTTGTTTTGATGTTCCTGTTCAATTTCAAATTATAACCTCATTTCAGTTGTGCTTCCAGACGCAGGAACAACAGGATTTCAAAATGAGAGAATTATTAGGATTCATAAATATCTCCAAAGTAGCCTCTTGATAGTTTTGAATGACCGCTGGCCCAAGATTGAAAAGGCTGTATTTATCAAAGTTAAATGGACTTCAATTTGCCACATCAGGTCCTGGAGGGAGAATTACTCCAGCTGGAACACAGTGTGACACTTCTGCCCTCCTCTGGATCAGCCTGAGTATTACAAGTGTTGACAAGATGCGGAGCTCACATAAATAATTATGAATATGCCCCCTGAAGGTTGGAGTGGTTATTAACACAACGACAGCTTCTGTTAATCAAGTCACTTCTGTTACGAGTGGCTGCGTCCTTCACTTCTTCATGCCCAAATATACTTCCTCTGCCACCTGATAAATCCCTCTTTTAATTGGAAGTGCAAATTAGTTTTTGTTTCTACTCAAAGAATGAATGCATGTTGATGTTGAGCAGAAAACAGTATTAGTGTCAGGAGCTAAAATGAAACCAGAAATAACAAGTAGTACATTTTAAAGCCTGTAAAACAGCAAACACATTATTCTTTGTATGATTAAGCTGAGGAACATCATTCTTCTCCATTTTAGCCACACTGGATGAGTTAGTATGAATGTAGTGAGACTGTTTGTTAAACAGAAATGTCATCCTCTGTCCCAGGAGTGGAATCAAAGTTCTGTGAGGGGCTGTTTCTTCCTGGAGGATGATGGGAGTATCAGCTCTCTGCAGTATCAGCTCCACATCCCACAGACCACCAACGTCTACCTGACCATCCAACCACTCAGCCTCAGCAACAGACCTGGTACTTACACTGTTTTAGACTAAACATTAGCATACATCTTAAAATGTGTGTATAATTTAGATATGTTGCTTTCATCTCTGATAACTGAGGTCAGAAATGAGGATCAATAGACTCTGGATTTGGACTATTCATCAATTACAAGTCAAATTTTTTTTAAATCTCTATACGGACTACTTCATTACATGTTTCTATTAACATAACATTAAGCTGCATACGTTTATAGATGCTTTCTTACTTCATTTAAAAAGTTGCACCACTATAATTTCTGGGGTATGAATCATGAACAAAACACCACGGCACACATAACACTGACAAATGTTATTGGTCTCTGCGCTGAGTTTAACATTGTCCTCAGAAAGTCAGATTTTATAGGAAATCTTTCTCTGCACCGTAATTTATAACAAACAACAAGAGAAGGATACAGTTATGTTCATAAAACTTGGAGTGTTCATGTAGGTGTTGGAAAGTCACCTCTGTATCCAGTATGTGCCTTTGAAAGGGAAAACAATTCAAGAAAAGTGTAAGATATCTGTGGTTTATATACCATTTTTTACCAGCTTTAAGAAAAGATAACACACTTCAATTTTTGGGGTCATATTCTTATCCTTTTTTCATACCACATCCAATCAGTGTTTCTTTTCTGTGTTCCTTTTTTAATATTGGGTTTCATTCCACTAAAAATCCTGTCATCTTGTGATATTTTCTGCCTCTTCACAGACAAGCCTTCTTCATGGATGTCAGTGGACACGGCCCTTTTTGTCACGTCAGCTGGTGAAACCAAAGAGGATTCAACTTTAGTGTGTTTCACAGAGTCCAAGGAAAAAGAGGTGTGTTTGAATATGTAGAGGAGATCTACATATATCCTATACATTTTTCCTATTCAGTGTGAAATATAAAAAAAATCCAGCTGATGCTTTTCTTAAGACTCTTTTTTCTAAAGTTGCTGCCACTTTTTTCCTACAGAAGTATGTTTGGAGAGGTGAACTAAATGCCGGGACTTATTACCTGCTTCCTTTCACTAGCGGCTGTAAACTGAAGAAAAGAACTAAAAAGAGCCTTTCTGTTAAGCCAATGGAGCTCATCAACAGAACTGATACTGGAGAACTAGACCTCACTAGGGAGCTGAGGTATGCACTTTAAGTTTGTGTGTGTATACATGTTGTTTAAAAAAAAATCACTGAAAATAGATTGAAAAAAAGACTTGACTTTAACATGTGACTGTCTTTTGCTGTTAGACAAAGATTGAGGTTGCAGATTAATTTAGGAAGTATTAATGTCATCTAGATTAAGATTCAGCACTGAATGATTTTGGTCTTTGATTTGAAGCTGCTCTGTAGATCTAAGTCTGCAGAAAAGCCTGGACTGTTTTCTCGTGCAATTACAACCACAACAGTTCAATCGATGGATGAATTAAAGGAAACACTAATGGAAAATTTGGACAAGTGAATAAATTGAGGCTTTTCTGTGTTAGGCTGCATCCCAATTCTCCCACCAAGCCCTTCATTTGGGCAACGCCATCTGCTCTGTCTGGGACTCTGGCTGTTTCCGAAACGGCCTGCTACATACTACTTACTAATGTAGTAGGCAGTAGGTACAGCCTACTACATACTGCGTTTGAATTTAGTATCTAGTATGACTGTTCTGTTCGATCGGTGTTGCAGTATGCTGGGCCAGACGTCACTGGAATTCCGGTTTCGGAAAGTGGAAGTAAACAATGGCGAAGCCGATAGAGAAACTTCTTCTTTAGCATCCATTTATGATTTAAAAAGTTAGCATACATCTTCATGTAGTTCAATAACTTTCACAGCCTCCAAAAACGGATTTCCTCCCGTCAAAAAAGAAGGAAAAAGAAAAAGCAGAATGAGCGCTGTGCATTATGGAAAACAGTACGCGAGGCAGACTGGTCCGATGCATGCTGTGAAATTTTCCCAAATCATCAGACATCCGAGGAGTTTTGGCATACTGCAGATTTTGCTCTTGTTCACATACTACTTACTACATACTGAATTTTGGTCAAATCAGTACATACTGCTAGTATAGTAGGCAGTTTCGGTGGCCCTGAAGGGCAAAACACAACAACATTACAGAAAACACAATGACATTTCACATATCTAACCCTCCTAACTGCCCTTCAAGTGAGGACTGATTTTTTTCAGATACACACTCCAGACAGAATTAAACTTACAAAATGACCACAATGCTTTGAAAACTTTAAGATAAAAACATGGCTACCAGTGCAGGAGAAGGAAGCCCTTACAAATAATCATACAAATAATTAAAACCTTTAGAAAAATCTGATGCAAAGAAATATGTACATAGATCATTACAACAAGGAGTCAGAAAAAAGAAACTATCAACAATGTCAAAAGCACTTGTAAAGAGCAATCATTTCTGAGTGACGGCACAATTACTATGAAGTTCCGTTAATTAAGTAAACCTTTTAATCACTGCCCTTGTTGGCTTCAATCTGAAGGGGTCACTCCAGGGCTAGGTGTCAAATGCAGACTGGGCTTTAAAAATCCAGTGTGACATTCACTTGTGTACTTGTGTTGCTCACTTTGTGCCACAGGGAGGTGCTGTCTGACATCTTTGAGGTGATCGACATTGATGGAAATGGAATGCTCTGTTTGGAGGAGTACAACTTCTTTGAGCTGAGGACCAGTGGAGAAAAATGTGACAAGGACTCCTGGGCTGTCTGTAAAGGTAATCCCTCTCACTGTAGTACTGATACACAAGTGAGCCTGGTTTGTTTGGATGTAGAATGTAATGAAAGAAGGGTTGTTGTTTTTAACCTTTCAGAAAACTTTGATATGAGAAAGAACCAGCTGACACGGCAGGGCTTCATGGAGCTGAATCTGATGGAGGCTACAGAGAAAGATGGAGACCCTGCAGACCTGTGGGTTACACTGGAAGCCATGGGCTACAACCGAATGCTGGAGCTAGTAGAAGTACTTTTACTCTTCTGACATTTAAGACATATAAACACACAGACGTTTCAAGCTGTTTCAAATGGCTTCTGACAAATATGCAGCAATTTGGGGCTTGAATTTGAGCACAGTGTCAAACAAACTACATTGTAAAACCATCTCTAAATCCTCCCAAGTATTGTTAGTTTGCATGATATTGTCTGTTGAAAAAGTCTTAACATTTTTACATATTTGAAAGCATGAACACAATAAAAACAGTCATTTATGGGTTCATATATATTGCTAATATATCCATTGAGCTCCATCGTGAATGACTATAATACAAACGCCTAAAAAGAGATACACACCCTCACTTTGACCCATACTGAATATTTAAACTCTTCTACCTCCCACTCTCTCAGGCATGTCCCTTTCAGATAGATATTCACTGTGAAGGCGCTCAGCCCTCCATCCAGCCATTCAGTTTGGACACAGGGCCCAAGCTCCTGAACCAGGCCCTCCAGAAGTCCATCACAGCCAGGACAGGGGCCAAAGCACTGAGGGGTCAAGACAACGTCTTCATCTACACCTACAGAGGAGAACACAGGATCTCCTCCGTCCTAGCCAACAAGGTAGACAACAAATGTTACTGTGTCAGAGTGATTAACTGACAGTGTGGGCAGAGTTTCATTCTCAAACAATGATATCCAAAATGTGAAGCAGGGACGTAGAACAGTTTTTAAAAGACCTGTGTTAATGTTCCTGCTTCTGTGTGTTTGTAATTGATATGCAGCCGTGGTATTCATTCTCATAGCAACAGGAGCTACTCAGAAAGTATGACCTCGTAATCAGAAGGATTTACTTAACAGGAGAAACAGTGATATTCATGTGGAGCTGTAACTCTCTTCTAGTTAACCATTGCTTTACAATTAAACTATAATGTTACCAACTGTTTTAAGGCTCATGAGTGATATGCTGTACAGTTTTGTTGACACATTTTTTGACCACAGTGCATGCAGTGAGTCCAAACAAAGAAACAGTTTGATTCATAGGATGCATTGTGTCTTAAAGCGTCTTGAGTTATTGTTGTAGTTTTTTTAACTGATAATGGAAATTTAACCCAGCATATAAGGAGTAGCAGTGAAAAATGAGCAGTATACCAGAGTTTGAATTCTGTATGTTTGGCTGTCATTTCCTGTTTCTGCACAGTCTCAGTCTCACCTTTGTGTTGCAGACCAACCAGAAAGTGACGGTCCATGTAAACAACGAGCAGAGCAGGAACTGCTGCAGCAGTAGAGGCATGAGTGTGTTCGCTGTAGAGGTGCCAGCCAGGACTAAGATGGTATGAAATTGTCCTTTTACTAACAACATTATGTGCCTCTGAGATTTAGTGGAGTAAAAAGTTTACCAAGCTGTAAATTAAATATCTAGATTAAGTATAAGTACCTTAAATTTGTACTGAAGAACAGTATGAGCGTGTGTACTATTTTACATCCCACCACTGGTTTGGAACAGTAATAAAAAGTGTGTTTGCCTTCTTCCAGGTGTGCCAACACGTCCTCCCCATCAATGAGAAACAGGATTGGACCTACAACTGTATGGAGACCATACTACCCTGCACTTAAAGTGTTTCCTACATTGAGAAGTCAAAGTTTTGCTCTAAGAAGGATAGAAGGCTAATATGAATATCGTATATCTCCTTAGAATATGAAGTGTTGTTGCTGTTTGGACCAAAAGATTGTTATGTGATAGTTTACAGTGAAAGCAACTTAATAAAAGCAAACGTGTGTGTGTTAATTAAGCCCCATAATTTAGACTGTAGCACCTGGAGCTAAAACCTTGGCCTGCTTGTAGTCAGCAACTAAAAATGGTAGAACATGAGAGAATGGTACAGAGTACATCAGATTTTGTAGCAGCTGCTTCTATTGTGCCTTTGTATGTGTGATGTCAAAATGTTCTTATAAAAAATAGATAAAAAGGACTCATCATTTATCCTGTTAATACAAGCTATTGTAGGTCAATAGTGGATTTTATGTCATGCTAATATATCTGATGTTATGATTTATTACACTAACCATTTTATCTCTCTTGATAAGACTTTATGTTGTCCTTATTTGGAATTTGTAGCAATGAGTTCTGTGTTTACGCATCATTTTTTGGTTCTTCAACACTCTCTTTATATCAGAACTGAATAAAACAAGTTTCACCTTTGAACCTTCTCTAATGCCACAGAATACAGTCATTTAATTGTTTAAACTAAGTTTATTCTAAGGTTTTATTTTACCTTGAAAAAAACGGTATTAATAAACACTTTTTTCTCTTGTAAATTTCATTTTGATAACATTATGAATGAGAAATTAGAAAAATAAAAAAAATAAAAGCAGTCATCCAAAGTTACCAGAGTTACTCCTGTTATTGCGGTCAGACAAGTTCAGTGTTTAGATTAACCATCCTTGGAAATTCAGCTCAGAAGATTTGTATCCATTGAGTCTTGGAAAATCTGGATTTCTTTCAGCTGTCCACAAAACATAGCCAGTCCCTTGCCACAGAGTTTTTTATGCTGCTGGGTGTAACATGTCATTACGTAATATAGCTATTTCAGTGCTGTTAAAACAGTTTTATAAATGCTATTCTGACATTGAAAGAAACGTTTTTCTTTAAGAAGTCTGTTTTTTAATAGCACATCTATTGACCTATGAATCCCTTTTCACTGTTTACATGTCTGTGCCTTGTGTTTTATGTCTTTCTCTGCATGAAATCTGTTGAGGTAGTGGTCCCCACTCTCCATAATGTCAGTACAGTAGGTTTCTCTGGGATTTGGAGCTGGCATTGAAATGCATTCCTTTGCATTGCGCACAGGTCTAAACTTTATTTGCCCTTGGCCTTTCCGACTGAGAACAGTCTTGACCTGCTATTTATAACCCTCGGCCATTATTTGCCCTTTGACTTTCTCTGCTGAAACAGTAGAGCCTGCTCACTAAAGGTCACATGACATGGGAGATGTATTTAATGTCTCGAGCCCCTGTCTGCTCTTCCTTTCCAAAAACAGAGCTTTAGTAACACTTCACTTTTCAGGGGAAGTTAGATTTCAGGGGGTTGTGAGCCAATATGTATATCTACTTTTAGAAACTTTTGTACCAAGTTTTATATCATTATGCAATGTTTTAAAGAAAAATGGGTTTTTTTTCATGTTGTTATTTTATTTTAAATCACTACCAATTTGGTTAAATTCTTATTTCAAATTTCAAAAATGTTCTCAAATCTACAATAAAGGAATTTACAAAAATCAGAAGTTGCAAAAGTGGGATTGGGAGAAGATAAGAGACTAAATCAATGTGGTGAAAGTCTCAGACAAACAGTTCTACAAACTAGTAGAAGTGAAGTTTGTTGATTCTGCTCCCGCTGTGTATTTGGCATTTTTCCTGCTCTTGGGGTAATTGAGAGATATAATATGGAAATGCATACCAATACATATTCTTACTGCAGGAAACACCTGTGCGTATAAACACACCCTGCACCCAACGGCAGGTCTGACGTTAAACTTTGTTCTGCCTGGATGAACAAACACACCGTGATGCAACAAGCAAACAGCACAGACCTGAAGTAGATGATTTCACAATATTCTCCCTGCAACAATTTATCCTTTCACACCAACAAACTCTGCTTTATCATTCTTTCTGAATGTTTCAGAGCAGACATTGTGATGTACAAATTATATATAATTTACTTGTTGAAGAATGTAGATATTTTCCATTCAGATTTTCTAGCTGGTGTAAAAGTTTGAACAACAAGCCTTGCAGTCATTGACCTTTCAATGTATGAGATTTTTCGACCTTAAGGTTTTGAAAGTCGGTTCAGACATGACCCTACATTACTTTTTACGCAATCTGTTTGAATATTACCAAGACAGCCAATGTGGCAACAGAGAAACAAAAATATAATAAACAATATAAATGAACTAATGTGAAAGACATGTCAAATAAAACTGAATATTGAGGTGAGAAAATGAGCAATAAAACAATCAAAATAACCAAGTTTCTGGTCAGACTGATCTTACAGTTGGGATGAGACACTAATGTCAGACTGACAGACATATACTTTTCACTGCATCCAAAGCACTGCAGAGCAATTAATAATACCTTGTGGGACCATAAACTCATAAGGTAAATGTTTGCTGAGGAAATCATTTATTTGAGAAGTAGGCCCATGTTCCTATCTTCTTTTATTATGCTGAATGTGACTTATTGCACACAGTAGAATTGCCCCTGCTGTTCATTAGAAATCTGTGCCACCTTTTCATATGCAGCTCACATTTGCAGGATGATGTTCTGTTATGTTCTAGATAAAGGTGAGGTCATTCAGGACCAGATCCAGAGGGTGGCCAGCCCCCTACCCCAGGTGCCACCTCTGAACTATGATTGGCAATTTGCCTTGTCAGATGTTAGGCTTATGTTAAACTCAGCTAGACTCAGCTACTGGCAACTTTTTTTGCATTAGTATGTGGTATTTACTTTAAGTTATGGCTTACATACACCTCCTTTGAGACCTTAGAGAATAAAGCTGAGATCTAGCTGATGTCCCTCTTCTGTGTTACTTCTTAAAGTAAAAAATACACAGGCATATAATCTCAGTGATACTTGAATATCAGTGGTCAAAGTAGTTATATGCTTGTACTATTCATTTGTGTGGGAGTGCACACATTTCATGCCATTCCTGCTTAAGTCATTGCCCCAGTTGGCTTAACCCAGTCAAAAAAAAAAATCTGGATCCATCCCTGCCTTTTTCTTTCACGTGTCCACTATCTCCTGTCAAATATATTTCTATACTTTGTAAAGGGGTTTGGAATTGATGGGGAACATGATGTTAGTTTTTTTTGTTTTTAAATACTGGATATGGCCCTGTGTACCTTTAGTGTACCATTCTGCTTAATTATTATCAATTCATTCGTTTATTCATTCATACCAATGTTTTTTTATGAATTAATCTATTTTACAAGGCTTTTTGTTGACATGAGAGGATAACTCTTCCATGGCCATCACTTGCCCTTTAAACCGAGAAGGCGGATCTCGGAGGGGGGAGTTGGCCGGCGTGTACGTGCGGCTGCTTTGACACTGCAGTCGCCTCCTGCTGCAGACTGCGGATCACACAGGGTGACCATAGGTGCTCACTGGGTGTCAAAAATGGTGAAAATAACGACAGTGAAGACGAAGCCATACACGGACCAGAAGCCCGGAACGAGCGGTCTGAGGAAGAGGGTCACGGTGTTCCAACAGAACCAGCACTATGCGGAAAACTTCATCCAGAGCACTATCTCTGTCATTGAGCCTGCCGAGCGACAGGCTGCCACCGTGGTGGTGGGAGGGGACGGCAGGTTCTTCATGAAAGACGCGATTCAGTTGATCGTCCAGATTGCTGCTGCTAACGGGGTCAGTTTGTGAGGAACATGCTGTTTGCTGTGCCTCTTCTTCTTCAGTGTGTAACGTTAGCCGAAGTAGCTAGCTAACGGTGCATTCACGTACTCTTCGGATGTTTGGAATTCCCAAAGTTGTCTAGTCGCTCTTGGGCTTTAAGATAATGGGATCGATAAAAACAACTTTATAAAATGTAATATATCATATAAATCACATATCTATGGACAGTTAACTACCGTATACAACCATATGCCTTCTTATGTTAGACAGACAAGCTAACTTAACGTACAGTACGTGAATCAAGTGAAAGTTAGGACCCCCATAGTAACGTTTACCTTGTTTAATCATGTTTCTGTGTAATATGGCGTCAATTATGTGTGCTTTATCCCGACTTAATCATACTTTTATCCGACTTTCCACTTTGTTTATTTTTTCTGATTATTTTGACATGACATGAATGTTTATTACAAAGAGAGGTCCATTGAGTCCTGATAACTTGCGTTAACGTTAGGAGTAACGAAGCTGCATAACGTAACGTAACGTCATTTACGTAATAAATCATGAAATGAACCTGGTCGTGAAAGCTCAACTGTCATTAAACGGCTACAGATATTTTAGCTTTTGCTACATTAAATGTTTCAAATAAGCTGGCTGCTGGGTTCAAATACATCCATTCAGTCGTGTCCGGTTTGTATGCTTCAATATTAATATAAAGCCTCCCCTCAGTAAATAACAATCATTACAAGGAACTGAAGCAGCCCTGGCTCCGTGTAATGTTTCATTTTCATGGTTTGCGCTGATTATTCAACGTCTCAAGTTTTAATGTCCGTGGTGATCTTTTGGCTTAAATGTTGTAGCCCCAATACGTCTCTAACTGGTTACCTTTGACATTTAACGCAACATGTTGGCACCAAACCATAAACTCATTAGCTTCCGCGTGTGAGATTATATCAAATGACAAGATTAAACTTGCACAATTCCACAGGAGAGCAGGAACAAGTTGAATTGTTGCTGTCAAAGGAAGCATAATTGCACCTTTGGGGTTGTGTTGTTTCATAATAAGCGGTGGTGAGATGATGACAATGGCTGCATTCACTCTGATGCTGCTGCTGCTACGATTTGGGGCAAGCACGGGGGCGTGACGTGCTACGTGCAGCCGCTCACGTTGTCCTGCATATGTCCATGAATGAGACTGTGCAGAAATGAATGGATAGAACACATAGTACCATTGCGTTTTATCAGACATTACATGCATTTAAAAAACAAATGCATGTAATCAAACTCAGGCATATACAGTTGCATAAGGAATACTCATCATACTTGGTCAGGATGCTAATGTTGCTGTTAAGACTCGATCTGGAACTTCTCTGTCATGACATGGCCACTGTCAGTCTCATGTAGCTACTGCAAAGTGAGGTTGGTAAATTTAGGGGGTATTAGTGATGCCAGTTTGTGGAAGTTGCACAAAGCTGTCTGATATTTACTGCAGTTTCTCCACAAGTGGTTGATGTTAGGAAATGTAGCAATGGAGACACTGTGCACAGACAGTAGCAACTCTGTTCAGATGTTTACTCAACACCAAACGGGCTCTAAACACAATGATGATAGAGAATTTTGTGATGTGAAGTTAAGTGTTTGGGTTTTCCCTTTTTTTATGACTTTAAAGTTATTCATCGTTGTTCTCTTTTCAGAGTAATTTTGCAAACAGGAAAACACTTTATTAGAAGAATATTAAGCTGCAGCATCATTGCACAGATTGCACTTTGAATGCCTATGAAATGACTGCTGTCAAGGTTACAATGATATGATTAAATTGGCTCTCTAATCAACATCACAGTCAATGACAACATACTCATATCAGAGAATGGGATTACAAAAAGTCCAACAGTAAACATTTTTGCCTGCATTTTCCCCACTTCAACATGTTCTCTTCATATATGTATTTGTATTAATCTGTGTCCTTGTGTTGTCTTTCTCTCTTTCAGATTGGTAATCTGGTGATTGGTCAGGATGGCATCATGTCCACCCCAGCAGTCTCCTGTGTGATCCGCAAGATAAAGGCAGTGGGTGGCATCATCCTCACCGCCAGCCACAACCCTGGAGGCCCCAACGGAGACTTTGGCATCAAGTATAACATCTCAAGTGGAGGTGAGTGAAGACTGCATGAAGCTATCAAGTAATCTTAAATGCACAGATTTTTAAAAGTGTGCTGATGGATAGACTCAGACTGGGTTTCAGGATCAAAATATTATTCAATAATAATAATACTTTATTGAACAATACAACATGTAATAATCATGCAGTGTGTGTGTGATAATGTGTATTTTGTACTGAAGAGTAAGAGATAAAGTCGACATCAGGTTGTTAAACAATCTTAAAGGACTTTGTCCACATAACATAATCTACCAGTTAATATTAAACTGAAGATAATTAGTTTAAACTTTTATTTGTAAGTTAACTTAATAATGTTGACACACTCAAATGGAATTTTCATCCTGTTTAAGGGTTTAATGGATCTACATGAAATCTTGGGTCACAGACCCTTGAACGCCTATGTCTTGTAATGGTAACTGTGGTTGGAGTTGTGTCCTATTCTATTCTTGCATGTGTCTTTTTATCATATAGTCATAAATATTTGTTTGCTTTTAACTTTCTTTTGGAGGGGTTAGGTTAGGTCAAACTGTTAAAAAGAAACAGTCATAAATATTATGTTTAAATTGTTGAAATATTTTCTGGGGCTTTTACGCCTTTATTAGAGAGGAGAGGATAATTGACAGGGCTGGAAACCAGGAGAGAGATGGGGAACAACATGCAGGTGGGGGGCTGCAGGTTGGAATCAAACCCAGGCCACCCAATATATGTGCACGCAATTTAACCATTTGGCCAAATCCCCCCCATAAAAAGATATGAAGTGATGTAATGCTGAGTGTTTCACCCAGCTTGTCTTATACATGAAGATATGTACTCATGCTTAGACCAGCAGTAATCCAGTTTTGGTTATTTCAAAAAGTAAACAGCCACATTAGGCTGATTGTCAAATTAAGCTGATTCTGGATTTATAGAAACTGAAAGACTCTGATCCTGCCTACTTTGTTATTGTTTCAGTCACATCAGCATCAGTATTTGCCTCACAGTGTAATTTGTCAGTACTTAGTGTCTTACCTGCCATCTACTTACTCTTCAGGACCTGCTCCAGAAGGCATCACTAACAAAATCTATGACATCAGCAAAGGCCTGCAGGAGTATCAGATCTGCCCGGAGCTGAAAGCGGATCTGTCCAAAATCGGAAAACAGACTTTTGAGGTGGAAACTTTCAAACCTTTCACAGGTACAGTGTGACAGAGAATCCTGATCCTACTTCAACATGAGACAATTTATGATTCATTTTCTTTCCTTCTTCAATTAAAAATGATTGCTCATGTGGTGGCAAACGTTAATGTACTCTCTTGTTTTTATCTCAGTGGAGATTGTGGACTCTGTGGAAGCCTATGCTGAGATGCTGAGGGAGATCTTTGACTTTGCTGCACTGAAGGAGCTTCTCTCTGGAGCCAATCACATTAATGTCCGACTGGATGCCATGCATGGAGGTAGGAAACTTTACAGAACAACATTGAGTGTTGGAAACAAGTGGAAAAGACTTAAACGACCAATTTAGTTGTAAAATGCAGAGGGTGGAAACTTGGTCCCCTCAAAAAATTCCATTAGAAAGCTGCCAAATGCTCTTCAACTAAACAAAGACTCCCTCTTCCCCTTCAGTGGTCGGTCCTTATGTGAAGAAGATTGTCTGTGAAGAACTCGGTTCTCCTGCGAACTCTGCAGTCAACTGTGTCCCTAAGGAGGACTTCGGAGGACACCACCCTGACCCAAACTTGACCTACGCTGCTGACCTGGTCAACGCCATGAAAGGAGGAGAGTACGACTTTGGAGCTGCTTTTGATGGTGATGGTGTAAGTCAAACCTTTAGAAACAGACCCAGTTATGTCTTCATTGTTTTTGCAACCAAAACACTTTGACTATTTGTCTTTTACACCTACACATTTTATTTTATTTGAAAAAATAATCAAACTGATAAAAAATAAGAACTTACATAATTAGAGGGTTCATTTATTTTGCAATAGAAAGCTGCAGCTTTCGTCTTCTGTGTCATCATGTTACACATTTGCTGATCACATCATTACAATGCAGGAGAGGGGTTTGAATCAGGAAAACGAGCAGGCGGCAGGGGTCGGCTGTGATCCGGCGCTGGTAGTTGTGAGAGCAGAGATGTGATGTTTTTAAATTGGATTCCATTTATGATGTCAGTTCATATCAAATGAACTCTATTTTAGTAAATTTTAAACTTGCAGTCCTACTTTATAGACCATGTTAACAAATTATCAATATATTTTTGGGTTCTTATAAAACTGAAATGAGCTCATTATGAATTGTACTTGTACAGTTACTGTGAACAGTGAATATTTCTAATCTTTGTCAGGTGTATCTTTTGAACAATTATTGCAAGGAAAAGGACACATTTTGACATACAGTAGGATTTTTAATAATACAGGGAAATGTGCTCTAATTATTAAGCCATAATGAACAATAGGTAAGAAGTATTTAATAGGAAGTGGTCTTCTTATAAGTTTTCAAGATACCTTTTTGTGGACTATTTCACATTTGCCTTTACTTCTTCAATCAGATGTAAAACATAATCTTAATGGAACTTTCATGTTTCCAATTCACAACTATTTACTCCCAATTAACTCTAACATTGAATTTTCCACCGTCCCCTGTTGTAACACTTGTTGTGTCCATTCACTTCAGGACCGTAACATGGTGCTGGGTAAACACGGCTTCTTCGTGAACCCCTCAGACTCTGTGGCTGTTATCGCTGCCAACATCACCAGCATCCCTTACTTCCAGAAGACTGGTGTTAAAGGACTGGCCCGCAGTATGCCCACCAGTGGAGCCCTGGACAAGTAAAACACACACCACAAAATAATGAATCTTAAGTTTTCTTTATTTTGTAATTCCTGCCAATCTCAGATATTTTTATTAAAGGGTTAATTATGGATGTGTAAATCTGTTCCAGTGTGGCTAAAGCTCTTCAGATGCATTTATATGAGACTCCAACTGGCTGGAAGTTCTTTGGGAATCTGATGGACGCTGGCAAACTTTCACTGTGTGGAGAGGAGAGCTTCGGCACAGGTAAATAAATATCATCACAGCATTTATGAAGCAGAGAAAAGGAAAAATATCCCTCCAATTCACCCAATCTCTCAACCCCTCTTTTCTCCCTCTTCTGACCAACCAGGCTCAGACCATATCCGTGAGAAAGACGGTCTGTGGGCGGTGCTCGCATGGTTGTCAATCTTAGCCAACAGGAAACAGAGTGTGGAGGACATCATGAAGGATCACTGGCAGAAGTTTGGCAGGAACTTCTTCACCAGGTCAGAAATGATCCCCAATCCTTCATGAGATGTTAGCAACTTAAGTTTTATAACTGAGTCAATTAAGTCTTACTTTTTTTCGGTCCCAGCACTTTGTTTGGTTGATACAGTTGTAGAAGAACCTATTTTGATGTTTCAGGGTTAGGTTTTTCTTTATAAAATGGTACTCTGCTACCCTCTGGTGGTAAATTAGAAAACTGCAGCACAATTTTGTATAGCTGTGTTAAGACATTTTGTGACTCACTAATGCACAACTCACATTTTAAATCAAAGGTAAGTTGATTTTAACCTGTCTGCTGCCAGTGAGACTCTAGTTTTTACTTTCCCACCCATCCCAACATCCAGGTACGACTATGAGGAGGTGGATTCTGATGCTGCCAACAAGATGATCAAGGATCTGGAGACAGCGATGTTCGACCCATCCTTCATAGGGAAGAAGTTCTCATCGGGTGATAAGACGTATGAGGTGGCTGTCTCTGATAACTTCGCCTACACAGACCCTGTGGACGGAAGTGTGTCCAAAAACCAGGTAAGAGTCCGAAGCAAGGGTCCAAAAACATTTAATTCAGTGTTCTCTCTGTGTTCCAGCTGTACTTATATATGAAGTTAATTGATTTGGGGGGAATCTTTATTCATTTTTACAATGCAATGCTCAAGTTCATATGTACGAGATGTTTTGCAACTGCTGTGTAGATTATACTGTATTTGGATATAAAAAGAATCGACAATGTAGGCACTGTTTTCCTGCTGTATATGAAAATATCAATTCCCTTTGCTTCCCTTTATAATAATAAGCGGCGACAAAGGCCTTAAAATAAACAGACTTCAAAATAAGAAGATAGAAATACTCATTTCTTCATGATTTTTCCTTTAGAATTTTTCATATGTGTGTTTAATGTCTTTAAAAAGCAAAATCTGATGCCAAATAAAGTCAGATTTGAACTGTTTTGAAATCATTTAGTACTTTAATCAGTTATTATGGTTTATTGACATAGGGATATAAAACATATGAAGAAACTTCCGAAGTGACATCACAACAAGCAAAAATACTAAATTTGGCTAGTGCCATTTTTTTTGTCTCTTGCAAAGTATAAAGATTTACAATGACAGAAATTAGCTATTTTCCTAAAATAAAAAATGCATCCATTCCACAACGTGTAAACACACAAGAACAAGGTTACTAATTATACTTGGATATAATTATCTCCTGTATTTTAAAGCAACCTATCACAGCTAAGGGTGTATTGTTTGATCAACCTCAGTCAAAGTTGACTGAAAACATGAAAAAAACATGCAGTCAGTCAGTGAACAACTCTGAGCATGTACAGTAAGTCTACCTCCACATGTTTCCCTATCCATGTTTGTTTATGTTGCCTAATCTCTCTCCTGTCTCTCTTACTATCCCTCTCAGGGTCTCCGGATCATCTTCTCCGATGGCTCCAGGATTATTTTCCGTCTCAGTGGTACAGGCAGCGCGGGGGCAACAATCAGGCTCTACATAGACAGCTATGAGAAGGACCCCCAGAAGATTTACCAGGACCCACAGGTCAGAGCACACTGAGGAGTAATCCCAGACAGCTTGGTCCAGTGAGAGAAATGTTTCACATGAAGCAATCAGATAGGAAAATAAACCGTCATTAAAGAAGTACAAAGATTGTATAACTAAGATGTTGATACAGTTGGTTACCCCTCATAGGTCAAAGGTCAGCTCATATGGGCCCCAGAGTGATCTGTAACCTGCAGGGCAGCCAGCATGCTCTAGGCGGAGCTTGTACTCTACACTGAAATATTGGAGATGCTTGGCTAAGGCTTGATTTATAGCAGCTTATCGGGGCCAGTTTGGAGACAGAATTATAGCACATGGGAAAATAAAGAGTGTGAGTTCCAACAGGACACTTCATAAAGCCTGCTGGACGTGTGCAGATAGGGAGGTGATGTAGAACAAGAAAGTGAGACAAGACCCAAAAAGTGAATTAAAGTTACACTCAAGCCCTTCTTCTTCTTTGGTGCTTACACTGACGGACAGATAAGCAGAAACACACATCGCTGCAGAATCCTAACGTGACAGATAAATGACCGATGGGTTAATAGTTCAGCTGGCTGGCTTTGGGTTGGTTTGATTTACGCACCAATGGCTTTCAGCTTTGATAAACAGCCAGGTTTTAAAAAGAAGAGGAAACACTTCATCCAAAAGATTTCACATTTCTGGAAAGAACCGTGAATCTGGATTATTCTGCTCTTACTCTGTTTGCTAATCTGTTTGGAGATCATTATTATAATTGTGAGAAGCGGCTTCTGGTTTGGCACTGCACCTCGGCCCAATGCTTCTCAAAAAAGACAGAAGGGCCAAACTTTTTTTTTTTCAAAGTTATATTTTTGAGCATTTTTGCCTTTAATGGACAGGACAGCTGAGGAGAGGCATGAAATGTGGGGAGTAGAGAGTAGGGAAGTACATGCAATGTTTGGTCAAGGCTTGAATCGAACCCGTGACCTCTGCAACGAGGGCTATAGCCTCTGTATATGGGGCCCACGCTTAGACCGCTAGGCCAACGGTGCCCAGGCCAAACATTTTTTAAATAAAATAAGACAAAATGAAATCAAAACAAAATAAATAAATAAAATAGAATAACTACATAAATAATAATAATTTTAATATAATACATTAAATTAAACAAGTCTGGCAAATCTCATGTTGACTCAGGGTACTTGTCTAGGTGGAGTTTTTTGTATGTTTTTTGTTAAAACAAAGGAATATGTTGAGAGTTTTGGAAGTATACTCACTGCTTTCTTGCCAAAAGATACTGCACGAGAAGCTGGATAGCGCCATCATGTCTACTTTGTAAATACAAGGCAACAACAAGAAGTCATTGACCTTAGCCAACATGTAACAACATCTGCCTCACAACCCCCAAAAGCTCTCAAATATGATTTTTTTTATCTGTGTATACATTTTGAGTGTGTAAGTGCAGGAACCTCATTTTGTGGTTGACTGGGGGTTATTTGCTGGACTACCTCTTTGGCTGAGTGAACTTACTTGCACTTATTCCAGGATAACTGTGCCAAGATAAGAAATAGTTCTACATGTATGTTCTGGGAAGGATGCACAGACACTACATGATAATTAGTGAGTTTAATATATGATAGATGGAACAAAGCTACAGTCACTATTTACAACAATTAACAGTCTTTGTGCAAAGCTGAGCTAAGAAACTGTAAGGAGACCAACACTAACTTCTTTAAGGTGACACAAGGTGTAAAAACCTGCATGTTGTGAAAGGTTTATGAGAACAGTTTGACCTTTACAAAACTTAATACCTTCTGTCTCTTTGTGCAGGTGATGCTGGCCCCTCTGGTAGACATCGCCTTGAAGGTCTCTAAGCTCCACGAGAGCACTGGACGCTCTGGCCCCACTGTGATCACATGATTTCTCTGCCACACTGCCTCTGCTCACTCACCCTCAGCAACAGGATACCTCTGCACTCTCTGGGGGTGAAGCTGCCCTTGAATGCTGTCTTGGCTTTAGTTCCTGGCCCTCTCAGAAACAGAGCTGGACAAAAAAACTGAAACTAAACATGCAAGAAAATACATGAGGAACCTTAGATTTATCGTACAGGTATTCACTGCCATTTTTTATTGTTAGTGAGTGTTCATGTATGTTTTTTCTTACATAACTAAAGAGAATGAAGTGGCCTGGCAGACCAAAGCTGCGTTTCCACTGCATATACTTCCCAAGAGATCACAGGCTTTTGGTGCAGAAGTTCCTGGGTCTAGAGTGCCCGGAACTTGATTTTATCCCCATCCAAAAGGTCCCTGCCAAGGAGAAATTACTTTCTAAAATTATCAGGACCTTTTGGTTGGACTTGTAGCATCCAGTTGCACCTCAGTCAGATACTTTTAATGGAAATGCAGCTTAGAAGACATTGTAACATGTCCTTACTAGTTTGTAAAAAGGGAAGTAAATAATTGGTCAAAGCAGTGTCATATCTTTAGAGAACAAGATTCAAAAGTGGACTGGAAAGCTCAACGGATTGTGCCTCTCATAATTTCTGTAACCATGTAGAACTTGTCCAGATCTGTTCCTGAACCATATCATTAAACTGAGGAACTGCCAAACTGGCTGTATATCCGCAATTTTGGGGCAACCTCATCCCCCTAAGCTCCCCTTAACTGACCTGGTGCCTTCCCCTCTCCTCTGTTGTCTAAAACCATCAAAATAGCCTCTAAACCTAAACCATGAACCGACACATCCAGCAGTAATAAAATAACCATACATAAAAGAAGTACTGTGGTCCTGTTTTAAATGATGTGTGCACTTTGATATGCGTTTAAGCAACAACAAACAATATGCAAAAGCAATCATGCATGCTCTCTTAAAGAAACCAGCCGTTGGCCTTGCTGTGATTGCTGTAGCATACCTTGGTTTTGAGAAAAGCAGTTATATGAGTGTGTCAAGTCATTCTAGATAAATGCAAAGATTCTATCCTGCAGCCAGAGAGCCAAGTTGTGGGAAAAGCCACCAGGAGAATGAAAAAGTCAGCCTCTCTCCAAAAAGACATTCCTGAGGCAAGCAGAGAAGTATACACTGATGGGTTCTCTCTCCTTCTCTGGCAAGTGTTCTTGTGTAATGAGATAGTCACAGTAATCCTGATTAATGATGAGAGTTATAAAGTGTCTGCAGGTCAGTGGATCCCATAAGCTATATCGAAAGACAAACAGAAGAGAGCAGAAATATTTTCTTTGAAATGTCGAGTTTTCACCAGAGTAATGGATGAATGATGTTTGCATCAGCTCAGACAGTCTTGGGATTCTACAGGTTCTGGATTGATGTCAGTGTATTCCTCACAGACTCACCATATTTGGATATAAATTGGCTGCAATTTAGTTGATAGGAGTGAGGCTGAAAAATCAGGCGCATCCATGCAAAGCAAAGAGAAAATTGGCCCTAATCACAGCTCCATTATCCATGACACATTTGAGGCCAATTTCTGTCAAGTATGTCAGTGTCATTCATACTGACATGAACAGTCCCTCCTGTTTGCACAACCCCTCCCCCTTAAACACATGGAGAGTAGTAAGAATCCCTGAGCTGGAACTAATTGACCATTCAAGTTGTATTTCTTTCCAAATGTTTGAACAGTGTGATGTAATGAGAAGTTACATTACTGACATTTGAACTTTCCAGTATTTTACTGACACAAGCTTTGAGACCTTGGTATAAAGCAGTGCACTTAGCTGTCGTGACATCACACATTGGTTGTGGAACCCCTTCTGCATTTTACTTTGCACCATCTTGTTTATTTCAGAGCTAGAAGTGACCATGTTGGATAACAAGAAGAATGTATTGTTTCGCCGTGCTGAGTGACTCCTCCATGACAGGTTGCCCCCCTCAGAAGAACACCTCTGCACTAATGTCGATTTTATTCTTAAAAATCTGTTAAGGTGCTTTCTGTTTTGACGATTTTGGTGATCCCTTTGGACAAAGTGGTACGTATTCTCCCTAAGCTGATTTTGTTCATAAGAAAATAGTGATTTCCGGAAAAAAAAACCTACTAATTTTGCTTGAACTAGTGGTTTTAGGTATCATATGTACTATCCATAGATTTCATAAATAATGGACGTAATGTTGGGGACGTCAACAATCTGTTTCTGAAGCTCTGTTTTGAAGCCAATCGTCGGCTGGAGCCATATTGGAAATGCCGAACTCATCATAACTGCTGTCGAGCTAGTGTGAGGTAAAGAGGCGGGCTTTGAGCCTCCTAGCCAACAGCTACAGTGTTCCCGCCTGTCAATCAAGTCAGCTGTGCCTCTCGTAATGGAAAACTCGTAATCTTAATATCTTCGAAATTGCCGCATTATGAAGAAATTCACCCCTATACAGTTTGTGCCAATTGAGAAATGAGCTATCCAGACTACACTCGTTTTTTTAATCAGGCTGTAAACATGTTTATTTCTGCTGTAAAGATCGGCTTTTTTGAAGTGGTGTGTATGTGGTTTCAGGTACTTCCAGAGCCAGCCTCAAGTGGACACTCGATGAACTGCAGTTTTTACCACTTCCGCATTGCCCTCAATTCTCGCGGCCGGAGGTTGCCGCTTGGTACTATACAGAACGAATCAGTCTTCTTGCTAATGATCTTCTTTTGTTGTGAGGCATCATTACTAAGTCTGATTTTAGACTGAAATGCCCTCTGCACACACCTGCTGTCAGTGATACGATCGTAGCGTTTGATCAAGTGTCTATCACTTCAAATTATAATGTGCACAACAACCACTCATCTTCTTCGCCCTCCATCTCCTCCATTCACGAAATACCAAAGTGTTACTAGTTTGTCCGTTCTGTACCATAGTAGCAACATGGCAGTCCAAGATGGCACCCTCCATGGAAGGGGACCCACTCATTATGTCAATATAAAATGCTCAGTCTAAGTGAACAGTCAGTTTATTAATCACTAATTTAAACATACTTACAAATATTATATTCCATCCCTACCAAGAGTGTTCTGCTAAATACCGCTAATACCACATACTGCACCTTTAAATATGAACGCTATGCTGTTGCAGTGTTGTAGTACAATATTTCAGTTTGTGAGATTCATAAATTTGAGGTATCTGAAAATTGTTTTCATTCACTGCTTCACCTATGAATAGCTATAAAGACAAATAATATAGTGATCAATTAGAAAATATTTTGATAACCCATTAGTTATGATAGTAGACAACAGCTTACCATTTAGCAGTACTTATCCCAGAGGTAAATTCTTCTCTGTGAATTATTGCTTTACCTGCTGTATTCTGTAACACTATCAAATAGTAATCTAATGCAATCTGCCATTTTCTAGTCAACACAGTTATATTAGCCGTGAAGTAGTTGAATGCTAACATCATCTGTAGTCTTTAGTCTGGAGCAGGACATCAAATGAGTCATGGCTTGAATTCTCACTGGATTTCCACCCTCTGTTTTTATTCAGTTGTTGGCCAATTTAAAAGCAGTTACAACAACTTGTAAACCTTGAACTAAGCAGTATAAATTACATCATTTTACCATCTTGAGCATGACGTCAGAGGAAGATGGCTGCCTTCTAAATGTGAGTCTGGTATTGCTTTCGAAACCAGAGGCAGTGTCCCCTTTAAATTCTATGCTTGAGACGCACACATTTCAAGTCTTCTATCATGAGTTGAATCAGAATGAATGTTCCTAGTCTTTCATCTGTGTTTACATTACAAAGCTTTTGAGGCCTATTTTAAGCCTTCAAAAGTTCAGTCTGTGGCATTTGGGATGTATAACTGCCCCAAACAGTTCCTCCATATTCCCTCAGGAGTTACAAACACAGGGCAAAAGCTTTTTCATGTTGCATTGTTCCCGTCAGGCTGACATAGTGCAATACATAATGTGTTCCTCTTGTTCTGCTTCTAATGGCTTACAGGCTGTATTTGAGTTGGCTGTCATTACATCAGGTAATCACAATAAGGCTTACATTAAGCTGGCCTGGTCTGCAGCTATTAGATGTCCAAATGGCTTTCCCTGGAGCTGGAATTGAGCCTTGTGTTTTTAAAGCGGGCTGTTCATTGCTCAACTGTAAGATGAGGGCACCATGTAGGACAAAGACATCATTCTCAGAGTGCTCTAATGAGGAAAGAATTGGCTGTGCAATTTGTTTTTACTCCTCTGGCTCTTGTGATTTTTATGATAGTCTTTTTCTTTGCTAATGCACAGTTTCGTGTCAACTTGTTTTCAATTAAGGAAAAGCAAAGCTTCCATTTGACCCAACTATGTTGAATAATTATTCCCAGTTTGCTTTTTTAAAATGATGCATTACTGCCTTTGGGCAGTAAATTTGGCAAGCTGAGGGAGTCTGACACTGTTCCTGATTCACCAACAACTAAAAAGACCACAGAGAGCGTCATCCCAGAGGACATTGGGTCATATTTCAAGGTCAAACAACCTATTTGATAACCCAATGATAGAGAATAGCTAGAATTAACATTTAGCCACTTCCAAGCTATCATTTATAAGAATTAAAGGATATGAGATGAACTGTGTAAACTTCAAGCTAACGGCGATCGTACCTAGCAGCATTTCGAACAGTATTCCTGGTGCTGCAGTACTAAATGTAGACCTGCTATGTTTAGCATTTAGCCAAGAGAGAAAGATATTTTTAACTATGTTGATAATCAGTTTGTATTTTGAGTAATCATTAAATTTAAATGATTAAACATTTGTTTGCTCCAAATGTACGTTTCTTTTTTTTTAATAATGATATTTTTATTTCTTACAGTCAAAGTAAATCATTTGCGCTCAGTTATTATTATTATTATTTTTTACATTTTATGCAAATAAAGAAAATAAAGACATGTTTCGGGGATATCGGGTTGTTAACGCTGCTTTCTGTTTCTGAGAGTTGCCATACAATACCTAGTTAAGTTCACAGGCACTGTGGTAGGGTTTGAAGATAGTATTTGCAAGGATAAATGCAGTTATGAGAGTTCGACTTTTGGGAGCTCATGAGCACACGTGCATACCTGGCAACGTCACCGGAAACACCCCAAATGTAAGTTTCTTGAAAAAAAATAATGGGAAAATAATCTGAAAAAATAATTGGTAGGCTAGCGGACAAACCAAGAACTTACGAAAATCTAATGCCACATGTAGAGTCTTAACATGTGTTTACACTGTGTAACATTTCCCTCCAGTGAGTTCATTTGCCACCTTACTTGGCATTTATCATAAAATCAGAAATCTTTAACCCCCATGTCTGCGGTTTTGCATTCCCAGTTACCAACTAGAGAATTGGAAACTTAGACTAGTCTCTCTTGCTTTAACAAGATCAGCTTGAGCTCCTCCACTGTGGATGTGAACAAGCTCTGACAGGGTGTGTGAGGTTAACAAAGTCTAGATGGAGGGGCTCCATGTGAGTCATCACACTCTTAACACTCTCAGTATTTTGGGTCTGCTGGGCTGAAGTGTTCAGGATGATGTGTGAAGCTATAAAAACTGAACAGCAATGGTCTGGATTAGATGACTTGGAACATTTTTTGACCGCACATTTGAACCGAGCAGTGTGGCGAAGAGGCTGGCTCGTGTCCACAGGCCGCTACGAATCCCTTCAACCATTTTCCCTCTGGCTCTCAGTTGGTAAGAAGACAAATAGGCCAGGAAACACCACACTTATATGGCCCATTGTCCCCTGAAGTGTGTGTTTAATGTAGGACCTTTCTAGGATTTGAGCTGAAACAGAAACTGGAAATGAAGACTTAAGGCCATACCAGTAATACTCCATGTGTTAACATCTTCTAACCAGGCAACAGTGTTGTGATTTTCCTTCTTTTAGCCTGATTTAACCTTAGAGGGGGCTCTTTTTTGTGTCAGAAAGCTGTTGTCTCATAGTCTGATTTCCACATGTGCTGCCCTAGAAATATAAACACCAGAAGGAAACGTAGTGCACACAATCAAACTGTGCGTAGATGTTTCCCTTCCAACAAATTATGTCCTGCTGCATGAAACCTCAAGTATTTGGAGATCCTGTAGAGAGTAATGTAGGGATGTAAAGTTGCCTTGCTTTCAGTTTATATATTTAATAATTATGATGCAAAGTTTCTCAAAATTGATTTGGCTCAACTCGCTTTGCCTGCTGCCACTGCCACTGCAACCCAAACCCAGGTTCAGAGTTGGCCCTGATCGATTTGGTGCCCGAGGCAAGATTTTAACTAGTGCCTCTTGTATTGTAACCAACTCCACCAACAATCACATCACATATACACTGAAAGACAACTGACATACAACTATATGTGTTACATGTATAAAATAACATTAATAAAATGGTAACAACACTGATATTAAGCAGTAAAAAAATACAATTTCAAAGTACATAATGTAATATTAGTAGAATTAATTCAGTCATTATATAAAACAATAATTTTAAAAGTCCAGACACTTTCAACAAAGCAACAGTAATGTATTAAATGATGACTGAAAATGCATAGCCAGAAGTAAAATGCTTAGTTAAGCGTAGCCTACATTTTCTATCTAATTAAGCTACCAGCTTCTATAGTGTGAAGAAATCAACAAAAACAAAACAAAACAACTAAATCATGAACACTTATGGACTTCAAAAACTGCTTTGGAAACCATTTTTTTTACAAACCCAAAGGTGAATCACGCTTTTAAATGTTTACTGGCATCAGTCCTCAATTTAACCCAAAATTAAATTAGAGAAAACAACATTATTTTTCCTGTTATCTTCAAATTTTCTTCCTCACTCATACAGGGTGCAAGCAGCGCCCCCTATGGACAGCCGGCGCCCCTAGCATTTGCCTATACTGCCTATGCTGTGGGCCAGCCCTGCCAGGTTAGCAGAGGAAAATGGATGGATGGAGTATCATGAAATAAACCCAGGGAAATTAGATGCCTCTGCATTTAGTGTGTAGTTTTCTGTTCATGGTTAAGAGTTATCTTTCTTCAGATAAAGGCAGGACTGAGAATTGGCCTTAAAAAGTACTCCACACTGCTAAATGAATGACTGCAGTACGACACCTTATTCACACAGCTACCAATTTCCTCTGACATCATGCTCAGTGTGGGAAACGAAATGCTACCATAACGTCACACTGCTTTGCTCCAGGTTTTTCAATCTAGATTGAGGGTACCTTGCATCTCATTATGATTCACTGCTTCAAAAATGATCTTAGACTGCAGAGACAGTGGCCAGTGAAAATCTTGGGGCATATTTGGCAGTATAACACAACAGCTAATGTAAGCATCCAGCCATTTGCTAGCTGAGATGACAGTTAGCTAGGAACTTTTTTTAAAGTTGATATTTTTTTTTTTTTTTGCCTTTATTTTATAGGACAGCTGAAGAAGGACAGGAAATGTGGGGAGTAGAGAACGGGGGAAAACATGCAGGAAATGGTCGACCGATCGGGAATTGAACTGGCGACTCCTGTGACGAGGACTGTAGCCTCTGTACGTGGGGCGCTTAGACCGTTAGGCCACCAGCGCCCCAGCTAGGATCTTTTTTTAAGCTAATTTTACAATTTGGTTGAGTTATTTAAGATAATAAGATGTGTTATTTGCTAACGTATTAGCTTTAAACATATTTATTTGCTAAACTAGTGTTTGCAAATGAGTTTTTGAATGCTAACATTACTCACTATAGCTAATGGGTTATCAAATTAATTGTTTTTTTCTTTGAAACATGGCTACTTATCCCTCCAGATTTTATCAGCTATGTTTATATCAATCTAGTAGTAAAGAAATGATAAGACTTGTCACATTGTCAGACATTTATTTGACTGACAACCTTCAATATTGTCGTACAAAATTTAAACCAGCACTTGAGCTTCCCACCCTGAGCATGATGAAAATTAAGTAAAAAAATAAAGTAACCATGCAACTGGCGTTTGAAAAGTAGGCTAATGTGATTTAGAATTAAATTGTGATTTAAATTCAGGAGGACTGTTGGTTCAGTTTTGAGGTTGAAAAGAATGCACTAAGCCCAATATTAACTCTCAACATTGCAATGATGTCCAAACTAGGCTGGCTTATTCACTGATTGAAAAATGGGAAGAATGATGGCACATTTGCAGGCAAATCGAAGGACAATCAGAATGAAGCACAAGTTGTTAGCTTCATTCGAGGATATGAAGGAAAATATGAAGTTGTGGAGAATCATTAACAACACTGAGAAGATGTGACATGACTTTTTGAAAGGCCATCAGCACCCTCATCTTTTCATTTTCTTTTATTGACTCTGACATCGTTGCCAATGTAGCAACAAAGGGCCTCCCTGTCCATGTGCCTTGGCCGCAGGAGAAAGCCTCAGAGATCTGCTCTTCAAAGAGACCTCCAGAACCCTAATCCACTCCACCATGAAAGTTAGATGACTCTCCCCACGCATGGTTGCAATTTTAATAATCATATCCTACTCTGGGCAAAATGAAGTGGATAGACATCAAGGAGGAAGAAATGGGCCAATGTCTGAAAGAATCTCACTACTTGATCGTTCCAGTGGTGAGGTCTGCCCCTCCACCCCCCCCCACCCCCCCACCCCACTCCTCTGAGTCTGCTTATTACAGAGAAAAACCACCGAAACACAGCTGAGGTTAAATTAATTTGGCTGCTTGAACAGTGAATTTGAAAGGCGCCTCAGTAAGAAACACAGCTGACATGTGATGTAAATCACCTCACACGTTTCTCCTAAGTGTAAGCAGGCATGCCCAATTTCATTCCATTTGACAGTTACTTAGAGTATTTGGTACAATTTTGCTCTCCGTGTGTGATAACTGGAGCACAAAAGCTCTTTGTTGTGTTAATTAAAATGTTATGTGAATTCATACACATGGTATGTCTGCAATCTCACGTACCATTGGTATGCTCAACAGAAATGGAGCTCAGCATAAATCCAAGCAGGAAGACTGCTCAATGAGGAAGATACTCATTCATTCATCCATTAAGCCATCTTTCATTTATGCTGCTTCCTCTCTCTCTCTCTCTCTCTCTCTCTCTCTCTCTCTCTCTCTCTCTCTCTCTCTCTCTCTCTCTCTCTCTCTCTCTCTCTCTCTCTCTCTCTTTCTGACTCTCTCTGTCTCCTCCTGCTCTGGTGATCAGTTGATTATGGTCTTATTCATTTGTTTATAAACTTTGTGTATTAGAACTTTTTTGACATAATTTGACAGTTGTGTTGAACACTTGTAATTGACAGTGTCTTAGAACAATAACAATAAGACAATGCAATTATTAAATAATAAGAAAATAAAAATAAATTAATAAATACTTTAAAAATGATAATAACAATAAATAATGAAAACAAAAACAAACAGAAACTTTATGACAATTACAATAATTATATGTATTATTGTTGTTATTGTGGTGAATTTAGTTATAATTATTATAATTACAACAACATTTATAACTAAATTCACCACAATAACAACAATAATAAAAAAAAAACCCCAAAGGAATTATTACCCTTATATACACTTGCACATTATAGGCTTTTTTAACCAACCAGATTTCGCCATGACCTCTATCTATCAACCAATCATCCAGCCACGGATGTAAAATTTCAAAAAAAGCTTCTCTCTCTTCTGCTTTCAGTCATGTTTTCAGTTCCACTGCTGCAACCGTCCTCCACCGCAGTCACCTCCATCCTGCCTCACCAGTGTGTAGCTCTAGCTCCTCCACTCATCCTGCATCCTTCTTTACCACCACCAGTGATTGAACGCCTCCGGAAGTATCCTTTACTGCTCTCGGCTCCGCTACCCCTTTGAGCATGTGAAGACATCACAATATGGTATAATATTAAAGACATTGCCTTTTAGAATAGCTTTTCTAAACTTATGAAATAAACTCTTCTCTTGTTTATTGATTGGTAAAGTTAACTGAAGATCTCAAACACTTAAAAAAATCTGATTTCAATTTTACGAAGCTAAGTAGTGAGTGTAAAATCAAGGTTAGAATTATTTTACTTAAAATTCACTTATTCTGACTTCATCAGATTGTTAGGTCATTTTCATTATCACAACCTCTGGCATGAGAGAATTTATTAACGTGAGCCTCAGCATTTAATCATCATTAGCAAATGAACTCCAGCCTCTGTTTACATGTTGAATAGCTTGAATTGACCACAGTCCTGGTTTTAAACAGAGTTTGGCAGCTATTTCAACCTGCTGCTTTGTTTCTCCCAACCCTCATAATCCCTGTATTCTTAATATCCTCAAACACTCAAGTGACTATGAACCAGAGACATGGCACTGAGGTGTTGACGTACAGTATACAGTGATACAGGAATTCACCAACCAAAAAGCACAGAGCCTGAATGACATGAGTCTGGAAATGTTACGATTTTAGGAATGGGCTGTATTTTAGAAATTAATCAGTCTCAAAAGTTAAACCAATGCCAAAGTGTCGTAGACAAGCATGCTTTCTGAAGGCCAACAAGTGGTGACTGCACAGGGTGAGGCAATTGGTTTGGTTACATAAAGCTCTGTCAACATTTTTTAAATGAGTAAATGGTCTCAAACGCATGTTTTAATTCCCCAGCATGATGCCCATTCTGTTAAACGTGGTCCCAGTAGATTAGGTAAGAGTCACATCTATTCACAGATTCTCTGATATGATTTGGGAATCAGAATTATTCTGGTTCTGTACTTGGGAAAGCTGTCCACAGAGCAAAGGAGGCGTAATGCAATCCTGGATCTCATTGGTTTTTAAGTGTCATCTTTGTCCTAGTCCACTCTTAGATGTCATCTCTCAGCTCCATTTCTGTTTTCACCTCTCAAGTTGCTAGGCAGACTGTAATCAGTGCAACAAATGGAAAGGAATCCTTGGCAGAAGACCTCAGCAAACTGAGGGCGACACTCAAAGCCCCAAAACGTTGGCTGCTGCTCTGATAGGCTGTAGCTTTTGAGCCCTGTGAGGCGTTTCTGACTGGTTGAGAAACAGATTGAAGAAAAACTGATGCTGCTTTGGGACCTACAAAAGCATAAAAGCCATCAGCAGCAAGCTTGGAAATCCCTATATTGTCATTTTTAACGCTGAAAGTGCTGAGAGGAGGTAGTTATCGGATCAGATGATTGAAAGCACATGCAAAAAACTGCCTTTCTTTACAATTTCAACAAGTATTAACAATGAGTGACACATCTGACTGTTGGCATCTACACAACAAGATCAGCAAAGATATGAGATGTGCATCTTTCCCCACAACAGGACACCAAAATAAACACAAACTCCTCTCAGGAGCTTTAACCACATCTTCTATAGAGTCTGCAGTTGTATTTCCCCTGACAGACTCCAACACGCCCTTATCCTTTCATAGGTTATACAGGAAGCAGTGCAGTGTTATCTTTGAGCTCTGGTCCGCAGCATATCTCCAGGAATGACTCTAAGTGAAGGAAAATGAAAGGAGTGGACAAATGGTTTTGATTAGGAGTCCTTGGGCCACGTCCTGGGCCTGACAAGGAGCAGGGATAATACCATAAGTGAAGCCCACCACACCTCCTCTCAGATCTTCAATCAAAACTAATCTGGTCTGGAGCATTATTCATACATGCTATTCCCGCGCTGTGTAACAGTTAAATCAAAACATACTTCAGAGAGGATGATATTTCCCTCTAATGAGCAAGTCCAGGTCACAATATGGGGGGACCGGAGATGCTAAATTGCTACCATTCTTCTCCTGCCGGTTTTAGGCTTTCAAAGTGCTCTGTGTGTGCAGACACACATGCAGAGACAAAGTGTGTGTCAAAATCCAGAAGTGAGTGCAGTAAAATGAAGCAAGGTGTGGAGTTATAGAGGAGGAGGGGAGGTAGTTTAATAATGCTGTACAGCTCTGGAGTTAATAACTGTAGTATCGTGTGTTTGTTGCCTGTATTTAGCAAATCGCAAGGCGTGAAATCTTATATTTTTTTACACTCACTTGTTCTTTTCATTTACTTGTTTGTCTTCATCTTTTTAATTTATTGAATTGATAGAAATCCTTCTGTTTGACATTTAGGATGACATGTGGATGTGGGTAATTCATCTGCAGATCACCCACTCCACATGTGATCATCTAATCAGCTCCAGATGGAACCATACCAAATAATCTTGAGATCTTTATCTGAAAATCAGCTCTGTTAAAGCTAAAAGGTTGTGTATTTATTTGAGATGTAGAGGTAAAAAAAAATCTTTGCATCCTGAAAACAAATGATAACAAAATGCACTGACAGAAAAAGGGGAAGTAATCTTGTGTATGTGGCTGGGGTAGGCCTGTCAATCCTAATCCATAAACTGTATATAAAAGTAGATGTAGCATCTTGGTTTGAAAAGTGAACCCAATGTGGAAGTCTCACTGAAGCATGTTTTGAAAAACGATGAGCCTGCTGGGGGTGTTCACCGAGTTCTCTGAAAAAACTTGAGTCAGCTGCAAACATTTGTAGACGTTAAATAGACTCCGGTGTTTCAGTTTAATTTGTGACCCCATTAACTGGAGACTCTCAGCCTCTGTATTTGACGTACGTACAGAGTAAGATACGTATCTACCCTTGCAAATGTCTCTTTATCTGTTTTTCTATGTATTTTAAGGCTTGTTTTTGTAAACCCGTGACGAAAATGTGCTCTTTATTCATCATTTGCGTTAACTGCAATTACCAATGATGCATGGTGCACAGTTTGCAGGGTCACTATTAGAACCGAAACACCAGTCCCTGCTCTAGTCCCACCACGTTCACTGTGACTCGAGAGTAAGATTGTCTTCGTCATTTGTCTTCTTTGTTTCTGGGTATGTTCTTATCGATATGTTTGAATCATCACCGTTCATAGTGAAATCAAAACGCCCCTGTCTGTCTGCCCTGTAATTGCGTTTCCATTAGTGTCCACGGGGTGGCGACACGTGGCTAATCAGAGCCATGTGGCTCCTGAGAGCAGAAGTTTCTCCAGTGAAGTTTGTAGGAAAGATTGCGCTCAGTTGAAGAGAGAGACAGAGAGGGGAAAGTGAGCTGGGCTGCAGTGAGGAGGAAAGAGACAGAAAGCCGCACAGACAACTTTCTTCCAGACTCTTTATTTTTTGTTTCAGGGATTTTGGTGCGCGTTTAAAGAAAGAGCAGCGGAAAGCAGAGCGAGACACTACTTGTATTTTGAGTCATTTTTGGAGGGGCTCGATATTACATCGTGGTTTAAGTGGATGTGAAAGCGGGCAAAAGTTTGACACATAACCGGAGGAATGTATCCAACTCGGGCAGCGCCGAGCCAGCGTCTGTGGAGATGTCCAGCCTGCGCGCTCTGGATCGCCCTGCTCCTCCTGGACCTGACTGCGTCTGGTGAGTCTCAATACCTTTTCCCCCTGATAACCATTGCTTGTCTCTTCCCCATGCTGCTATTTGGGGTTTGCTCACTCTGCGGTTCATCCCGAATACATGGATTCAACGATGAAATCTGTCAGCTTTGCCAAATGTCTTTCTTTGGATACTTTGTGGCGTTTTGGCGACTTTACTGCTCTAAGAAGATAATTTGAGTCATCCCTTTGGATTTTTGTGTCTTTATAATGCAGTTCTATTTAAAATCAACTCGTTAATGTCAACAAACAGTTGTTCAGGATCTGTTTGCCATCATTCAGCCTCTCCTCTCATGTAAATGATAGTTGGTTTTCAGATTATCGTCCTATTGTCATTCTGAAGCCTCTGCACGGGGAAAGACTTGACTCCATTGGAGGACAATAGAGGGGCTCTTAACTAAATCAGCTGGAGTGCTATTGTGCCTCCAACCAACCAACCCACCCACCCCATCAATAATTTAAGTCTGTTTAAGATAAGAGATGCTGGAAGTCTTAACAGTTGTTTAAAAAAGTTTTCCAACAGAATGGAGATTGTTGAGGGAGTAAGATGAGGACAACTTTTGGAAAAATGGGCCTGTCTGCCTGTGGCCTCTGGGAAACAATGCTGCAATTAGTCTTAACTGCCTTTTACAAAACAAAAGCTGAAACATATCATCAGTTTATTTCTGTGCGGTTGAAAGGAAAGACTTTGTTTTCTGCTCATACAACAATCTTACATTTCCACGGTCCACAGCGGCAGAGTGTGTGGTATCTTACAGAAACAGACTGATGGGATTTGAAACTGGCTTTTGGTTGACTCATAGAAGTGTGATTGAATTCAGTTTGAAATGTTTATGAAGTTGCTGGTTTCCTTATTTCTGTCCTGCTGCTTTAAATTGAACAGAAAGTATGAAAGACTTGTCTCCTTCTTCCAGATGAAAAGTGATGGATGATCTCTGGAAGGTTCCCTTGGGTTTGTTTAGATTATCTCTGTCCTCCTCAAATGCATTTGGCTAATATTTACAATGAAGATCTACAGTATATCGTGTGTTAAGTGTAGAACTCATGCTCTTAAAGAGGGAGTTCAAACTGGAGACACAAGCTGCATTTCTTCAGATGCAGGAATGAATAGCAGCGGAGGAGAGCCGAGCTTTAGCTTTTTCCAAGTGAGCTGCACAGTTTAGATGCAAAATCTGCTCTGAAAATTGGATTTCAATTGCTGATAATGTTCTTCTTAAAGCAAAACCGATTGAATTTAACACTCCTACTGGAAACAAGAGATCTGCAAAAACTTTTTCTGAATTTGATTCTCACTTTTTTCACCAGAATTGAGCTTTACTGGAGCTTTGATGGCTATACAAAATAAGATGACACTCACTGAGGTGTTTGAAATTTGACCTCTTGTTCACCTTTCAATGAAACAGCTTTCGTATGATTCTGCGGGTTATCTAACTGTGAGTCTTGTTTCTCTTCTGGATGGTCAGAGAGGTTCAGGGTTGAACAGTGATCAAATGTGAGGATGAAAGCACACTTCAATGTGGTCAGTGGTCACAATACGTCTGTAACGTGGAAACAACTGAGCAAACGTGACGAAGAAGGAACTGAAAAGAGCTGACGTTTGTCTGTTTTTTGTTGGTCAGTCTGAGAGTGTCCAGTCAGAGGTCAGAGGTCACTGGTCTGTCATTATGGTTTAGCGTTTCCAGGAACAATCAGGGTTTCCCACCCACAACAGCAAGGGAATTTTCTTTACATAGCAGACTTTGGAATTAGCCTGCCATGCTGACCTTATCTGCATGCATTTTTCATGTATTTTAAGGAACTACCAAGTTGTTCCAGTGCTGATAACGGTATCAGAAATGCATGTTAGAGCCTAAAATGGGATTATGTGAGTAAACCAGACATGCACCAACCTGAAGCTGTGATATCACAGCCCCTCTTGGCAAAAATAGACTTCTGTCTCCTTCAAAACAGTAGCTTCTAGAATAGTTTTATACATTAAAACTACTGTTTCAAAAGATCAATTGGATTAATGGTACTAGTGAATGATGTATTGTTAGTCACAGCAATCAAAATATCAGCAAGAGATGTTTTTAATTACATATTGACACAAATTTGAATGTAAACTTTAAAATGAACTACATTGAGCTTAACTTAGTTCTAGGTGTAAGCATGTTTGTAGGTTTGGAGTTCTTCTCGTGTGAAGAGCCAGGTCTTACTAAAATGACATCACATCTATTAAGTGTAACTTTAACCTCACATACACTAAAACTGACAGATGTCTTTACAATGACTGCATTTGCATGGACTCCGGTATCCTGGTTATGAGCCTCATCCTGGTTTTAAACATGTTTGGGATATAGTGTTTATCGTGTATATAAGGATATGAATAACCAGGTATTCTCTGTGTGCATGTAAATACTTGTATCCTGGTTTCTAAATACTGCTTCTTATTTGCCTGGGTGTCTGTCATGTTTATGTTTTCAAACACAAACCGAGGCAATTTTGAAATCCGAGAAAAATGCGACCACTGTGGTTCATCGCAGGCTTAACGCTATTAAATGGAAACAATCAGGTTGCAGATATGGCATATCCACCTCATTTCCAGTAACAGGAGAAGCAAGCATGATATTGAACATGTCCTTAACTCTGAGGTGTCAGCCCATCACTACCACTGTGTTGGACAAGGGAGCAATAGGTGAATATGTATGTAAGACGAAGACAAAGTAAGACGCTCTCATTACTGCTGCCATGTTTGTTTTGATACTTTAATAAAACAGTCAGTTTGAACGACATACTTAGATACCTGATAAAATGGAACATGTTTTGGAGATGTTCCTGCTCACCACATTTTGGTAGATATTAGTTTTCTTATCAAGGCAGGAAATGGGATAAAATGGGATAATGGGGTTGTACTTGTGTTGGTCTGATAACTATGAAGCCCCCTTCTACCCTCCAACCTCCAGACACCACTATCAGCCGTCTAGGTGCTAATCCAAACAAAGTTTGAATTGAGTAGAAGAGATAAGGATTTGTGTCTCACGAGGTACCCCTTCACTCAAAAACACAGCGTTCCTTACCATCCTTGGAGGTCTTTGTTGTCTGATTGAAAAATAAAAGTGAAAGTTGACACAGGGACAGGTATGTCACACAAGAAGTGATCCACCTGTGCTAACTGGTAGGGGTGCTGTGTGAGGGAGAAAATTCAGTACGATACTTGGGGCCCATGACTGACAGGGGCCGTAAAAGTATCAGCTCATTAGTGGTAGTGAAGCAGGCGCCCCATGTTAGGACACTACAGTCCTTGTGGCACTGGTAGTAGGATGATGCTTGGTCCCAACATGATTTGGTGCATGTCCTTCACCTGCTCCATCTCCATATTTCCTGTCTTTCTCAAACCGTCACAATAAAGGGAAAAAGGCCCTAAAAGAGGGTCAGTGGGTATCTGAGTTTTTTACCCTGACGCTGCTTGATTAAGTGTTTTTTTTTATCAGTTACCTGGTCCACTTGTTTTGGAGTAATTGGGAGCTCTTTGGATAATTTGTCTCCTGGTGACGACCCTGTGAACTAAATTAATTGTATCCCAAAAAAGCTACCAGCAGCTCAGATCACAGACTGTCTTGACATCATGTGTATCATGGGACAGAGCTCAGAGGAAACCTATTTTTAACTTTGAAGTGCTTTATTTATTAATGTCTTTAATCCCTAAATATGTCTGTGTTTGACAGGAGATGTTTGATGAGATGATTCCTCACTGAAGGGTCAATTTGTGTCAGTTTTTCAAATGAACAGCCTGCTCTGTGGTTGTTGCTTTGTCTACCTACAGTAAGGTCGCCAATAACAGGAACGTGCAGATATTTGACTGAGAAAATAAATGCTGACATGGTGTCTTCTTCATTGTTTATACAAATGGTTGACTTTTGGGGTAATAGTGACCGTCACTCCACTATTCATTCAGCCTTTGCCCTTTAACTTTAAAGTAATAATTTGTTCTTAAAGATGAATGATGTTTATATATTTTCTGACATTATAAACCGTGTTAATGTTTGAACATAGGACATTCACCTTTGAACTGTTTAGAGTTTCATTTAGCCTTTTAACAACACTCAGTAAGATGATAAATCAAACTGGGTGGAACTGCCGCGGTGCAGTTTTCACCGGGACACTGTGTTGACACTAAAGGCACTTCAAGCCTGGAAAAAAAAAACTCTCCGATCTGCAGGCTGTGAGTGTGTTGGAGCTTGTCCCTCTCTCCCTGCTACTGAGATCTCTATCTGTGGGTCATATTTATTATTAAGACTCATATTAAGGGAGCAGTTTCAAGGAGGTGAAACAGACGTCCAAGTTTATGGTAGAAATGTCTTTATACATCCTTGTAAAATTTGTGCAAACCAGCCACTCCCTCTTTTCATCATCGCCATAATTTCTCCTTAATGTGTGCCTGTATTCAGTTTTTTATATCTTCTCCAGATGCTCTGGAAAATGTTGGACGGTGTCATGGTTTAAGCGCTACATCTCTTTCAGATAGATGACTCCGCTGTGTTTTAAACTCGCCTCCCACTCTGCACAGTGAACGCACCACTAACCACTACAAGTGCTGTGCATCCCTAAAAGCTTTCTGCAGACACAGAGGAATGTGGCAGGAACTGTACGTGTGAAACAGATGTATGGGGCTTTTTTTGGGAACATAGTGGGGTTGATTTTTGTATTTTTGACTCTGTTTTGAGTGTGTGAAATGGGTAAAAAAAGTCCTGAACATTAATTTAATCAGCACGTAGCCATAAATCACACGCTCCGACTCTGTTTTATGTCACTGATTTAAAACATCAGTGTGTAAACCAGGCCGTGCACTTGCAATTACCTACTTCCCTCTTGTTATGATGAAGCACATGTGTTTGCCAAGGCTCACTGTTGCCATAGGGTGAACTGTTTGGAGCATATTGCGTGCTAATTGTTTAACTGATGTATGGCTAGCAGGCAATTTGTTTTAAACCATATAAAAAGTATCAGGGTATCAAATAACTCAAGAGCAGAGCTTTTTTCTCACCTTTGTGCAGAAGTTTTGTTTCTCAGTTCTTGTGGTTGACAGCGGGAGTACAAAAGTTGCAGCATGAAACAATCTTATATTAAAGAAAGACGGTATTCAAATTTTGATGATGTCTTCAAACTCAAATGAGCTATTATTGATACAGATACCAATACCAATATTTACATACCTTTTTTCATTGTTTATAACACCAGGGGCCTCATTTACAAAGGGTGTGTATGCACAAAAACGTGGCGTACGCCCTTTTTCACAGCAAAGCTCAGATGTATCAAGAGTGAAATGACCGTGGAAATGTGCGGTGCCTCACACCAACTTGATAGCTGGCGTACACACGCTTCTACAGCTGTTGATCCTTGTGCACAGATTCATACATCTGGATATTTTTGTGCGTACAATGTTTGCTGGATTTGAGTGTTTGCCATGTTTTAGTAGGACATCCACGCAAGTATTTGTACATGAGGCCCCTGGTCTCTCTTGCACTGTAATTGGCTTATTAGTCTTATTGTGACAGTCCCACCTTAAATTATACATGTATTCTTTTTCAAATAGGACGTCCAGAAATCTGGTCCCTGCTTCATTTCTTAGCTTTATCGAACGACTGAAGTAGAGGCTGCTGACAGGTTTTCTCTAGAGCCAACACCCTTTTGGTCCCTGCCTTTCAGAAACTCTTGGTGCTTCAGGATGATGATCCTTAAGGTGTACAATTGAACTGGCAGTGTTAAAGGAGTGTGTATTACAAGCATTAGAAATAGCTTTTGTGCTGTTTGTTTATGACACTCCAAAATACTATATATAAGATATAGTCAACATGCTGAAGATCGTGTGCATAACTAATGCGTCACCTTATCAGTTGTTCATATCAGTGAAAAATGTCATATCTGCCAACATGTAATAAAGTTTTTGAGCTTTTATCAGCCGATACAGACATTATGCTTATAATATCGTGCATGGATAATGTTTAAGCTAAAGAATGTAGTAGTAAATATTTTTTTTTTTTAGTCTAAAATTTGTACTTATAATATAATTACACTCCTCAATCAGTTTTTGTCTTTGAGTAATAACAGTGCCCAGTCATTAGTTTATTGAGAAGAGCTGAATGACAAAATACAAGGTCCTTTTGGAAAGTGTCATCAATAGTTTGATGTGCGTATTGATAGAAAGCCTTTTGTTTTAAACATATATACCATGTCTGGATATCAAATATATAAATAAAAAGTACTTTTTAAAAAAATATTTTATATTTAGAAGTTCCATCTCTCAGATATTTCGGTTCGATGCAAATTTCCATATATTTCATTATTCGTTTATTATTTTTTGTTGTCTTTTTTGAAACTGCTGGACAAAACCCTCGCCAGAGTGTACATTGCAAAATAAAGATGCGTGTTAATACTTACCTGACATTTGTCGCTCTGCTTTGTTAATATATTATGTATGGTGATGTCAAAAATCTTCTGACCGGGTCTTTTCCTAATTTTTCAAAGTTTTCATCCCTTAGTTATTGAGGTTGATGTTTCCTACCTCTTTGATTACCACAGAATTCACAAGATATGAGGTTTCCTTGTGATGTGCGATGCCAGTAAAAGGCTCAGTTGTTTTCCGTTGAGTTGCTGCCGGGAATGTCCTGATAATATGTCGTCAATGCTTGGTTGACGGAGGAATTTTGGAAGCAGAGCTGCATTTCAGTTTTCCTTCTCCTTCTCGTGCCTCTGCCAAGTCAGGAGAGAGCCTTTCTGTGAATGGTATGGAGTGTAAATTTCCTGCATTTGCGTAATATTGGCAGAAAAATGCACTTATTTCCACAAACTGGGCTCTGTGGAGCATGCTTGTTTTTTAGCGGTCACAGTCCCTCAGAGAGAGGCAGCGTTTAATCAAAGGCTAAACTCAGTTCACTGAGATGCTCGCTGGAGACGTTTGATAAAGTTTCTGCCACTAGAAGCTGAAGCCGAGCGTGAAAACCCTTTTCCTGCAATTTAGTGTCTGCACAGGAGGTCAGTCTGTTGAAGAGAGAAAAAACTCTGCAGGGTTCAAGGAAACTCGGCCCTGGATTTACAAAAGAAATGAAAAAACTGTGTAAACTTCAATGATTTTAACAGAGTCTGCGGCGAGCGGGGAAGTAATCTGCTGCAAGGTAGCACTCCTTTCAGTCAAAGTATATGTTATATTAATACACCAACATTATATTTTGGTCTTTCCATCCATTGACCTGTTCTGTTTCCCTTTGCAAATTAAGAAGCCTCCTGTTCAACACTTTCTGAGTTGGTTTCTTTCAACTGCTGTCTGGAAGACAAATTACGCCCGCAGCATAAAAAAAGTTCTCTGCTGTACTCTATACATACCATACAATGAAGCCTTTGCTGCAGATGTAAGGCAAGCTTTAAGTGTGAGAGCGTGCTGATGACAAAGTGACACTTTAATGAGTCTAATGGAATAAGCCACACATACTGCATATCAATTTCCCATATGGACTTGGCACAGTTTATATTAAGTACCGCAGGGAATAGCAGTGGCTTAAAGAGCTCTAAATTTCATTAGAGCCACTCCTTATTGCAGTTTTATCAAATTACTGCTTCATAGCATCCTCCGTGGTTTGCTTTGCAGCAGCTTAATATGGAGAGATCATGCTACAGTTCATTTAATAGGACGTTGGATAAAACATGGCTTTTAAATTCCTCTATATGTGTCAGAGTAAATCTTTTTAAACCATGTTTGCATTGCATTAAGGACCTCAGAGCCCCCCTCAGCAAGCAGACGGCAGATCTGTGCAGCCACAATTAGGTCTTTGTACAACACCACGCTTCTCCCGAGGCATTAAATACTCCCAAATTTACAGCCATCTCTGACTGTTTTTTTTTTTTCAGAAAATATTTGTATCTTATCGGTTCATCTACAGAAGAAATATGCTATTTATATTACGTCAGTGCGTTAGAGGCTTGAAAAGGAGCAAGAAAGGCAGAAATAAAGAAAAAGACTCACATGATGCCAAGAATAATTTTAAAAATGCACAACTGTGAAAAACATAAATGTGATGATGTTCTGTTAATAACTGCAGAGTGATAAGTGTATACACATGTTTCAGTGAACATGATGGTCCAGTGGTAACCACAGCACCACGTGGGCGAGACAGCAGACATTAAAGAAGATATTACGAAAGCCAAATTCTGATTAAACCTCCGTCTCATGATTATAGTATAACAGAAATGAATGAGCCAGTGTTTCTACATCAACTGACATCACATAAAGATGTCTCCTGCTCAAATCAAAGATGCTCAATCCTTACAAGCAGTTACCAAAGGCCTGTGAGTGGTTACGAGCTGGAGCTGGTGCGGAGCCACCCCGCTCTTAGTTATTGTTGAGTAAACACACAGAGTGGCCAAGACCAGCATGTCAGTCAGCCAGGCAAGAAGGGCCAAGTGGAGGAACCACTTGACGGCCAAAATGAACCGTACAGACAGATGGAGAGGGAAAGGGACAGTAAAGAAAGAAAGAAAGAGAGCCAAAGAAGAAACGACTGGAGAATGCCAACATTCGTTTCCTGCCAGCTAGATAAGGGAAGTGCCAAAAAGTTTCATGTCACGCTGGCAGTGGTGGGGTGACATAGAGTTCTCTGATTCTCTCCTGCAGCCAGAAAGCGCATCTGGGGGTACTTAAGCAGATGAGCTGAGACATTAATATATGCAGTATACACTTTTTTAGATAAAGAAAACACTTTTAAAAAGTTAAAGTTGGGGCACCGTGCTGGTGGTCTAGCTGTCTAAGCGTCCCACGTATAGAGGCTACAGTCCTCGTCGCAGAGGTTGCCGGTTCGACTACCAGCCTGTAGACCATTCACCGCATGTCTTCCCCCACTCTCTACTCCCCACATTTCCTGTCTCTCTTGAGCTGTCCTATCCAATAAAGGCAAAAAGGCCAAAAAATATAACTTAGATAAAGAAAAAAGTTAAAGTTGTTATGAGCTTGATAATAAAACAGGAAATGCTTTTTGTGTTGGCCTAAACTAGGATACTGAGTATCATGTAGGAAATACAAGCGCCTGGCACCTACATTGTCAAGCTCTCAAAATATCTGCTTGCACTTCCTTTGCAAAGATCATAGCTTATGATATAATACTGTACATTGTGGCTGCTGCTAGCAAAGCCGTAATACTACTTTGATTGGATCAGGCTGGTGGAGCCTGGGACTGACGTCACACCTTTTACCATCCAAAGCACACATTAAACTTACCAATAATACACTGAAGATCCCTTAGGTTGGTTCAGTCCACAGCAGAGCGGATTCCTTCATTCAGTCATATTTTTTAACATCACATAATTTATTAAAACTAGCTACTCAGAAAAAACAAACATATAAATCTGAATACGAATCAACCCAAATTACATTAAAAAATGGGTTTTGAAATAAATAACTTGACATGTATTTTAATTTTAAAGTTTCACCCATGTCCCATCTGTTAACATGAAGGAGACAGAATTTGTGGGTGGAGCTTTAAAAGAGGAGACACAGAACACGTTACCTCCGTCATGAAAAGTCAGTTTTGTAGTAGAGCAGTTGTGCTCTTTTGGAAATGTGATCCTTCCAGTTTGTAGGAATAGTGTGTAGAGTGTTTGAATTGCTTGTCAGGGCTTAGAGCTGATTAGTGGTTCAGTTTATTTTTGTGCAACCTACAGAGAGCATAATGTTAAACTCTCTTTTGTCCTTTATTGCTTTGTAATTACAATCAGTAGCTATAGAAACTGTAATCCTGTTGTGGCCTGAAGTCGAGGAATTCTGTCTTTTGAAGATTAGTTCCTCTAAATGGGTTTAAGTTCAAAGCTGCTGGTTTAACAAATCTACTTTGGCTGAAAAATACACTTTTGGATCTGCAAGAGTAAAAAACAACAGTGTTGTGAACGCCAAGGCCGTGCTGCCTTCCAGTGTTTCCAAAGGGTTCAAAGTTGAGATGTTTAAAGAGTTCCTTTTGGACCTACAAACAGAAACGGTTTCCAGTAAAAGTCTCTTTACCTTGTATCACATCGTCATGATGTGGTTCCATTATAAATTACGTCTTGTTGTCTGAACAGTTGAGTCTTGACAGTCGTACTTTTGTATGTCAACAGCTCTAAATATATGTGCAGGTTGGAGCATCAGTGGAGAAGTCTGCTTTAAGTGTTGCAACAGATTTTGAATTTATTGTTGCCTGAAAGCATAAAGATGAAGCTCTCCCATGTTGCTCTTTGTGTTTTTTCCCATCAGAGCAGATTGTTTGCTGGGTTACATTGTGCAATCAGTTTTTTTCTGCTCCATTGAGAAAGTTTGGCAGGCTCGTGTCGTGTTACAATTCTGAGGTTACCGTTACATGGGATTTACAGTAAGAAATGACCAATAGTCTATTTTGACCCTGTCTTTCTCTTCTGTCTGTTCTCATATCATTTAAAGGTGTTTCTTTTAGTAGCCTCTCCACCAAAGAAAAATAAAAACACTACCATAATGAATACCTTTAACCAAAAGGTAAACCTTGGTTACAGTTGGATATGAAAAGCAAAATCAACATGCCAAGCAACAAATATGGAGGAAGATTAGACATTTTTCATGTTCTTATGATCTTGTGTGTATTCGGATGTATCGGGTGAGTGTGAACATGGCCTTAGTGTGTTAGTTTAACCGAAAGCTTTGTCACGTTGTTGTCTAAGCAAACCCCCCATTAACCAGCAGCTAGTGTTTGCTCAGCCACTTCATTCACACAAAAGACACAAGAGGGGAAGCCTTGAACTGGTGGCTCAGCCCTCTTGTACAGGAGATCTCCAAATTTCACATCAAGCTGACAAGTGAAGCCTCTAACCTATTGAAATGGACCGGTTTAAGTAAAAAAAAAAGGGGTATTATGCTAATTTCCAGGCCTTGTATTGAAATGCTTAATCTCAGTCCTGTCTCTTTAAACACATCCCTACAAGACTACTTTCTTCAGATTGGCCAGCTCTCTAGAAATGTCAGGGAACATTTTTTATTTTTTATTTTGATGCTGCTTTCATTAATCTTAAATAAAACTATGATAGATAGTCTTCATCCTTTTTTGAATTGAAAAGCTAAGTCTGTCATCATTGGAGCTATTGTGTTGTATGTTTGCAGATTTGCAGAGAACCCAGTCTTTCTATTACGTCACATACTGAAAAAAATCTTGTGAAAATGTGCCTCAGATTGTATTGGCTGCAAAGTTCAGAGCAATCTGGTCCTGGAAGATTATTTTTTAATGATTGTGTTTGAAATGATGCAAAACAGAAAACCTAATAGCAAGAGCAAAATGTACAAAACTTCAGTAGCCTGTATGCTGTACAGATTTTAGGCCTACAAAGCATCTAAGGGACACAAATGAATGGCATATTGACAAAATTGTATTAAAAGTGTATTAACTTTCATAACCTTTTATCTGAGGTTGCAAAAGTTCTTGGGATTTAAAGGATTTACAAGTTATCCAAGAAGTGACACCACTATAACCAAAAATACCAGATCATACGCTAGTAGACTATTAAAGAAACCATGCATTTGAGAGGAAACTTTGCCATAATTTGCCAGCAGGGCTGCTTAAAAACAGTTTTTATTGGCATGTCCAGCAAGGTCCTAAAATGTGACAATAATGTTGAGGAACAAAAACCTGGAACAATAAATAAATGATGACTTAGCACGGATAGGAAAAGCACAAAAGACCACAAGAAATTTGACTTAAATGGAAAATCCCTTTCTATCCATTCTAATCCTGTGTTGACCACACTGACCAAGGAATCTGGAGTTCAAGGGCTCCCTGGCTGTAATTCTGAAGCACTGTGAAATAAATGCTTGTCTACTAAACCACTGCTGGCCAGTCATCTGCCTAATTCAGCACCGCATTGCCCTATTGTGGCATTAAAAGCTCTCCATAACTGTTTCATAAATCAAAGTTTAAGAAAATCAATAATCAGAAGAGTTGTTTGGTAGAAGTTTGAATAACCTGCCACCATTTTTATTTCCCAAAATTCCAATTTAAGGGGCATAAAAAGAGTACTTTTTTTGTTCCAGAAACTAAAGCTGGGAGAATGAGAGTCTGCAGATTATAGTATTCCCGACACCCAAAGTTTTGGCAAACCCTCAAAGCTTTCTTCATAGTCTTTGGGGAAAGCTTTTACTGTACCCACACAGTCACTCGCAGCCTCTTAAATCCATTTTGGCTTGATGGTCTGGCCATACAGCAGCCTAGCTCGAGACAAAGTTATTGACTTCTGTGTAACTTCAGATTGTAGGTCCGTTTTAACGGAAATAAGAGTGAGACATAGGCAGTAATTTTGTTCTGTGGACTGTCCAGATACGATAACCAGAGGCTCGTAAAGTGTCTGTTTGATGTCTGAGAAGCTGATGTGAAATCTGCAGCAGTCGTACCAGAAGGGTATGAAATAGTAACAGAGCGGGAATCTTTCTTTGTGTCACTGTAACAAAATGTACTATTTCTTCTTGATCACTTTGCCACGTTTGGGCTGTCGGACATCTCTACATTTAAAGCTTGCAGGCTGAGAGAAATCTTGTCAACTGGGACACTCCAACTATGCAAAAGAAAACCAGAAGAGGCAAAGGTCCATGAATTCTTCACAAGGGTAGTTACTTTGACTTAAAGAAATGGTATTATGTTTTTTCACATCTTTAAAACAAATATTGAAAATGTTGGATGTCAGTATTAAACATAAAGTTTCAAATTGTGAGGTGAAAGTGAGTTGGAGTAATCCCAGGATGAGATTGCAGGCTGCTCTGAATGGCCTGTTGAAAATGTGACACGAAAATAGCAAGAGAGGGACACAAGACTCACTCAATTTGTGACATCACAGATTGATGAAAAGAGCATGATAAATGTAACAGTTATCAAAAGGAAAGTCCTTGCTTGGTTCTTTGTTGCTGGGGATTCTCTGGTTGATGAGGACGCATTTGTTGCATGGCGACAGTAGAAGTGGAATCTAGCTGGCCAATTAGAAGATACTACTGATACGGAAGTAAAGTTTGAATACATGAAAACGCTGAAGTACAACAGCAACAACACGTATGAATCTGTTAATTTCCACCTCAAGAGAATAGTCCCTATGCCCTCTGCAGAATCCTCAGAAAAAAATCGACTGGTAGTGATGAGGGGAAAATTGGGGTTATCCCCTAAAGCAGCCCCCTTTCTTTCTTTTTTTATATTTCCACTTTGAGCTGTCATTTAATTTCCCGTATAGATGTTTATCAAAGCTGACACTCACTTGGACCCAACCTGAGCTTAAGTTTACCTAAGAGTGTGGTTGTGTCCTGCATGCCAACAGTCCTCTCACACCTCTCTCTCGTTTCCTTGTCTCTCTTTATATCTGTCTCTTTTTCACCCCTAACTACCCCTCCTTCCCCCAGAAAGAGTCGATTTCAGCAGGGCAGGAAATGAAACTGCATTGCCCTGCGACTCCCAGCAGGAGAGGGGGACCCGGGGAGGGAAGAGGAAGAGGTCCATAGAGTTAAAGAAGTCCAATACTAGTTTTTGAAAGAAAGGGATGAAAAGATTGATGGTCTGAGGATGTGAGTGAAAACTTGGATGGGCCTGATCCAGCTATGAGAAAAGTGAGAAGCCTTGGCATGATATGAAGAGGAGAAAATGTTTTCACTGAGATGTTTCACTGACAGTAGGCTTAAATTAACTCACAGCAAGTTGTGTCAATCAAAACCCTGAAACACTTGATGCTTCAAATAACACTACAAAACTCAACAGAAGTGAAAGGGTTGAGCAGCAGAGAAGAAATTCACTCGACGATACGATCCCTATAAGAACTACAGTAAAATACATATAAGATTAGACAATATGGACCCATAATATCCCCATATGTGGCATGTACACATCAGAGCAACTGCTCCAACGAGCATTTGAGAAATCAGGTAGCCTTATAAGATAGAAAATCTTATATCAGCAGGACCACTTGCATATTTTCTGTGGCGACCAGGGTCCAAATATTTTCTAAATCATATGTTTTTACCCCTCAAAAGGTCCCTTTTTGGGGGGGCTTTGAGTTGGACCTTGCAGCCCTGATTGTCAGGGTATGGATTTAGCTTTTTCCCACAGCAGCAGACTAACAAACCTTTTCTTAACCTGTCTTTAGACCATGGCAGAAAGGCAGACATCAGTGGGCGGGATGGCCATTTTAGTACCTTGAGCTGAAGCTTCTGGGACTAAAAGTCATGTGTACTTTTTGCTAGGTCAAACTAAAAGTCAACAACTTGATCCCACACTATGATGCCTTTCTTCCACTTAACCCAAAGTATATTTGCCTTAATCTCACCAAATAAAACCACTTCATGTCAACGGGTTAGAAAAGGGGAAAACAGGCGTTGATGAATACGCAACGGAGGCATTAGAGCCACCAACCCTGAGCTGTGAAAATCATTTGTATTGGATGACTGGGGACCAAATCATGAGCTGACAAAAGGAAGATTATTCCACCAATGAGCTGTATATGCAGAAATATCTGAAAAGTACTTGCAAGCTCCAAGAGCTAGAAGTGATGCTTTAATCTTCTCCTGTTGTCCAAGGTGTTGAATTCCCAAAGACGCTTTGTTGATGACGACAAAGAAAACTGCAGTTCCCCACATTCCAAATGCTTGAAGAAACGAAATTTCTGTTTATAAATAATACAATTTTATATTATTAAAACTGTTGGCGATCAGTTTTCTCTGTGTGGATTAAGTGATTAATCCTTGCATCTCTACTTTAAAATATGTCAGACATTCGTAAGATAAGACGCGAACAATTGTTGCATCTGTAAGTTGTCAAATGGATGATTGTGTGATGAAACTCTGGAAAGGGGGCTCTAACTAATCAAGGATTGTTGGCCCCGCGATCTTTGACAACTCTTGACCTTTATCTCTCTATCAGAAGTCAATGATTTTCTCCTCACAGGGGCCTGAATAAGAGGCTTAGGCCTGCGTGATCCCACCGCCTGTTTGTTTAACCTCTGCATGGTCTCCTCAGCTCTACAAAGGTCTGCCCACAAGAGCTCACCACTTCTCCACCCGCCAGTTCTCTCTGTTTCACCTAGACGTTTTAGCATCTGGAAACATGGGTTTAAGAGCCTCAGAGCCTCTAGGAGCCTCGTGTATGCTGCTAAAGTCTTCATACCCGAATGAGTTGTGAACTGTGAAAAATTAAAGTCGTATAATGTCTACACTTGTGCTCGCAAAATAGGAACATTTTGAGGATGAAGTCAGGAAATGTTGAGCAACACATTCATGCAGCTTTATTTTGTAACCGATCATATTTCTGGCATTTCACTGTCCCGCAATAATCTCTAATGGCACCTAAAACCTGTTGTGTCATTACAGATATAATTGCACTAAAGGAGAGATGGCAAGCTTCAACGTCTTTCCAGACATTTCGCCACAGCTCAACTGGCCTTTTAATAGAATATTTATTGAGCTTTTCATTGAGATGAACAACTGTTTATACTGTTGCATGCATTGTGTAATGATGTTTTGCAACAAGGCAGGGGCCTGTTCCTGTACGTGTATACAGCCTGGAGGGTTCTGCCGCAGCGAAATTTGGAAAAAGGAGAAAAAAAAGGATCTCCCTGTTATGGGCATTGTGGCTTATTATTCCTACCATGCTCTGTTAGAGCGCTGATTCCAAGTGGGCCGCTGCTGATAATTCGGAGCGAGACAGATCGCTGTGGCTGTGATTCATGACTGTTTGAGAGTGATTTTAAACAGTCAGGCCAAAGTTTCCTCGGCTGGTACTGCTCAACAGTTTGGACTATTTTCAGCTCACAGCAGGAACCCGTGGTAGACTTTGCAGGAGCTTTCCTTCTTTTTGACTCCCTCCTGCTTCTTGCTTCTTTTGTCTGCATCTCCCTCTCCCTCCTTTTCCTCGTATCCTCTGAAACTTCATCCAAAGCATAAGTTTTTTTCTGGAAAGTGTTTGTATCCCAGTTATTCTAGTCATGTCCTAGAGCATGTTCTGTTCTGCCTCTGTTTTTCTGTGTTGTTGCTGCCTCTTTGGCCGTTTGTGTGTTTTAAATGTGCGTTGATCACTAGACGCCAGTGTCCCGCTCCTCTCTGACCTCACTCTGAACCCCAGGCTGACAAGCCCATCACTCTGTTAATCTAAACTTGATTTGTCAGCTCGCTCACTTTACCTCTGCTGAGGATGTTCCTGAGAAGGAGGATCATCATGTTTGACATGTTCTATGTTTGTGTTTGATACAGTTTCTCCTCTGCTCCTAAAATTGAGAGAAACTTCGCTCTAAGAGCTAAATAGCTGAATTATTACTCTTCGAATCACGCTACAAAACTAGTTTTATGTTATAAATAGGACTCCAACTAATGAATGTATCCATTATTTGTCAATCTATAAATGTTTTCCATGATGAATCAGTAAGCTTAGGGGCATTAAAAGTCAATAAACTATTAATCTGAGATTCCCAAAGCCTGGGGGAACATCTTTAAACATCTTGTTTTGTCCCTCTTGATTGTTATTCAGTTTAGAGGAGTCAAGCAACCATGAAATAATGGTATTAGAGAAGCTTGAATCAGAGAAGTTTTACATTTTTTACACTTAAAAGAACCGATCAACCAGATTAAATCTGTATTAGGATAGATGGCAATAGATTCATTTGTTGAAACATGATCTATAAATCAACCTTACTCACGACAGGAGAAGTGAGAGCTCTCTGTATTGGCTCTGTTAGTCTGAGCCACAGTGTCTCAGTGTGTATTCATTCTTTCTTTATTCTTTGGCTGGTTTTATTTATTGTGGTTAACATTGCTAAGTTAAAAAAAAAGTGGAAAAGCTGCGCAGCTTCTGAGACAATGAGCGGAAAAATTAAAATGGAGAATGTGGCGGGAAAATACAGTTGTAATGTTTGTTGATGTTGGTAGGTTTGGTGGTCCAGAATAATTGCCTGAGCGGTGCAGGAAATAAACCTTTTTAGGGAGGAAACATCAGACAAACATCCTGTTTATAACACCAAACCAATCTCTTATCACTTCCAGAAGTTGCCCAGTGAGGATCTGATTATTTGATCCATCATGTCATTCTTTTGGAACAAGGTTTCCTTTTAAAAAGCAGGTTTGATGGAAAGAGGTGTCATGCATCACTGCCTGATGAGCACTTAAACACAGATGGGACAAAAAATGTGTCACTACTATCATGTCTTTTTTTAGAAACTACTTCAGAGTCAGCGGTAGACCTGTGAGATTATGTAACGGAAGGACAATTTTCCTGCCCACAGCCTTCCATGTTTAATTGGCACAAATAACCCATCCCTAATGAGTGTGCTGTATGCTTGTTAAATGTGTTTAGGAAGTCGCACAAGAGCTCTGCTGCTCGCTGAATGAGTTCCGTCACTCTGTGGTTTACACAAGGTGCCTGCAGAAGCGTGAAGTGGATCCTCCTTACAGTCCAAGTGACAGCCGTGCATTTTTTACGCATGTCACACAAGCTCTCTTGGCTTGACGGTAATAAAAGTAAAAGAAAAACAGTAGTTAGGATAGTCTCAGACAATAGAGAATAGGTTTTTTAGTGCAGGTTACACAGCAGATAGCAGCCTCCATGTTTGCCCTCAGTCTGTGCTTACACAGTAACGCAGCCTGAGCGAGATTGGTGGTATGCATTTGAAATGTGCACGCCCCATGTCCCAGTGTTGGTGGTCTTGGAACTCCACCAAGATCACCCGGCTGGTTCTGTAATGTGAAAGCAATTAGCAGCCAGCGGTTTTACACAGTTTTACTCTTAAGATGTGTGTGTGTGTGTGCATGCCTGTGTGTGTGTATGTGTGGAGGAACAAAGGGGGAATGTAGGTCAGGGGGGCCATAGGTGCACAGTTTGACCATCACATTTCTGCCATTTGTTACCCTGTGTGGTCATTTCAAAGTAGTAACCCTAAGATGCTGGAGAAAATATTTTGCCATGTTTGTTGGCACTTAAAGCTCCAGTGAGTCATCTTAAACTGGTAATGTAACAGATTGAAATTAACACTGATGACCATATATGACCTAAAAAGACAAAAGAGCCTACTAGCTTAGAGATTTAATTTTGATATAGTTATTTTGTTACATCTGCCATGTAGGGACTTCATGAACTAATTGCCTACTAACTACTTTAACAACTATTTGATGCTGAGGGCAACAGTCAACTGACCTGACCTCGGCTCTGACGTGTGGCTAAAAGCCCTGGCTAAGCAGGCTCGGCATTCATATGTTTAGAAGAACTTCACTGAAGATGTGTTAGTTGTACATGGCTGTACTGACATACAACATGAACACGTCTTGCTGTGCTTAACCACCTCAAGATGAAACACCTGCTGCTGACAGCTAGTTATAGCAGTAATGCTAACACCATGAGAAGTGCACTGCACAGAGACAGACAAGCATTAGTGATTTGCATTAGTGATTTTTCCAAGCAATCGGTCACAAACAAGAGAAGACAGCAGATAACAGACTTGCTTCTCGTCTGGCACTGGAACTGAAGATGAAACATGATCTTGTGTAAAGGAGGATTCTTGGTGAATTCTTGAATGCATCATGAAGAGGAAAAACATAACTAAAAAACTATTCAATAATCTGAAAACAGACTGGAATTGATCTTGGACGAAACGTGTCAGGAGCACAGTTAATGTAGTATTGTCAGTGTGTTGCATTTTTGTATTTAATTCAATGAAGATTGTTGAAGTTTAGCAGTCTCCAAAATACAATATAACATGATCCTCATTTAGCTTTGAACTGAAACAGCCTGCAGGAATGCCTTTCAAGGGTTATTTTCCTCTCATACCATAAGGACATTTCAAAGCTTCACTTTTAGTAAAGGATGTGCTCGGCAGCATTGAATTTTTGTTGTATTGGAGGTAAACCATTGGCAGTAAATTTATTGATGAGAAAAAAACCGAAAACATGGGAAAATGTGTGTTTCTCAATCTTTTCAACGTGTATGAAAATCATTTTTTGTACTTACAAGAGTTCAGAGTGAAATTCTTGACATAAATGGGTTTATAGTGAGTTTAAACCCAGATTTATTCAGCTCCCTGCAGACCCCTTTGATGTCTTCACCCTCCGTTTACTTCATCTGACATTCATTTTAATGAGACGGACTTTCCCCCTGATACAAATCTGCCTCTGACTTTAGCTTGAGTACGGTAAATCGGTGCCACACACATTTATTCACATAAGGTTGAGCTGCCCCTGTGTGGGAGATTCTACTCGTGTGTGTGTGTGTGTGTGTGTGTGTGTGTGTGTGTTTACAGTGTGTGAGCACGGTGCCCTCTGTCACATCTGGCAGCTTGTGGTTTTTTTCATGAACTGCTAAATGAGGGGAAAAATACTCCCAGCTGCCCTGGAGAAAGCTCACCTGGTGTAGAGCCGTCTGGGTTCCTTGTTTTCTCTCTCGCACACCTCCTGTTGCCTCCAAACTCTCCCTGTTTCACATTGTTCTCCACCAAACATGCAGATCTACATGCACTCTTTGCTCTTCGTGCAGCCTAATCAGAACATTCAGGTCTTATTTCAGTCTGTAGCTGACATAGACGTGACCTGGCTCCAAACGGGAATAAACTCTCAAAGCACCTGCAAACCCAAATCAACACATAGCTCTCTAACTATGTTTTCTAGCTTTTTTTAGTTAGCATCTGAAAAGTATTAGAGTAGTTTCACTGAAAGAAAACAATCATTTAGTGATGATTTGGCTTTAGTTTACATTAGGAGCAATCATTTGGCATTGCATTCATGCATAGCTCAGAAAACAAATCATTAAATGAAAAATAATATGTATGACACACTTCCACCTTCTTCTCTTGGAAAAAATGAAGCCACAATTTCACTGCAATAGGCACTAGTGATGTATTGTACAGCCCAGGTATATTCAGAAGCAATCTGGTTGGTTTGACGTCACTTTCCTTCTAACTAACTAATCACACATTTAGCTCACTAATAAAACGTTAGACACCCCTCAGGTGGGAACAGAACACAGCAGAACAGATTGTTATGTTGATTTGAAACAGATACTCACAGTTTTGGAAAGTTCAATGACTGTTGTGTAAGTGCTCATCATGCCATTCCTCCTCTGGAGCTACATTCGTCAACAGAGCTGTCAATCATGATGCCACAGCCCGCCTTTTTCACATCGAATTAATTCATTGAAAATAAACATCTCTAATAAGTGAGCACTTCCTTATAAATCGGCATGATAAGAATGGACAGCTATGACAGAAACCATGTTTGAGGAACATGTATTTTAATGTTTTAGTGCGACCCACGTTCCATCTGTTAACATGGAGGAGACGGGATTTATGACATGTACTGCCGCCAGCCGATAGGGGGAGCTTTAAATATTTTGGATTCACAATCTGGGGGTGATGGGGGTGATGGTGCTTTCCGTTTTCTTATGAAACAAATAGATCAGCTAACGTTACACAGGGATGCTAATAGCTAACTGTATTATGAATAACACACTTTTTGTAGCTTACCATTCAGTGACCAACTTAAGTAAATATTTCCAGGGGGCAGGGTATCTTCTAAATTATAACATGTTCAGCTGCATGATGTGTTACAGGCACTGCTGGTAAACAGATGATGCAGCCAGATGGCAAACAAAAAGAGATCGGCCACGCCTCGACAGCTCTGAAGAAAAGGATCTGTGCTCTTAACTAGAACATTTATTTACACTTAGATATTAGTGGTTGCTAAATGTAACTGTCAACTGTGATGTCAGATTCACTATTTCAAGCTGACTTTACAGGCTTTGAGTAAGATATTGTGTATTTGTGTCCTAGTATAACCTCAGAGTTTAGATTAAGACAAAACAAGGAGGACAGTTTGGCATTACTTGTACATAGCGGGAGCAAACCACAGCCTCCTCACATGGTAAAGCCATTTTCACCTCGGCTGCTGTGGGAAGACAAGGCCAGGAGCAGAATCCACCCACCCTCCAGCCCTCACCTCAAACCCCCAGCTGACATATTTCTGCTATCTGAAGAGAGCAGAGCTGGGAGGTGTATCAGCCTTGAGAGCTGAAAAGCAGCTTTTGTCTCCAGTGACCCTCTGAGACCTCGGCCTGCCAGCTCTATCAGCGAATCATAAACTATACGCCACAACTAGAAACACAGGAGTCCACAGTATAAAAAAGAAAGACAAGGGGAAGAAAAGGGAGGGAAGAAACAACAAGATGAAAAGCTTGGGATGAGAGCAAACAAAGCAGAATAGTTACCCAGCCATAGATCAAAAATTACAGTTACTTAAATCATTTTTAACTTGACTTACAAGAGAGGTTGTCAGGAGTTTAGAGACTTATAAAGCTGGAGAGGAGGAAACTAGAGGATTTCAAGGTCGTTTTAACTTCTGTGTAACATTTCAATCAAGTATGTCTGCACACTCGATCTACCGAGGTAAGATGTAGAGGTGTGTCTGCCTGAATTCTCACAAAATGCTCTGATAAGTTATCTGGTTTCTGTCCACAGCTGGGCACGTACCATTTAGTGCTGACATTCAGAAATGGGAGTCTCCATCAGCAGCTATCTTCGCCCTTCACTCTCACTGCCAGCTTACTATAAACAATCTCATCCAACCAAACTCATGACTCTTCTCCTCTTTTCCCTCAGTGCGGTCAAGAAATGTGTCTCTGTTCTTATTGAAATGTTTTAAAGTTTTCTTTACAACTGAGACACTTTTGGACTCCTAGCCTGTGACACTCCCAACTCACTTCAGGATTTGAAGGTTTTACTCTAGCTGGGCTCTAGATGAACAAGGAAACAGTGCTGCAGCTGATACACCACAGCTACTGTAAAGAGAAAAGTTATTCAGAGAGTTAGTTTTAGATAGGAATCACCATTTTTTTTATGGTAAAATATTTTAACATTTCTTTTGAAACAACAACAAAAAAAGCTTAATTGAATATCAGGTCCACCGAGAAGTTAAATAGAGAATGGCAACCCAAAGTGCCGAAACGTAGAACAGACAGAAAAAGTATGGCAAATGATGAATAATAAAAGACTACAGAAAGGAGAATGATAACAAAAGTACTTGAAAATTAGTTAAATAAGACTAAATAAACACCCACCGTGAGCGTTGTTCTCAACTCCTGAGATGCAGCGATAACAATAGTATCCTTAAAACCTGAGCATACAGAAATAAGGTAAGCTGTTGTCATTAGCTCAGTTTTCAGCCCCCACCCCCCCTGACGACTGCTCAAAGTTTCTAACATGAAAAATCTCTTACTTTCTAGCTTTAACGTTTCTCTTCATCAGCTGGACTTCGGTTTATTTGATTGGGAAATACTGACTGCAGACATTTTGAAGGCTTTGGCTAACGCTTCACTCTTTAATAGCATCACACTGTTGTTTGCTCTGGAACAGTCAATGCTACTGACAGCTGTATTATGCATTACTTCTGTGTGGGCTGTTGTTTCGGATAACTAAGAAACAAGTTATTTCCTTTCTTTGTCACAATGTTATTGTATCGTTTACACAAAATCTACAAATCTGCTGCAGCAATCAGCTCCAAATACTGTAATGTGTTTGGCCTTTTAAGCAGCTCAAATTGACTCAACTGCCAGTAGCATAAATCATAAGTCACCAGGGTGGTGTAGTGAAGTGATCAGGAAAGCCCCGTTTAACCACAAAGCCTGAGCTCCAGAGCTTGTTTTGGTGAACACCCACACCCTTCAAGTTTTCTGAAACAAGACAGCGAGTGCTTACCAGCCCTGAGAGAGCGCTTCATTAACTGACCCTGTGCTCTGACAGTCTTGTCGAGCGGGGAAAATGAAAAGAAAATGTCCCAACTGGGATCTATAAAGTAGCCCATGCAAATCGGCACACTTCCTAAAAATCTGTCTCGGCCTACTCCCAGTGCCATCGGAACACTGAGCACTCTGTCAGAGAAGCACCCAAACCAGCATTAAACAAAGGGTGTGTAGAAGCAGTGGATTTGGAGTGGAAATTGTATTACTGCTGTCATTGATGCCTCAGTAAAGTGTTTAAAGCAGTTACAGGACTAATAAAATCAAGCTTATCCTTGACTTGACCCCTGTCCATCTTCTGCCTGATGTTATCTATTTTAAATAAACCCAGGTCATGATTTATTCTTCATATATTCTCTTAATGTAATTATATTGGAATGTAGCTCCAACCTGAGTTTCTCCTACTTTGCAAACTACAGTTTAACCTTCTTCTGTTTATGTTACGACAATTAAGACTTGAGGGGGGGCTATTTTAGGAGATGTCAGGAGTCTAAAGACCAGAAACACAAGCAACCATTGTGTCATCAACAAAACTGTAACCTGATATCAATTGCTGCCTGAAATGCCTGTTTGCATTATCCTGTTTGGTGTATCTATCTTTAACGAGCCGTCAGATGACCACATTTAACTTCTTTACTGGGATTTGACTTCACATTGACGTGTCAAGCTGTTGTTTCACAGTTCCCCCCCCCGCTACAACGTTTGAGTACATGGCTCCCATTTAGACTTTGCTGTGTGAATTTGGTGTTTTAAGAGGACAAGAGAGATTCACCGAACATTAAAACCTGCTGGATCCATCCAGTCAGGCAATGATGCGTTTTAAGAGACTGGAAAGAATGACGGTAGAGTCGGTGTGCATTTTACTGGCTCATAGTCCAACCTTTGGGAGAGCTACTGTGCAACATGCTGTTGAGGACCATTGACCCCTGCAGCTCTTTGTGTTGTTCTGTGTCTTGCCAAAAGGTTCTCAATCCCAACTCTGTCTCCTGGAAGAAAGTGCTGGTTTCTTTTAATCTGTCCATCTCCTTCAATAGCCACAGCTTGTACACAGTTCAATCAGTCAACTCATGTTGTATCGATCAAAACATTGTTGTATTTGGCGTCCATGCTCCGAAACCTCATCCCTCCTTACAGATTAGCTTTACATGCAGAAATGAAGGAGCGATGACATCATATCTTAAACCCCTTATAGTCAAAGCCTGCAGGTGGATGTTGGGAAGGTGGTGGGGCTGAAAGTTTGGGTGTAACACTGTTGCAGGGAAGCAGTGGGGTTGGCAAAGCAGAGGCAACTACCGGATATTTTGCAGCTTAAATTGACCGCCTCATTGGGAAGATACTTTGTCAGGTGATTGTTGGAATGATGCATGATTAATGTGACAGTAATGCAGTTTGAGTCGCCTACCTGAACTGGCGCAGCTCCATTTTTATCCAATATACATTAGATGACTAATGCACTATTTTGAAAACTGACTATTACACATACTGCATGCAATGAAAATCCATCCATCAATCAATTCATCCATCCATCCATCCACCCATCCACCCATCCACCCATCCATCCATCCATCCATCCATCCATCGCATGGGGAGAACATGCAAACTCCACACAGAAAGGCACCTGCCCGACTGAGAATTTGAACCAGAAACCTTCTTGCTGTGAGGTAACATCATTACCCACTGCACCACTGTGCAGCCTGCAAGGTAAATCTGTTATGTAAATACTTGCAGTCTGAAACACATATAGTTAACTTTTAGTTTACAGGGTCTGCTGAACTAAAGGCCTTTAGTCAACCCATCCCCCCACCTCAAAACCCAAGTTGACTTTTCACACTCTTCATTGCTATCTGACTTTGCAGCAACACCATCACAATAAGCATGTCAGCAAAATTACGCTAGCAGGGCGCCTACAGCACTGTACGTTGACGTGTCTCGCCACATACCAAGCTGCAGGAGTAGACGAGTTAAGAGCGGGTCCTCAACAACAAATACAAACAGATGCAGCTCAAGTTAGACTGAAAGGTCTTGAGATGTGGTGCTAATGGTGGCATGTTCTGCTCCATCTGTGGTTACTATCCATGCATGGAAAGAAAAGAGGGGAGGCCTTCCAAGGTTAAAAAGAGGGCAAATGGAAAAGAGTCAGCAACCGGAGAAGAAGAAGGGGAAAGTGGTGAGAAAGGAGAGATGGATATTGGTAATTATTTATTCATGTATCGTACTTAAACATCTGATAGTGTGTGTGCTCTTGACAAACACTACTCAATGAGGGAGTAAGGGTCCATGAGAGGTTGTTAGTTGAAGAGGTGAAAAGAGAGAAGGAGGGAGAATGAGCAAACAAGAGAGTGAAAGAGAGACGGGGAGGGTAAGTGTGGAGGCGAGGGGCAAGTCTTTTATGAGGCATGGAGAACGGGGTGAAAAGAGGAAAGAGGGGGGGTGAAGCCTGTGGTGGGTCTGAATAGAGGGACCCCATGTCCTCTTTAATGTCAAATGAATAACTCCTGACCTAACACAGGCCTTTAATTGGTATAAGCACAAGTTAGACGGAGGGTTTTTATCAGGTAGAGTGTGTGAAAGTTCTTGAATGAATTAACTAATTTTCTAAGTTTCTTTCATTTTTTTTGTTTTGGGGCTACTGCACATATATTTGGTGCCTTCTAAAGCAGTGAGGATTGGGTTTATTTGTGCATTCATCATCTGCTTGTTGCCTTTTTGCCAGGTGCTCTGCAGCCCGCCTAAGATTTTTATGCCATCTTTGAAATATGTTGGGAAAAACTTCTTAAGAGTTTGAAAAGGCTTCAGTTAGGTGTTGATTCTCAGCTTGGCTGGCAGTTTGAGCAATTCTTTCACATCAGATGTGATTGAAATCAGTATTTCTTCCAATAATACTGCCTGCTGGAGCTTTAAGAAAAGCTCTGATCTTTGCACGGCTGGATAGCGAGGCCCCACCTCGGGCTATAGAACCCTCCTATATTTGGGAAAAAAGAAGACCCCTCAGGCCAGGGAGCTCTCAGGATACTCTGTGCATGAATGACGGGACAGGAGGGGGGCGACAGGGAAGGTGGAGAGGAGATGGCTGAAAGAGGCAGCTCAAGCAGAAAGACAGGGAAAGGGGTTAAGTGGAGGCAGGTGTTCCATGACAAACCTTACAACCCCCCACCTCTCTTTTACTTCAGTTCCCTTCGCCAAAGCCGGTCCGCTGAGACTCCAAAAACTAGCCAAAGAACAGACACTTGTTAGTCATTTCCCTCTTTCTCTGTTACCTTCTTTTGTTAGCCTTTATCCAACCACCTTATCCGCCTGATCCAATCTCTCCTTCCAAATTGCACCCTTTCTCTTTGATCCCAGTTTTCTTTCCGCCGTTTCCCCTGTGAGCTTTCTCTTTTTCGCTGCTGGACCACCTGGCTTTGTGGTTTTAAAATCGTATAAAACTCCTGTTGCTTTAAGCAGATGGACAGCTTTCCCACTGCTTCACTCTGCCTGACCCAGCTGGCAAATTAATTTAGATTGGATTGACGTTAGAAAAAAAACAAACGTGCTCTCTCATCGTGTTCCAGAGGCTGTTAAACTCCAAACCCAAGAGTGGAGCAGAATAGTACACACATCCACTTTTGATTGGTGGAAAAATGGGAACACCTGATTGATGTCATTTTGTAATGTTGTTAAATGAAATCAAATCAGTCAGTGATTGAATTCTTTGCCCTTTTAAATGTAACATTGTTAGTATTGTTTCCAATGGCTTTTATTTCTGGCATGCCACCATCACATTTGAAGTGATTTACATGCCCGACTCTGCTTTTATAAGGCAGTCTCAACATGTGGCACAGACAAACATCTGAAACGTTGCTGATTAAATTTTGGTTAGATTGTGTGGAACGATATGTGCTATTGTTCTTTTGGAAGATTAAAATAGTTTGCCTGAGGGGCTGCTTTAAAGCTGTTACTTTTATGAAATGTTTATTTTCACGAGTGCTTCATCGTGAAAAGTACACATCACAGTGTTTCCCATAGGATGACGCTGAACCTGTGACGGGAGAAAGGGGATAGAGACATTTTTTTTAAACACATCATGCAATTTATAGTTCTTATGTCTGATTTTTGACTAAATTAATCAGCAGCCCGTTTTTATAAAGACAGTCAAATAACAACTCACGTTTTGAAAATTTTCGCTTTCATAGTCGCCATAAATGTCTATAAAATGATATATTGATATTGTGCTAAAAATAAGCATACAGTAATTCTGTGAAACTAATAGTGTTATAGTAGGGAGCAGTAGTGGTTCTATACGCTTGATGCCACCTACCATTAAATGGAAGAGGAAGAGCCAGCAGCAGAAGAAGACACAGTAATCAGCTAACTAGCCTTACAACAATGTTTGATTGTATTGTAGTGTGAACAATTTAATTTCATAAAGCCAAATATAGCTTGAAGATGAAATACTTATTTTGTGTTGTATGACATGAAGACTTTATTGTTTTATGGACGTCTGTAATCTCTGATTCATGTCTCGCCCTCTGAAGAACTCTGCTGTTGTTCCAGTAAGTGTATTTGAACTGATGATGAGTCAAAGGAATTCTTAATAGTCGACACCATAGCTTCTATTTGACCCCTCTGCTTGAAGTTTGACTCACAGAGCATCCATTGGGATTCTGCTGTGTGTGAACATTTATGATAACTGGAATTCTTAGATGTTGTTGTGTCTGACGAGTGTTGTGTCCCTTGGTTTGCCAAAACACAAAGTGTCTGTGAAAACACAGAGGATTGTGTTTTATGTGTTGAGAAAGTCTTTGTTGAAGTCCCGCAGTGACTGGTTTCTTGTTGTTGTGTCCTTGACAAACTTCAGACAGAAGTCAGCACGGGTGAAACATCTGGAAGAAAGACATGCGGCTGTTTTTTTGGTCTGAATCACCACTTATCATCACACACAGGCTCAGACATACTTGATGCACACACACTTAGATCATCAAGCACCAGCAGTAACCCTCACCCACAACCCACTGCTGGTTTGCTTTCACTGATGACTTCTTTTTGCTTAAATGAAGGAATCCCTCAGAGCTGTAAGGGCTGGGTGATACGGCAAAAAATATGATTGCAATATGTTTTCATATGTAGATGGATATTGATGCTTATCACAAAATATAATTTGATAATGCTGCCATTTTGATGAATTGAAAACTGGGAAGCTTGCAGAAAATAGATGGTCCATGAGTTAAACTCAGATTTAAGTTTATTCACATGCACTAAGGGTGTCTGTTGCACATTTTCAAAGCTGCTTCCTATTTTTGCAAGGTAAAAGTATTTAAAACAAAAGTACAAATCAAAAAAGTTTCATGTTAAATATCTGTGTCTCCTTCAAAGCCTTTGAAAAATCACCTGACGTCAGCTGGAGCTACAGTACAAGCTGAACTGCCGCTAATACCGACTCAGCTTTTTTATGCTAAGATTCCTTCAGTCGTTATTGTTCAGGGCTTTTTTTCAACATCAGAGGTCTCCTCTAATTCAAAACAAACTCCTCAAAATTCCAAACAGTGAAACCATTGGCTTCAATAGTTTCAGATCAAAAATCAGTCTCTTCACTGCTCTTTGGTGGACACTGGATGTCCTGGTGGGCCGTTAACATCCATGTTATTGAGTTTGTCAGCTATTTCCAGATTTTGGGGACTAAATAAAGGCTCACTTATACTGTTCCTTTCATGCACCTCTATTTCTCTGTTATTTGCTCTTCAACAGAAGACATGCCCTGTCTTTACATGTAGCTCTAACAGCTGTAATGCAACGTATACTTGGGTGGACAAAACACTGCAGACACTACCCTCCACTGTGTGAAGCACTTGTCCAACCAGCGAGTAGCCTGGGTTGTCAGAGGCTCCAGCCCCCTCTAGCACTGATATACACACATGGATAAGAGGAACCCAGAATAGTAACAACCACAACAATTTACTACGCGGCCCCTGATTAAAGACTTTAAAAGAATGCAAAGTTTCCCTTCAGTCAGCAAGCTGGTGTGTATTGTTGGGCTGTTGTGGTGCATATTTATTTCAGGTGATGTTTTGAAGTCTGTCGAATGTCATGAGTATCAGCTGTTGTGATATTGATTGATTCAAGACTAATATACAATAGCAACATCTACATAACCCTCTCTATTATTTAATCCTTCATGTTGTGGAAACCGCTTGAGATGCAGTCTGCTCTCTCTGTCCCTGTCTCTACTTGAACTCACATCAGACAGTGATAAGAAGGTCGCCCCACTACCTTAACTGGTGTTCCTGTGTGATTATGAGGCAGAGCTTATCTATATGTTATCAGCCACAGGAAGAGAGGCAGCATGCCAGACAGCAGCACGCACTAAAGGTAGAGAGGGGTCACAAATCCCTGTGGATGCTTTTCAGAACACTCAGGGATATTTTCAGTCAGGTTTGTGAGACCTGTGATGTTGTTTCCTTGTATTGAGTTGTATGTTTTTCTTTTGGTTAAGACAGAATCCACTTGTTGTGCTCTTATTTCCTGGTTGTAATGTGACTTTATGATTCAAAGCTGACTTTTGAAACGTTTTAATGTGTTTGGTGATGAAGAGGTTGTGATGATTTAAGAGTGAGTTTTTTAATCTAGCAGTGCCTCCACAGAGTGTGGTTTTCAGACCCCTTGACACTCAGTGACATAAACCAGAGAGGATGACCATGTGGGGGTGAAATTTAAAGGTTGTGTGATCATGTTTGCTACTCAAACAAAACCAAAAACTTCACACTTGAATAAATGTTCGTACACGTGAGTCTGTTTTATTTCTGTACATCTGTGTAAACTTGACACCGTGGTCTGGTGGCTAAGTCAGTAAGTCATTACAATAATATTACATGAGGCGAGGGAATAATAAGAGTGAGACAGAGAGGGAAGCCAAGATGTAGTAAAAGAAGGAGACATGAGAACCAGAGCGAGCTCCAGAGGTGATTTTGATACAGAGGTGAAGGAGGAGAAAGGAGCAGGAGGGCAGGAGGCTATTGGATTGCTCCGGTCAGTTCCAGAAATGACTTTTCCATGACTCCAGGTATGTGATCCTGGCTGAGCCTGGGGATATCCTCTGTTTATGCTCAGGCAAAGACCTGCAGATTAGGCGGCCTGATATTCACCTGATTAAAATGACCTTCTTATGTAAACTAAGCTGGCGGGCCAAGAGCAGTGCTCACATATACAGGACCTTTAGGGACCTGCACGGTGTATGAACAATTCCGTCTGTGTAATTAACTCACACACATTCACATTCACACACACACACACTCACACACACACAGACACACACACACACACACACACACACACACACACACACACACACACACACACACACACACACACACACACACACACACACACTGAGGACACTGTGTTCATATTACAGTGGAGCCAATCACCATGGTGATTAAGAAGTTAAGCCTTATAGAAGAATCTGTAGTGCTAATAAAACTATTATCCACTGAAGCATTAAACATAAAGGGCAGGTGAACCTTTATCTGGTATAACAGTGCACCAGAACTTAACCTTAACTTCTTTATTTGGAACCAGAAGTGATCATATTTGGAAGAGGGGTTGCTATTGGAGTGCTGTGAGGGGTTGTCAAAGCTGTACACTCTGTGCTCATGACTGAACTAGTAGCTGGCAATTTAGCTTGATAACTGCTGTGTTTCCCATACAATGGGATTCTATTTGTGATGGTTGCTGACTGGAGTTGTTGGTTTGTTTGACTAAAGCAGGTAAGGGAGCTTGTGGTATTTGGTGGACTTGCCAAAATCTGTGGTTTGAAAGCAAGTTGCAGGTGCACAACACAACACTGACAACTGAAAATCACCTCCCTGTTATAAACACCATGGCTCATCCTCATATCTGTGATGACACTCAACAGAAATCCTGACTCTAGTTCACTGACAGGCACAACTAAACTGATGTTAGCTTGTTCAGTATTTGTCATACAATCAGATATGTTGAATGCAGACACAAGATCCTACTGATTAATACTAAAATATGTAGAAAAATAAATAAGGGAAACTTGCAAAACTGGAGCGCAGACTTGTTGGATCTGGACTGATAGTGACTGCATAGTAAAATATCATAATTGTGAAGTATTCAATGGAGAAATGTCTTGAAGGCTAATTGGTCCATTGGATAGGTTAGCTGAGGTGACACATAGCAGACACCTAGCTACATCCATCTGTCACTAAAAACAACCATGACTCTGACATGCAAAATTTTCAGCCTCAATATACCCTTGTAAGATAAGTGCAACAGGCTGTAAACATGTTTAACTCTGCTGTAAAGGATGGCATTTTGATATGGAGGTTAATTGGGATGGACTCACTTTTGGAGCCAGCCTCTTGTGGCAGCTGAAGGAAATGCAGTATTTGGCACTTCTACATTGGCTCCACTTCTCAGCCCTAGTGGTTGTAGCATGATTTTCTATATGGTATGTGATTGTGTATATTTGTCAACAGGTGTTAAGGCTGGTGATTTTAATTACGACAGGCCAGCCTCTTTTTTGGGATTCTCCATCATTCACGTGTCTTGTCATCACTTCTTTATCTCACGCTGCCTTCTTCCTGTATCTCAAACCTTCCCTTTCTTCTAAAGCACACCTGCCTCTTACTTTTTATGACATCTCTGAGTCCATGAGTTTTCTCCAACCTTCTCCCTGTTGTCCTCTTTATGTCTGTTTTATGTGCTGAGGTCAAGTGGCGTGAATACAGAGATTTCAACTTCAATCGAACAAAAAACAGATATCTGCCTGTTTTTTTGTTCAACATGTGCTTTTGAGGTTTGTGCGTGAGTGTGTGTTTGCTGGCTGTATCCCAGGGTTGGTATATCATTGCTGACAGCTGTCATATTGTTATAATGCAGCCTTTTCCTTAAGAGCAGCTGGCTTTTATACCTGTTGTCTATTTATCCCCTTAGCTCCTGTAAATCCATGCTAGTTGGAGCATGCTTGCTGTTTGTTGCATGTTTTGTTTCATGGATAGAATCACTGCTGAGGGGTAAAATTGCCTTTTTATTTGAACTAAACTGCAAAAGAAACTCCTTCCAGGGACACTGGAGTCATTTCCATTGAAATGTGTTCACAGGATGTAGGCAGTAAAGATCAGGGTGCAGTGAGGATAAAAGTAAAGTAAGGGTAACTTCTGGTTGCAGTAGCACGATCCTGCAGAAATCCTCTGGAAAATATCTCCACATTATGCATGTGAAAAACCAGATGCCTCTGATTAAGAGTTTTCTTTGTCACATATCTGCCTCTGACTTACAAAGGCCTTAAACATTACACACATTGGCTCAATCAGTCAAGTGTTTTGCCAAGGGAAAAAGAAAACATTTGACCATTAAGACGTGCTGCCAAATCTGCAGAGGTTTACGTATAAGATGGAAATATGCAACAATGAAATCTTTTATTTAATTATGATCGCTTCTGGCACTCATTGGAATGGATGTTTTTAGGGGTGATAAGGTTTTTCTGAAGTCAGAAGGGAGGGGATGCTTTGTGGATCATAAACCATGTCAGGACTTAAGTTTTTGCTTTAAAAATGGTATCAAAGTTTGTGGACTTTATGCACGTTTGGCATGGGCCTGTTTTATTCAATTGTTCCAGTTTTTATCTCTTTTTCCCCTTACTTTTTCATTTCTCCCTGGTTTAATGATGCTGATCTTAATATTTTGTTCCAGTGGCAGCTGAAGGGCATCTTTTATGGGTGAACTATGTTTTAGCTAATCCTTACAACTGTTCGTAAACTGACATTATATGCTGACACGAGTGACAAAATAATATGCAGCAAGTGAAGCTTGATAAGCGTTGATCTCTGGCCTATGACAGATGTTGAATACCAATGCAGATACTGTATTACAGATCTTCTTCTGAACCCAGATTAATGTTAATTGTAGACTGCATCACTGCACTTCACTGCATGTGGTAGCCCAGGTTGGTGGTAGTGCTCAAGAGTAAATGAAAATGAACAAGCTAACTTATGTTGATCAGTAATTTTCTGCCCTGCCCTTCCCTGCCATGCCCTCTGATCGTGTCTGTTTCATTTGCATTTTAATGTAAAAATTGATAAAAAAACTGAAATGACATAAACTAAGATCTTTTCGGAACTCTAAAAAAAGCCCTGCCTGCTCCGAACTCAACAGATTTACTTACTTTCTGGTTGGTAGTAACATAACCTCATACTGCTACATCTAGCCAATCACACCTTGAAAGTTGGTGAAAAATAAGAGCACCATGAGGCCTAAACTTTGAGCTCAAGTTCAACACAAACACTAAAATTGGAGTAATAGGATTAGCACATGGCTGCAACAATATGCCGGCCTTCCCTGGTGGGGCACAGCAGTAAAGGGTACAACTCCCCCGCCACTTCTGACTGTATCAGTTATCTTACCCCGTACGAAACCTCACAACAGGTAGTCAACAGTGAAAAACTGACTCCAGATCAAAGTGGCTGCAAGAACACCCCCGACCTCGAGTCTGAACTGAACAGACCTGCAACTCTATAGGTATGACCTCTTCTGTGGACATTTGGTGCTTTAGATCTCCTGCCCTCTTTGACCCACAGCCCAGCAGTTTGTTGAAACTATTATTAGATGATTTATTTCTGGATTTTGATCATGGGATTATTTTAATTGAGGGAGAAAACGGCAAAAAACAACAAAAAAAAAAACCTGTTGCCAGTCGCTGGAACAGTTGGATTTCTTGGTTGGACCGCAAGGCTGCAGAGGACACTGGGAGGAGTGGGAATGTCAAGACAAAGACTACCAGTAGAGAAGGAATGCCGGTGTCCTGCTGAGCTAATCCTAGCTGGAAGAAAGGAGAAAATGTGGAAAGCGAGGGGAGAGAGGGAGGAGACGTTACGATGGCAAAGGAAGGTCCCAGGGTTTGGGCAAGAAATGGAAAAGGGTTGCTTGAGAAAAAAATCCTCTTCCCATTCACTAGTTTGTCTCTAACTTTCACCTGCTTTCTCTCTATGGCTGGTTTTCGCTGGTGGTCCAACTGGTCTCTGTTCAGTTATGGAGGCATTTGGAGTTAATGAGACAGCTGTACCATTTGAGAGGTGAAGTCCTTTAGATCAGCTTTTCTTAGTCTGCATGGCCCAGCGCTCCCTTGTCTTTTTAGTCCTGAGGGGAATGAGTAATGCCATTTTCACCCTCGAGAGCCATTTATATTGAAACAAATACCTACCTCAGCCTGTTTTGTTTGTGACTGGATGGAGGATTGTAGATTACCTCAGACCTTTTCAGTAAATCAAATCAAGTCGGATTCCCTGTGTAAATTGGGCAGATTATGCTGAGAATCTTGAATAATCTCTTGTATTTTCAAACTTTCTTGGCATGTTCGCGCTTATTTTTTGCACATGGGCATGTGAAGTTTTTAAGAATCTGCGTGTGTGAGCGGTTATGTTTTCAATCCAAGCATGAGAAGAGACAGAACAGAGTCTGACCCTGTGGATTTAAAGCAGATCTTCAAAGCCTCTGTATGAATACAGCATCAGATTGAACCCTTAGATAGGAACCAGACCTCTTGGTGCTTTTGGAACAGGACTTCCCCAGACTTAAATTGACTAGAAAACTTATTTTTTCGTAAATCAACGTGTTTGAAAGTCTATTGGTCTCAGTTTTACATCAGAAAAAATATTTTTTTAACTCTTTGCCAATAAAAGTTGTGAGACTATTTATTGGCAACATTTTATAGACTCGGAAAGTATCTGTCTGGGCTACACTGAAAGATGAATATTGTTTTTAGTACAAATAGCTTGCTTGACCATGTTATTGCACTGTGCTGTCTGATGTTGGCTGGACGACATCCTGGAAATAAATTAATTGAATCTCTGTGTCTATATTGTTTTAAAAGGAATGCATTGTGGAAAAGGACCAGACATGTAAAATTAGATATTCACTCATTTATTGATGTTTCACTGCTCTTGCTGCATTAACTGAAAATTCATTGGATGCAACACTCTCAATTTGTGCTGCCTCTTTAAGCATCCTGGCAGGAACTGCTGCTGAACATGACAGCACACGAACCCTATGATTAAAGCCTTATACAAAGACACAAAACAATAGTACTGTCTTTATCAATAGTTTAGTCCCACTCCTCCTCTGAGTTTTCTGGGTACTAATGCAGCCAATGTTCAAGCCTGAGTTGAATCACAAGTCCTGAAAATCAGGGCTTGAGTCCGACTGAAGTCCAAGTCCTGAACTTGAGTATACACCACCAATCCATACCTGAGGCCTCAAACTTTCATTTTTATTTTGGCAGCTACCATCTTGGGTTTGAAGTCAGGAGATCACATGTTTAGGTTTGACTGAAGCAGGCAGTTGGTAAAAACTTCTGTTTTAATGATTGCTGGTTTGGTTCACTGGTGTTGAAAATTGAGCTTCTTACTTGGGTTAGTAAAACAGCAAAAACTGACTGCCAGAAAAAAAACTGATGCTTCTATGTGTGTTTTGGAAAAACCACAAGTGAACAAAACATTGTTCAAGTTGCAAAATAGCAACTTTTGTATGCCAATGTAGCCAGGCACCAAAGCATTTCACACTTAATTTTCGATTTTGCTCTAAATAGGAACAAAATTTGTAAAGTGAACATCATGCTGTTTTGATGAAGACTTGGAACAAGGTATAGAGACAATCAACTCTTATAAACTCAATAAAAATCTAATAAAAGGTCATTTTATTCCAGGTGGTAAATGGACATTAATGAGAGCCTTACACAGAGAACACTCAATCTACAATCTGGCATATATTTTTATTGCAACACATGGACACCTGTACTCTTTTGGTATATACTTTAATTAATTAATTAATTAATTAGCACTGTCTCAGATTTAGCAATGGTAAGACATATTCTCATACCCATCCCACTTGTAGAAGGAGAAGCCAGCCTGTTGCCTCACTGACTGAATCCAAACCATTTCCTGTCCAGCTTCCTGCGCCCGGCCTCCACGGTTCTGTCCCGTCTGCTCCAAGCTTGAAGCAATTACAAGCTCCTCTGGGGAAATCACCCCCTCCTGCTATATGTGCTCTGGCTCATTTTTCACAACACCGCCAGCTCCTTTAAAGTGTTGACAGGGACATTAAACATGAAGGCCTCTGTCACTGATGAGAGGTTTTGGGATGAATGTGAGTTTTAAATTAGATGAAAAAAAGTCTTTAGAATGGGAGAAGAAGGAGACATTTTGGTATTGAGCATGTAGCTGTCACAGAGCAGAATTAAGGATGTCTTTTCACATTGTTTAAAAGGGCAAAAGTCAATCATACGGTTGCTTTTAGACAGCATTAGTGCACATTAAAACATTCTTTTCTGATAATGACATCAAGTATTTGTTAGTATAAGCTGACAGCACGCCTTTTCGCATCACTTTTTCTGCTTTATGTAAAAAAAAAAAAAAGGTGGAGCGTATTTCCATAAAAGAATACTCTGGAAAAAAGAGACAACTATCTGCTGATTTATGTCCCTCTTTGGACTCCAAACTGAGAAGTAAAAATGTATTAACTGAGAGGAGAGAGTAAGAGCTGTGATTCATGGACAGTCGAATGTTTGTTGTGGTGACTGCTCCAGACGGATTTCCACAGCGGATGGAAACTGAAGACAGGATTTTTATGATCCTGCCACTTTTCACTCCTCACAACCCATCTCACACAAAACAGAGGTCAGCATTTCCTTGTCTCTGCCTTTTTTCCTTCTCTTTATTGCCTGTCTTTTTGGGTTTCTGTCTTTCTTAGGATTTCTGTTGCTGCTTTTTGGCTTGTGAAATTTGTTTTATTCATATCCAGGAAAGCTAAATGATTTAAAACCCTCTTCCCACTGTAGCGCAGGAAAACCAGAGTAAATATATCATTAGTTTGAGGATTTTTTTGTGCAGAGAGGATTAAGTTGTATGGCTTGGTCTTTTTGTTTATTGCTTTCAAACATATGTAGAGGATTTTTAGAGATGTTCTGCCACCATATTCTTCCAGAAGAGGATAAGTAGACATGAGTATTGTCTAAATCCAAGTACCCCTCAAATATTAGAACAGAAATCTACATTTTATTATTATTAAAATTACAACTGTAGACTTAATATGTCATTTTCTTCATCAATGTTCTATAGCAAACACAATATATACTGAAGAAGTTACCTGCAAACACAATATATACTGAAGAAGTTACCTTAAAACAGTCTAAGTAATTAGAAACACACTTAGTTTACGTTTATGCTAGCCCATAGTTAGCTAGCCCCTGACACCCTGTCTTCAGGAAAATAAAAAAAACATAGAAAAAGTGGTTTGGTACAGGAGACGTTGTTTATTTGTTTTTTTTACTTATCTTGATACCTTACTTTAAATTGCTTTAAAAATTGTGATAGCTAAAAGTGACATGCTACTTTTGGCGTCATTCTCCTAGCTAGCACTCAACTGATGCTGTTTTCTTTCACCGTGTGATAATTTACCTAAAACCAGTTCTTCTCTGTTCCTCTAAATTATCTTCTTTTGTCAGTTATTATATTATTGCCATTTGGGCTACTTGAAAAAATAGAAATAGTTGATTTTAATGAATGCAGTATCAGACATCATAGTTAGCCGATACTGCAGTTTAGCTAGTGGCCTATTGAGTTCATTTCTGACTTGTCTTTGGAAGAACTCTGAATTCCTTGAACAAGTATGAATCAAGACAGGAGAAAAGAAGGAGAAGAGGAGGGGGTTGTTGGCTGAGAAAGACTGGTGAGACATGGATTTCATTAGAGGTCCCTGTGTGAACGGTTCTCCTCCAGGAGAGAGGGCATTGTTCTGTTCTCTGCCCCCAGCTCTGAGCTCCTGCCGTGGGCAAGACTTGTTAGAGAGACAGCCTCCTGTAGAGGAGGCTGGACAAGGGTTATCAAAGGACAAAGAACCTTTTGGTGTGCTGACAGGCGGACAGGTCGGACGCCTTGCTGTGTGTGAGAGCGTGTGTGTGTGTTGATGTGAGTGTGTGTAAGAGAAGGGAGGGGATTCTGCAGTGTGAGGATGTGTATGTGTGTTAGTGATCGGGTACAGGAATCCCTCTCTCGCGTCTTTTCAAGTGTTTGCTTACAGCCGTTGGGTCAGCGTGAATAGAAGACTGTTGATGGATTGCAGCCTGATTGGCTCCCAGGAGACACACATCCTGGGCATATGTGTGTGTGTCATGATGGAGCACCGATCAGAGCTGTTGTGTGATAAGTGTGACAGTAGCAAATGTTTGAGGAGAACTTTGTTTATTCCACCAGCAGCATGAATAAGCCAGCTAATCCACCAATACAGCTACAATAAGTTAACTTCCCACATCTGCAGACATGTTTATTGTAGGATTTTGTTCTGTACACAGTTGCCTAACTTATTTTTCTTTCCAGGGAGCATCTGTAACCTGTCAATGTCAATTTTAATGTTTAGTAACAGAAGATGAGCACAAAGAATGGATTGTTCATTTCTTTGCTAGTGCAGTTCTTCCAATATGGGACTCCTTGAGTTGCCTTGCCTTACATTAATTACCTTAATAAAATAAAACAGTAATAACTTATTTGGCAGGTCTGGTTTCAAAGTTCTTTCTTTGCAGGTCTGTGCATGAAGGACTTTAAAAAAAGGAGATTTTACACATCATAATACAAGAAATCGCTCTAAAACATTTTTGTCTTCAGGAATACTTTGCTGACTTAAAGCCTTATCTCTTTCCACGTTCAAGTTCAGTATTTTGGGTGAAAAATGCCTGCAGTTGAGGCCCATTTTTTGTCTGTTTCTCTGTGGTACAGTGCAATTACAGAACCTAGTTGTTCTTGCACCAACCCTGTTATTTGACTTAGTTGTTGTCTTGGAGGAACAACAGACTACTTCAGCTCGGATTCTGTCTTCACATTCCTATGTTATCTCATGCAACAGCAGACACTCAGATCCTTCAATAGTAGTTGAGAGGATCTCATCGATGATAGACTTGAATGTTGTATGCTGCACTTTAAGATTGGTTTCATAAGGAACACTAAGCTTTATTTGCAGTTATAGCAGGTAGTAGTATGCGATAGGGCAATATCACATCATGAAGGATGAAAATGTGTCCAATATAAACCCAGAGAGATGGTAGTGTTGGTTCATCCTATCTGTTCTAGTTATATGCTCACAGATGGACGCATGTCGATGCCATTTGTAATGCACGTATCCACTGTGCCAATGCCCTTCACAACCTAAACAAACAGCATGTCCACCACATCGAGTGAATTCACCATGTCAAGTTGCACACACTGAGTTCGACGACACTACATTTAGAACGTTTTCCTGTGAACTCAGTGTTTTGTGTTGTGCAGTGTTTCCGAGGACAGAGCAGTGGGGCCTGTCACTCTCGGTGCCAGATTACACACAGTAAAGCAGTGCGCTGCAATGATGGTAAACACAAAGACAGAGTCAAAATGATCACAGTGAACTCTTACTCTTTTTCCAATAGAAACCATTTTGAGTTTAGAGGATAAAAATGCTAATTTAAGTAAGACATGAATAAAATGGCGATCTTTAAAGATCTATAGAAAATTTTGCCTTGAGAAAATTCAGTATTGTTTTGTAACGGTCTTTACGTTTTTTGTAATTCATTTCATACCTGTACATCTATATTCGTCCATTTATTTATGTGTAGAATTCCAACAACCATAGGACATATTAAATATCCCTACAATAATAAGCATGCATAAAAGTTCAGTGTTCTCATTTCAAATAGGAAACCATCTGAGTATATTTTCCCTTGCATCTGAGTCTGGTTTTTTTTTGTTTTTTTTACATCCCAGTATAGCTGCTTTGGATCATATCTAGTCTCATTACTCAGGCTAATCTGCAAATTTCACAGTTAATCTGACACTGGGTCACATTTTGTTCAATCTGAGATTAAACTCTGGTCTCTATAGACGTCTTATCATCTGAAGAACCATTGAGGTGTAGTGTACATTATCCTTATCATCACCTCTCATCTCTCTGCCATCCAGCGGGTGTTTGGAGGAGCTTGGCTTGTCATATAAAGGCTGCAGTCTTGTGAGATTTCTTATTAAAACCAACAGGCAGCATTCCTCTCTCACAGGCGTCTCTTTCTATCCACTTCTCTCCACTTCTCCTCAGCTCTTCCACCTTTATTTTTTCAGACGCTGAGTCAGATGTTCATATTTTTATCAGCAAGAAATAAGACTCTCTCCCCATAATATTTGCTTCTATGCAGTACATATCCTCTTCTTTTCCCCCGTGTCTTTCCTGTCTTTCTCCTGTTTTGGATCCCACTGCTCTGTTAGTCTATTTTCCTGACCTAGCCATGCTCAGCCACATTCCAGGAAGTGAACTGACTTTTAGTAATCTCATTTATTTTTAATTATACTGGAGATATATTTTTAATTGATTTCTGGGTTCTGTAAACACTGAGAACATTTTTCATGTGTTTGTGTGTAGCTCATTTTAGATGGTGTTTGTTGCCTGCTGCTGTGTGCTGTGGTATGTGTTTCCAGATACAAAATGAAGATGGAGTTTGTGTGTTTTTTGTTGTTATTGTGGAAAGGACAGCATAGCCAGTCTTTGGTAATTGGTAGATAATAATCTCATTGTTTAACATTAAATATGAATCGGAGAATCTGTAACAAAAAAAGATGATGTTAAATGAAGAGCGATAAAGTTGAACCTGTTTATTGTGATTAATAAATCGCTTAATCCTTGAGATACAATAGCAATCACAGGTATGGTTTTCTTATACAATGCTACTCTTCAAACTGAAGAAGTACATAAACTGGAGTTCCTCAAGTATCCACTTGAGGCTGTCTCAAAAGCAAAGGAGACCCCTTTAGTTTGATAAAATCAAGGCTAAGATTTATAGCTGATTTGATTGTCAGGTGGTTTGCGAGGTGGCAAGGCTGTGGCCTCAGCTCCTCTTTGACTGTTGGCAGATCTACTGAAAGTCATCTGGAGTCAGCATTTCCGACTGCGTCCATGATTAATACAGTCTGTGGTTTTAAACATGAAAGGTTTGGACATCTAAGGATGGCACATAAAGTCCTTTTTCTGTTTTAAGAAATAACAAAAGGATGGGATTTGTGATGAATGTCAGCAGTGTGATTTCATATTATAACTCACAGACTAACTGGCACACTGTATCTGCTTTCATCCACAAAGCCTTCATTTGCTCCAGGCTGTTTGTGCAAGCCTCTGTGCTTCCAGCGGTGGCAGCCTTCAGTTCTGGATGCTGGGGCACCTTGATGGATTTGGTATGTTATTGGGGGAGACACAGGGTGTTACACCCCTACCCCTTAGCCACCAAATGTGTGTGTGTCTGTGTGATTATTGAAGGACATGAATTCTCTTTGCCATATTTCAAGCTCAGTGCTGTGAAATGGAGCCATTGCGTGTCTGTCCAGCAGCTTTGATGAACTTTGATGCAGTTAGTCTCCTAATAGATTTTGAACTGTTCCAAACTTCTTGTGGTGAACACGAATATTTCAACTTCTCCCTCATGTCTCACATGCTTCATAATCCTTTATTACACATAAGAGAACAAAACCCTTTCTCAGTATGAGCAAAATTCCCCATATTCAAATAGTGAGTATTTATGTATTTAAATTGAGGCAGTGCTTATTTTTTGGAAGCTCATGCTGTTTTAATGTTGCAGTGCTGTGTCCAGGCTGCAAATCCTTCAAACAGGGAGTCTGATTCCAGTTTTGCTACACCGCCTTCTAATAATTTTAAACTGGAAAGACAGTGTGTGATAAATGTCTGTAACAAAGCCAGGTGAAACATCACAGCAGCCTATATGGTACCAACAGCTAACATCAGCAATCCACTTCCCTAAAACCCAGAATATAGGTCACAGTGGGAAATAAAGCCTGGTTCATACTTCTGGGTCAAGTCTACGCGTAGCATATGCCGGAAGTTCATGGAACACAGAAACCTATGTGTGTAGCCAGACGTCCACCTTCTTAAAAATGTAGTTAATCATCAATGCAGTGCAGACAGCAAGCCCTGTGATTGGTCCTCTGTGTTGCATCATCCCACATTTACAACAGTTCCTGAATTTGCAGCCTTGCATTCCATCTCTTCCAATGTCTCCCCTCTTTTCTTCTTTGCAATAATTGCAGTCTGATCAACTGCTGCTTGACATTTATCAACTCCGACATGAAACGCTGTGATCCAGTCGCCATGGGTTTGTATGTACAAACAAGTTGAGAATTTGGCGGATCCTGGAAGTAGCTGATGTCGCACCAGATTTTGATTCATTATTTTTTTGCTGATGAATCAGAAAGCATGAAATGTCAAATCTGGGCAGCATGTGGTTTACAACTACACAACACTATAACAGAAACCAAGCTTCCCACCCTGAATGTGACAGGAAAATGGCCGTCATGTGGATTTTTCTACAGACTTGTTTCTCCACATCTTTATTGTAATTTAATTTGTTTTCTTCCATCTGTAGTACATTATCAGATCATTGTATACAAGTCCTAATTATGTATGCATGATGAATGAGTTAGCCTAAAGGTAGCTGCTTGATGAAAATAACATTGTGGAATAAATATCAGAAAAAATGCTGAGTCATTGTGGATCTAAAGTTCTATTTGAATTCATGTGAAGCTGCCTTGAGATCTCATGCTATAAATGCTGGCTTTACCTTTCTTAGGATAATACATCTGCTCACATCTTTTAAAAGCACCCAATAAAATATTTTTATTTCATTTTCTTTTTCTCTTCTAGTCATGTGTCCTTCATATTTGCAGTATGTTGGTAGATCTGATGCCTTATGGGGTTCACATGTGTATGAGCGTCATGGCCTCTGTTTGTCCTCTTAGACAGCTTTTTTCCAGGAGTGACATGAAAAAAGTCAAAGCTAGCCACATGTATTTGGAGGTTGTGGGTTTGGTTAGGAGTGCTATATGTTTGCAGATGTTTACTTTTGAGGGTGAACGCATGTCGTGATGTCCTGAACTTAAAGACGAGGTTAAATATTGCCTGTAGTGCATGTTCCGTGTGTTGGTTTATCATCCCTGAGGAAATGTGAGAGCATACCATGTTTACCATGAAGAAATATTCATCTAGTGAGACTATAAATGAGCTTTTTATTAGCAGAACAGATTCGTAATCCTCTGCTGAAGGCTGTTATATCTTATGATTTCTCTCCAGGGACAAACAGTTCATTGTGACTCTTTCCTCTGAGGCAGAATGACACAAAAAGGACCACCCATAAACTTTTAATAAACACACGTATGCTGTCGTTCTCATGCGGGACCATGCAGTAAACACACACACACCTCCACTGTGGCGGTGATTTAGAAAAACATACACACTCTGATATGGTCCCATGTGTACACACAGACACATGCTTAATGTCTCTTCACACATACACAATCTAGGAAACCCAAACACAGCCTCATACTCAAACATACTCTCTTATGCACAAAATCAGCTGACTGCTTGGCTCACTCATTGGCAGACTGAGTGCCAAGGGCATGATAGTACATGCAGTGTGAGGTTTGCATTGTTTTTTAGCTGCAAAGCGAACGACCAGCACTAAATTTCAGCCGAGTGTGGAAGACGAACGGCCTGTTTTGCAGCAGGTCGGCAAGGATGGGCTGGTTGCAATGAGACTACTCCACAACACAAACAAACACAAAGACAAGCTTCATTAAAAAGCAGGGCTGCTTGCCACATGTGTGTTTGTGTTTGATATGATCAGGGTTCACTTTCTGACTGATGATCCTGAATACGGCTTCAAAGTGACAATGATTTTCACAGTTTGATTGTTTGTAGGGCTGTCGGCGTTGATGCTTTGATTGCGATGCAGTCCTCAGTCCAAAGTTGGAGACGAAGAGTTTCTGACATATTTAGCTTCTTTACACTCACAGACCAAAATTGCCTTGAACCTTTGACATCAGTTTGATGAAATGTGCCAAATGAACCGTAACTGATTCCAGTGGAGGGGTGAAAACATTTTGAGGGATGGAAGTAGTGAAAGATGGCTTCTCTTGTGAGCTCTCTGCACTTCATTTGTAACCTGAAGTGGTTCATTAACACTCACTCATCTGCCATTTATACACTTCTTCTTCTTCTTCTTCTTCTTCTTCCTCTTCTTTATTTTCTGTCTCCACGTTTCCCTGACTGTCGTCTGCAGAGATGTATGTTTCTAGTTGAGCTGTCACTCCACGCTGTTGGCCAAACAAACACAATACAGCAACATGTGGACTGCACATAAATGTCAAGTCATAATACCTTATTATGTTTCTTCCTTCAAATCTCCTGCTCTCCGACTTGCCCTCTTCTTTCGTCTTTGTTCCCTCTCCCTTTTGAGGGTGTTTTTCAAAACAGGCGTTATTGACATTGAAACCCTAATCAAATGCAGGCATCTGTGGCTAACTGAAGCCATGATGGGAGGGGGGGAGAGGGGGAGAAAACAAAAGGGGGCTTGGCTTCAGCAATAAATAGCATTATACGATTTGAAACACAAGCAGGGTCAAGTGTGTTTCAAATCGGTCACTGTTTCAGTTGAAGAGGAGTCACATTTGTGTTAGATGGATGTTATCCTCTCAGTCATGGGGTTTGCAGAGAAATGCTGAAAGTGTTGATTTCATTACAAGATCTGTTGCAGGATCAAGTGTGAAATTTCAGCAGACTGAGCTGCTAATTTAGTAGAAAAAATCCTCCGACAGGGATTTGCAAGAATTACTGTCACTAACCCAGATTTCCTGTCTAGTGGCTGAATGGCTGATATGTCTGCAGTGAATGTCAGGTCTTCATTTAGGTGTCATCTTTTTGATTATCACTCTAACTAATTCTATATATTCATAGTTTGTTTTCTGTTTTAGCTGGATGAAACACTTGTCTCCAACAGATCTTACATTAATCCAGACATTTAACCATCTCCTGCTGCACATCTTCCTCACACTCTGCAGATATTTAAAGCTCCTTTGAGGAACTTTAAGTTTATGTTGATCTCATCCTGCTTCCTTTTAACAGCCAAATGTGCCACTCATTGCGTATAGAAATGCTGTTTCTACAGCGTACTGTCACTCCTCTGGACTGTAACCTGCCCTCTCGCAGCACTTTCAGGCACTAAAAGATACAATATAGAGATTGGCATTGGTTAAATTCCAATCTATTTCACAAAACTCCTCACAAGTCCTTTAAAGTAACAAAGTCAAGATCCCCTCTCAGTCTTGTTTAGGTCACATACGCCTACTCTCAGCTCAGAGGCAGCAGACAAACTTTGATTTATGAGCTGGTGAGATGAAGAGAGACACACCCGAACCCAAACACACACAAAGTATGTATTTTTATAAACAAACTGCATCATGTAATGTGTGTCTCCTCTTCCTCTGTTATTCCTACTGTTCTATCATTAAAGAGTAAATCATGTTACATTACAGCTCTGCTTTCAACTGAAAAGACTTTAAACAGCGTGTGTTCAGCCTGAGCGTTGACTCTGTGAAGAAGACTTTTCTCAGAGGGAGGTAGACGCACAGAAGTGTAGATTCAATCTGAGCTCTCTCTGTTTGGATTTGCATCGTCTCACAGTTTATTGACATTGCTGTGCATGTGTGTACTGCGTCAAACACACACACACACACACACACTGCTGTTTTTGTTTGACTCTGGAGCCTGAGACCTGCAGTGTGTCACTGCAGAGAGAGAGAGAGAGAGACCAGGTGCATTGTGTCGCTCTGTGTTTGTGAGATAGTCCTGACCTTGTGTTTCTATGAGTGTGTGTGATTTTTCATATTCCTAGTCCTGTCTCGGTCAGGGAGCACACTGAGGTCTCTCACACGATCATTCTTTATATTGGCCGGAGCTGAATAACATAAAGGTGCATTAGTTTAATATTGCACTAATCTGTTTTATGTCAGTGTCAAGTTATGAAAGGCACGCGTGCCTGTTCAGATCCTGAAAACTACACTCTATGTCGGGGAAGGTTTCTGCAGGACATGAATCAGTGTAAAGGAGTGTAATCACTTTATTGGGTTTCATCAGGTACCATTGAAATTACTCAGCTGAACTAAACTTAAGGTAAAAAGCACCTTTCATACAAACAAGCAGCATAAAGTGCAAAGTCAAAATAGAAACAAGCAGCAGCCTCTGGTATTGAGAGCTAATCATAGACCGTATAAATAATGGATGTAGTATCCATGACGTCACCCATCTGTTTCTGAAGTGCTGTTTTGAAGCCGATCGTCAGCTGGAGCCATATTGGAAATGTTGAACTCATAATAACCGCAGTCGAGCGAGTGTGACATAAAGAGGCGGGCTTTGAGCCTCCAAGCCAACAGTTACAGTGTTCCCGCCTGTCAATCAAGTCAGCTGTGCCTCTCATAATGAACAACTTGTAATCTTATATCTTCGAAATTGCCACGTTAGGAAAAAATCCCCCTCCGTACAGTGTGTGCCGATCGGGAAATGAGCTATCCAGACTACACTCGTTTTTTGTACCAGGCTGTAAACATGTTTATTTCTTCTGTAAAGATCGGCTTTTTGAATTGGTGTGTATGTGGTTTCCTGTACTTCCGGAGCCAGCCTCAAGCGGACATTCGATGAACTGCGGTTTCTAACACTTCCGCATTGGCTTCAATTCTCACGGCCGGAGGTTGCTGCTTGAAGCTAATAGGGGAGTGCAAAAAAACTGCAGTTCCTTCAGTGTCCATTTGGGACTGGCTCCAAAAACCAAGATATTCCCATCTACATCCATGTTAAAATTCTCTTTTACAGCAGAATTATACATGTTTACAGCCAGAAAATGGATCACTTTACCAATTTATTTTATTTGAGACAACTACACGGGGAGATATACTTTTTATAACTCATTGGTTTTGATTATATTAGGGCCGAGAGTCACGCATAATTCAGCATATTAAAGGGCATGGCTTTTTCTGACTGCACAGGTGGCGTGTTGTAGCGGTTTACTCCAAGTCTTGGCTCGTGTTTTGATAAATGGAAAGTTAGTTGGGAGGTAAGGTGACCACCATCTTTAGGCTTCATAACGATTACTCAGTAACCAGGGGGTGACATCACAGACACAAAATAAGACTAGAAACAGATAACAGGTGATACATTTGGACTTTGAAAGTACGAGACGAAAAACAAATGTTAAGTATCTAAAAATAAACAAAACGTCAAAAGTCAGACAAGACAATATTAAAGCCTAAAACTTTTGTAAAAACAATAGCAGCTGGGAGGGTGGAGGGCAATAAAGGTCATGAGCACATTTAGAATCAGTGTGTTGCACCTCTTTTATTAAATGCTGTGTCAATCTTTACAGGGGGAAGCACACCAACCACTCATGACCACATTTACAAGCCACTTCAAAGTGGTTCACATTCTCTGTGAATCAGATGTTGCACTTTTTCCTCTAGACGTACAAGCAGTTTCTTTTCTTCTTCTTTGGTTAAGATTTGCTCTTAGCATGGAGGTTATCTCTGCAAGGGGCACGTAATGGAAGTCAAAGTATGTTTTAGAAACCACAAGTACACAAATTCCACATGAATACACTCCCAAGCTGTGATTAAAAAACACACACACAAACACACCCTCTCGTCCAAAAATGCACTTTTCCTCTCCAGGCTTTGGTGAAGGGTGTAATGAGTGTGTGAGTGTGTGTTGGAGCTCTGTGAGCTAAATGACAGGGTGGCTGAGTGGGATGACAGCAGAGCGCTAGATGGATGGGATGTTAATGAGAGGAGAGCGAGTAGGACTAACTCTGGGGAATGAACCTCTAATACCTAACTCACATGTGACCAGAGCTCATGAAAACTACAGTACAGCCATCACAGTTCACTGCAGCATGATATGTTGGTAGAAATGGAGTCTACTGTAAGTTAACTGTGGGGAGCTTTAAATTAAGTGTATGATGAAGGCTGAATTTGAATGTTTTGGGTGCGGTGATCCACTCTTAAATGTTTACGATAATAAAGTCGAGGGGTATTCCCTTGTCCCTCCAAGCCATCTGAAGAGACTTGGTTGATATGAATTCAGCTTAGATTATCCCAATATTCGTGTGAGGTTGCAGATCCAGTTCCTAACCTCCCATAGAACTCACAGACTCATTGATGTATTTCAAGTAGTGTCAGACAATCCTCTGTAATGTAATTCAAGAACCCACTGGGACCAATCTCACAACAATGTAGCTTTAAGTAATCTCTTCAAACAGATACCTGCATGCAAGTCTCAGGATTACAAACTCTTGTAGTCTAAACCCAGCTTTGGACAGTTTGTGCAGAAGTCACTGAAGTAGTTTGGTGGCAAAATGTCTCATGGATGTAATCTAAGTATCCTTTGGGCTACTCTATGACGCTTCTATGTGGATATCCAGTCCACGTTAAGAGGACTGTGTCGGAGCATGTACAGATTTTCCTTAGTTTTCTGAAAAGGTGACTCATTTCATCATAGACTGTTAAATAAAGTTTATAGTTCACATAAAAACAAAATTATTGGACTCACTGGACAGTGCAGCAGCAACAAATCCTGACTCAGTCCAGGTTTCTTTTTTCTCCAGTCTGTGGCCACTCTGTCTTTATTATGCCTTATTTAAATGTCTGTAGACGTGGGATTGTGTTAAGAGTTGTTTGGAGAGCTACATTTGGAAACAGGCCTACCTTCTCCGAGTCCCTCTCCTCACATGACATGGACTGGAAATGGACTGGAAGTGCTTTTATTATAAAGTATTATTATTATTAAGTAAACGTGGGACAGTAAAAGTCTCATATTGATCTCAGGCTGGAAAAAAAAAAAGTTAATGGCCATCATATTGAAGGATAAAAACTGCATTTGCATTATGAGAACCTGGCTTGGACTCAACAGTGCTAACTGTTGAACAGCAAACATAATTAGCTCATTAAGCCTCATATTATTAACAATTATATTATAATTGCCTTATAAAGACCCAAAAGAATTTGGATCTTTTGAGTCCCTCACCACATCGCTCGTCACCACATTTCCTTCCTGACATTCACTGTGGCATACTTTATTGCCGTCAAAGTCCACCCCTCGTGTCATTTCTTCGGTCCCCCAATAAACAGCCTAAAAAGACCTTTGGCGACAGTTTCTGGACCACGTCTTCTCGTTATAAAATGGTAACATTTCATGCCGTGATCAGATTTGTATTTTCGTATGTGCAATGGAAAATAATACAGTCCCAGATTACAGTCCCAACACTCTTAATAGGTTCCATATCTCCCTCTTTGTGTTTTATGGGAGTTGTTGAGTCTGAGCTCAGACGTTGAACAGAGAACAGGGGAAGCCTGTGGTAGTCGGTGGACGGTCGTCTGTGTGTTTTCCTGGAGTTTGCGGTCGCAGTGTTGACAGGAGGTGTCATCTGTCCTCCCACCCTCCTGAGTCCCCCTGACTGTGGGTCACAATCGTGTTCGCTGTCCAACAGAAGCCTCATAAAGAGTGCACAGACTTTATCTGTCAGCAGAAACATCTATTAAAAGCCAATCTGAGCTTTTCGAGTGCAGCAGGATTCCTACATGTTGGAAAATCTAGGATTTTACTGCAGGAGTGGTGTGTTTGATCGATCATCTCCTGGAAAGAAAAAAATGGAAAAATGGAGTGGATGCATGAAAAAAGTGGAAGTTATAACATACATTTTAACATTGTCATAAACCCATTATGAATCAAAAGTTAAACAAAGGCTATAGGGGAGAAAATTGTTGCAATTTGATGGACTTGAGAACTAGAAAAGTGTGATACATCTCCTCAAGCTAGTTCTTTAAAAGGTCACTTCAACATTAAGATGATACTCACTGAAAATCTGAGGTGTACGGTGGCCCTGAGAGTCAACCACACAAACATTTTATGAACAGGTAAGACATTTAACGGAATGTCAAAAACATTTAATTATCATAGTGAAAGTTGAAAACACAAACAAACATGAAGTGTACGCGCAGGAGGCGGGCAGAATGGTAGGACAGGATTTGGTTGGTTTCATAAATTGGCTCCTGATGGCAGGGATTGGTGGGTGCTTTCCCAAGTTTACTCTGGCTGTAGATAGCGATTTTCCCCCTGCTTTTTTTTAAAGAACACATTATGTATTGATTACCATGGGGACAGAAAGATCAGTTTAACCAGAATAACAAAAAGTGTATCTAAATCTTACTACCAACCCCAACTTTAATGTAATGCAAAAACATTCCAGGAAATGCAAAGATATTTAAAAAAATGTAAATAAGTGTTTTGGCAAGCGTTTCAAGAAATTTTTTAATGTTATATGTCTACATTTAATCAATATCTTTGAGTTTTATGAAATGTTATTGCTTTTTGTGAAATGGTTTTGGCGTTCAGAAATGTTTTTGGAGTTGACCTTGAAGGCCACTCTTGAAGTATACTTCAAGCACTGCAATACAATTCAGTTGAGAACACAATGATAACTGCATTACTTTAACTCATTACACCAAACACATGCTTCTGTAACTATGCTAAATTGACACAAATTTCACAGCTAAAAAAACAAAACTCCCAAACTGATTTAGGCAGCTTACATTGAGGCCTGTCCAGTACTGTCTTTTTAATGTTAGAAGTCAATCATGACACAGATGAGTGGTGGCGTTTAACCTGCCTGCTGACACCTCCTGTGATGGATTCGGTGATCGAGACAAACTCACATTGACAGACAGCTAAAGTAGGGGTAAGCCAAATGCAGGATATTTGTCTTCTCATTTTGTGGCCTGGACCCTGTATTTGCATGTCATTACCCAGCTGACGCTCCACAAAGTGTTCATTCATGCCGGCCGTGCCTCTCAGCGCTGCACTGTTACTCCGTGCACCACCACCTTCCTCTAAACCTGGACTCCTTAAACCACCGGGTCTAAAGGCAATTAGCTCTGAAACATGTCCACTTGTTTTCCATCCATTATGACAATTTCCTGACTTAAATCACTGGAGACACGTTGTTCAAATTGATGTTTGACAAATGAACTAATTCTGCAAAAACAAAACAAGGCTCTTTTTTTTCTCACTCCGACAGCTGAAAGTTAAACATGTTTATTATTACAGTGACTACATACTCGGAATTTCTTCCAAGGACAAAAATACTGTATGAGGAGTGTTTATGAGATGCAGGTTAAAGGGTTAAAGAGGCAGAGATACCTTTAAATCCTTGTGTGCTGTTTTTATCCTTTTTCTTTATCTTTATGTTACTTTAGATGACTGGCTGAGAATATAAGGACTGAAACTCGCCTGCACGATTGTGAAAAAAACTGACATCAAGCTGTCTTTTCTTTCTGTGATATGAATTGCCATATAAAATAATTTAAAGAATTAAAATCTAGTATATCCTTTTATTTAAAGGATATAAAGCAGTCAGCAGAGGCCTCCATCTATCCGTTCATTCATCCATTGTGCATTTTCCACTTAGCTCTTCTGTCCTCCATTGACTCCTGCCTCTCTCTCTCCTTCCCTGTGTTGACATGGATGTGACAGCTGTCATTAATGAGTCTAAATCTGGCAGTGGGCTCGGCCGCCTCAGCTGGCGGTGGCGAGTAAAAGTAAGAGTATCTAGTTAGCATGTCAGATTTAAAGTGGTGAAAACAGGCTTACAAATAGTGCACTGAATGAAACTCAAGCCACTTCATACAAACACTAATAGGCTTAACACACACACACACACATATCAAGTGGTGGGCAGCATATGTGTTGAGTTTGTTGGGGAAAAGAGTGTGAAGTGTGTGTGTGTGTGTGTGTGTGTGTGTGTGTGTGTGTGTGTGTGTCTGTGTGTGTGTGCGCTCAGGCCTGCGTGCTGACTTGCATGATGTGTGACCCACATTCCTCTCTGGTCGGCTCATTCACACGCGTTGCCATTTAGCCGCGTTAGCATGCTTCAGCACTTTACGATGCACACCAGTCAAACCAGCATCTGAAGCTGAATCTATATGAGTATATTAACATACCAGAGGGTCATAATGTGCTCGCCATCTGCTGCCATGATCGCATGGCATGTGGGGAAGGTAACCACCCACAGATCACACGCAGAGAAGGATTAATACGAGATTAGGACATGAGCAAACACCTATTTTTTAGAAAATCAAGATCAATTACAGAAAGCATTTCTGTGCTTGGGTTCTGTAAGCAGAGGTACATCTGCTTTCTGTCAGGGCTAATGAGTCAGGTGAGCCCTGAGGAGAGGTGTAGGTATGAGTGGCCCAGTTGTTCAGCTTGACGTCAGCGTGTTGGTGAGGCCTCAGAGTGATGAGTGATGAGAGGAAGAATAAATGAAGGAGAAACATTTTAATGCAAAAGTCAGGTTATATTTGTTTGTGTTTCAGACAATCCATCAGTTTAATATTTAATATTTTTGGGTAACTGTTTTAAAAAGCTGTATTGGGTTTAGAGTTCAGTGGCCTTTTATTGAATTTGAGTGCAGTTAATCTCCTTAAATAATATACTGTAGATATAATAAAGTAGTAACTTAATATTAAAAAACTTATCTAAAACAACAGTCAAAGAGGAACTTTTGAAAATGAAAAAATTAATAAATAAATAACATCTACAAATATATATATGGCTCCTTTAAAAAATGTTTATTTAAAGTAAATTACTAACCTCAAACTGGATTGATTTAAGGAAAAACAGCCTACAATTGTGTTCTGTAATGTTATCAATAAATTAGTCACAGTTAATGTTTCTCAGATAACTCAGCAGTTTTTTTAGTGTGTGATTATATTCAGGGCTTTTTGCCTTTTATAGAACAGTGGAGAGAGACAGGACTGTGGGATGAGGGTGCAGGATGATTTTGTAACAATATTAACGACAGGACAAGGAGTAGAGCCTGCAACCAAAGCGACGAGGACTGTAGTAAACCAAACCTTAACTGGCTGTAGCAGCTTTGACAAGGGATGTAAGATTAGATCTGTTTCAGCCTGTATTGGGGCAGATAAAAAACAGCAAACAAGATATAAAGGAAGATGCAGAAGATACCAATTCACAGCAAGACAGCCCCCAAGTCTGGATATTTAAATAAAAATAAATAATTTGCAGATTTTTTGAGGTGAAAGAGAGCCAGACTTTTGCCGTTAAAGTGAAGTTTTAATATCACGAGAGAGATTTAGAATCTTTTTTCAGCCAAACTTAAAAGAAAACTGGCACTTAGATGCATTTATAGCACAACAACAAGCAAGTCATCATTCCAAGAAATCAGTGTGTAACAAAGAAGAGTAAAATATTATTTGTTTTCTGTTTTCCTTGTTTGTTTTAGTCATGAAAAATATCTTATAAGTTAAAACAGTCACTGTTAAGCCATGTTCCAGTTGTGCTCAAGGACTTATAACCTGCCATTCACCCTCTCTTGGGTCACAAAAGAAATCAATTAAAATTCTCAACAAGATGACCCGAGCTGATTCAGGCTAATTAGAACCATCCTACACACACAGCTGCACTCGGGCGACATTCCTCAGGCAGGTGGCAGGAGGAGGGTGGTGAGTCGAAGGAACATGCAGAGTCCTGGTCAAGATCAGGGGAGTATGTGGACAACGTTTCTTTATTCCAACTGAAACTATTCAGATAGAATACATTGGTTGAAGTGTTTAGATGCACTTACAAATTTTATCAGCACAGCTGTTCTGCCTGACGCCCCTCTCCTGTTCTGGTCCATGTAAAAGCAGCTAATAATCCCTGGATGACAGCAGAGTTTGTTTAAACAACTTAATACAGTACAAAATTTAGACAGTTGGAAGGTAGAAATACAGACTTGTTCAAAAAGTCCAAGGTCAGTCCTGGCTTAAAGATGGATGGAAAACACTGAAGACAGGATGTTTCTACCAAAGACAAACGCTCTGCCATCGTTCAGTTTGACTTCAAAGTCACGGTCTTCTATTGAGAATATGAGAGCAACTGCATGTCACTATGTACCTCAAGATGTTGGTATGTGACAAAAGAACACAGCGGGAAGACGATCGATGAACACAGTTTATGTAGGACAAATTTTATTGTGATTGGCTGATGAAAAAGTTTAAATTTTCTCTCTGCGACATAATGACATTTTGTTCAGTTTGAGAGTGTTTATTTAGATTGAGGTGTATTTATCCAGCATTTTTTAAAATTCAGTTTGGGCTTTTAAACAACTTGTAATCAGAATGTCATGCTCCTTGTACACGCAGCTTCTGATTGGTTGTTTTTAGGCTCTGTGTTTAGCAGAAAACATTAGTCAATGCTACACTGTCTCACTCCGATCAGTCCTTTTCCTCCTTGTGTCCGCCATGTGTCATACAGAACTGATAAATAGAGGCATGAATAGTGGACACTGCATTGAACACCCAAATCTGATTTGATTGTCAAAGTTTGGATGCGGCCCATCTTTAATCATCTGATGGTTTATCTTTTCAGAATGAAAGCTTTGATTAAAGTTAACGAGAGTATTCATATATTGCTCTCCTGAAAAGCAAGCTCTGACTGTTCAAGTGAAAGTGCAGCTTGACACTTTTTCCAAGTCCGTATCTTTCAAACACAAGCTCCTAAATGTGGATATAGTGAATCGTAAATCTTTATTAAAGATGTGGGATCTTGTAATATTGGCACAGTGGGATGTAATAACTGTGAAGCAGTTTTAAGTAGAGCCAGCAGAGACAATGGAAAAGAGCCACGGTGGATTACTTCACCATATTCACGGAGAGATGTCTGGAAAAATAGACAGTAATAGAGGGATGGATAGAATCACAGGAGAGATAAATGAAGTGTAGCTGACTAAATCCACACATACACACCTTCACACACACACACACACACGTAAATTATAGTAGAGGAGGCCTGCACCGTCATCCAAGAAGGATCCGTGACAGGCAGTCAGCTCTGAGTCAGGCTCTCCTCACCTCCTCTGGCATCCTTTTACCTGCTTATCTCGATGTGATGTCAAATCACCATTCATCATCACAAACTAAGACAGTGCAAGGCTGAACGCAGCCCACACATCATCTGCAGGGCGGAGGGAAGTTGGCGAAGGGGGGGGGGGGTTATGGGTAATCAGAGCGGGCCTCAAGACAGAGACGGAGGATGAGCGGGAAAGGAATGCAGGAGGGAGAGAGAGGGAGGGATGAAAGGAGAATAGGAGGGAGAAAGGCCTGTCAGGGATAATGGAGGAGCGGCATTTATCAGTCTGAGGATCTGCATGTGGGGAGGAGAGAGGGGGGAGGGGAGATTTAGAGGGAGAGGGAGAGCATCTCGTATGATGGGTGAGCAAATAAGGCAACACAGAGGTCAGGGTTCAGACCAGTCACAGTTTTTCTCAGCTTTAGGCCAAAGAAAACTTTAATACTTGATATATTTACATACTTAAAAAACCCCACAAAGGGTTAATTCATACTGAAAAATTTTTTTTGAGTAATTTTTATGTTCAATAAATAACTAATACTAGTTGTGATATCAAAGGGGCAACTATTGATCAATTATGTCTCAACCAATAATCAAACTGCCACCTTTTTTTGGTCAAAACATTTTAGATATGAGCTTTTAAAATAATACAAATATGACAAGTATTCAGCAAAGAGAAAATAAATAACCTACAGAAGGAAAAGTGAACGTTGGGTCATGGAGTGGTCTTTTTATTAAAGCAAAGTTTCCTTCATCCAAGTGAATTATTACACGAGATGCATACTTTAATCATAAAAGGTCTCTTCCATTGGTTAAAAAAATACACCATGTTCCCATCATTTTCCCTGAGTTCTTTTTGTAGCCATATGGAAAAGGTCATTTGTTCTAAAAGATGAATTTGTTTAACAGTATTAAAAAAAAATGAGGCCAGCAGGAGGACAGATTTTCTGAAGCCAGTATTTTTGCTTGATGCCAACAAAATCTCTAGGAGGAAAGCATCTTGTTTACTCAGTCCATCAGCGACGTGTCTGAGGTAGAGCGAGCTGAATGGTGTACTGAACATTACAGAAAGGCAGAATAGTGGTGCAGGACCAAAATATATGAGCTCAGTAACTCATTTACAGTAATTTGTCTTTAACTTTTTGAAAACCGACCTGACTGTGGACAAAGTGGGGACATCTAAGCCATGGCCTTCAAGGTTAAGAAGCTTCTGCGGTTCATGCTATGAATAGTATGATCCCCCGTTTGTCAAGTCTTAATCATCAAAAACGTCTATCAATACAAATGTGTGTTTGTATTTTATCCATTCTGTGCTTAGTAGAAATATAGCGGTGCACGATGGTGGCCTCAATGGAACGGGACTTTTCCTTATTCTGGCTGATAAAAACAAAATGATTTTGATATTCAGGGGATTATACGTTAATTTAAACATACTTCTGAATATTATATATTCTATTTCTACTAAGTCTGTTCTGCTAAATGGTGCAAAGTTCTACACACTGTGCCTTTAAATAATTAAAATAGCTGCAAACTTTCCATTTTAAGATGCTGGATCAGGAGAATATATTTTTTTAGCACATCCCACATTTTGGTAAACTTCCACATTATTTAGTCATCAGTCCACCTGGAAGTGTTCTATCTAAATGTACATAAAGGAAACACTAATATGTCTCCTGGCCTGCCGAGCTACAGTAATGATTGCAGATGAGTACAGTGAGAGATAGAAACGGAGAGAGTGGGAGCAGAGGGACAGAAACATGATGGATGCAGTGGTTGGAAAAGAGACACGCACTGAGAGACGGCGCAGGAATGTGGATGAGTGAGTGAGCGAGCGAGCGAGCGGAGGAGAGGGGAGTGAGGGATGCTGAGTGTATCAGGGTGTGTTTTCCCAGACCTAGCGGTCCCCTCTGTTTGACCCCGTTTTATGACTCTTTTACGGCCCTGCATACTGTAGCCGTCCAGATTCTCCTCTGAAGGGTTCTGCTTCCCCCGTCAACCCCGCTCTCACAGCCTTAGGTGGGGTCAGTCGGCCTTTAACCCCCACCTCACCCCCCCTCCATCCCAAATCCTGATCCCCCTTTAATTCACTCCAGATCTAAATTTTTCTCGTTTTCTTCTATTTTCTCACACACTCGTTCATCAAGTTTGAGCCAGTTAATGTTTGCTTAACAACAAAGAAGCAGGTGTTTCTCATGCTTGATCCATTAATATTAATGGATTGATTTTTGTAATCAAGAACACATTAGAGTCAAACTCTCCTGTGTACAGTTGGATTAAAATCCTCATTCTTTATCAAATATGTTCTGGAAACTAGCATAGAAGTGGGGCAGCATTAGAATCTGTTGTCTCTTAATCAGTACGGTGGCAGTCCAGTCCCAGCCCCTGCAGTCTTTCCTAAGTGTGCTTTGGCAAGACACTGAACTCCAAATTGTAAAAGTAGCCTGTTGATGCATCTGATTAATTAATACTGGTGGTTCCCTACTGTACTATCCTGTGCTGCCAGTGTGTGAATGGGTGAAGGTGGTGAGTCATGTTAAGGCGTGTTATATGCTAGGAAATACAAGAAAAGTTCTACACAACTACAAGTCCATTTACTTAAGAGTGGACAGCATATTCACTGAAGAACCGTCTCAGTTTTGGAACTGGAAAAAAAATTGATCAGCTACAATAATATCAGATCAGAAGTTACTTTACAGAAATAGAACATATGGACAACACACAGTGATTTGCTTTTACTATATGCATTAGTATAGGAATTAATACTCATTCATTCATTAACTCATTAATACTCCACCTATTCAAAGGCATCAGTAACACAAATACGAAAGTGTACTGTACTTGAACATACATGATTTATCTCTTAAAGTCCTTGAGCAAGTTTCTTTAGTGCAAAAAGTAGCTTTAACTACTTTGTAGAAGAATCAAAATGACAATGTGAGTCTGATATAATGTAAAAACTTACTTTAAGGCAAAAAATACCTCACATGCGAGCAACAAATGCCCCTCAGTGAAAACCACTGCTAAGGCAACTGACTTCTTCAAAGATCAGTTATTTAATAAAAGCATGAAACAAATGTCAGCTCTTTTTTGTGTTTAAAGCCTTTCTTTGCAGAAATTGGAGTCCTGGCAGGAGTTTTGATTGAAGCAGAAACTTTATAAATCGCATGTAAAAACTTCTCTGTAGATATGTTGAGAAGTAGAAACAATCAGTTATTTTGACTAATGCTTTGCTTGAGCATACCGTGGTCAGGCATGTCAGAGGAGGTAACACTATAGAATAGATATAAACGTCAGGTATGTGTCAATGTATTGGTTTGATATTGTTATTGGTCTATGTTGGCACTATTAACGAACATCAGCCCTCTCCAAATAAATGTGCTATGAACCAAACAGGGACTCATGTTTTTATGCTTTAGTTAAACTACCGTCAAGTTCCTGCAAAATGTAGTTTGACCTTGAGTTAAGTTGAATGCTTACTTCTGCAAATAACTGCTTAGTGAGTACTTTCCTTTTTAACAATGTTCTCACTCGCATATCATGATAATACTTAAAATGCAAGACTTTTCTTCCTCTGCAGAGTTATTTTTAGTCAAACACAGACTTTATTTCCTTTAAAGTGTTCCTGTGTTCAACATTTACAATAAAAGCTTCATGTTTAGTGCATGTTTTGTGGTAAAGCTTTGGTATCCACATGGAACAATCCCCTTTTCTGTCCTCTGGGCCAGGTTGAGTCGCAGCTCCCCCAACTTAAACTCTGCTTTAACTCACTCAGTCTGGAGGTGATTTATGAGCTCCTTCCATCACTGAAAACTTCTCAGCTCACATTTTAGAGCAAGCTGACCTTGATCTGGAACAGTGAATGTATGAACATACCTCTCAGAGTTTTTGTTTTTTTTCAAACGTCTCAAGGTTCATATATTGATAAATTTAGGTGCTCAAAGCTTAATTTGATCCAACACAGACCCACGGACAGCACAGCCCTGTATACGTACACGTGTGTCAGACTTACAAAATGCTCCACTCATATTTATCCATGCCATTTTTCAGACTGTACGCAGAATTCCCTCCGCTCCACTCTTAACTTATAGCCCTCTCATTTTGGCCTGTGGAGTCTGCTGTGGTCACTGATCCAGGAACAGTCGCACACCCAGAGGAGGATTACCAAAGCTCAGTGGCCCTAACATTGCCTGAAACGTACTCATTTCAGCTCGTACCGTCAGGAACAAGCTCCAGATACAGTAAACTCCTAATGCACTGTACAGTAAACGGGGGAAACCCTCCACTCCTGACTCTGTGTTTAATTTTCCCTCAGGTCTGTAACTTCTCCCCAGAAACACATCCAGTCAGGCTGCCCTGCTCTCAGGTTTAACAAGGTGAAAAGTGGCAGGGAGGAAAACTTTTTTTTTCTCTTAAACTCTGGAAAATGAGGAGAACACATGTAGTAAATAACGCTAACAAGGGGAAGCCATCCTCCATCCTGTTCTAAATCACTGCGGGACATGTGAGTAGATCCTCAGTCCTACTCCGTGAGCCACGTGCAGAGTTTCACCTCCACAAACAGGAACTCCGGGGAAAAAAACCTCCCGACAAATAAGCACAGCTCAGCGGGGAGTTAAGTCACAGCAAACCAAACCAGAGACAGAGAAGGACCCTGTGAGCTGCACAGTTTATGTAGGTGTGTGTGCACAGTAAATGGCTCTCAATGCACAATGTATAGCCTAATGAACAGATCATGGCTGATTACTGAATTTTGCAGAACATTTTGACACATTGACGAGATCCTGTTTGTATTTGGAAACCTGGGACACTCAAAGGGTGATTCTTGCCTATTTAAACATGGGCCCTTTTTTATATTATTCAGAATTTGATTAACTAATAAGTACAATAATTTTCTCTGCTATGCTCCGGTGGACTGTTGCAGCCTGCAGCCAAGTAATTAGGCTGTAATGGCTGCAACTCAATACTTGGGGACATTTCATATGCATAAATCAACACAGACAATAGATGCATCTGAATTTAATTTCAGCAGAAGTGTAGAAGGTGTGTTGATTGATAGAGGTCAGCTGATATCAATTCTTCAAATGTCTGCACTCTCAGCTCACATGTGTGCCTTCTTATTTTTCTATTTGATACTGAAACATGAACTGTTACTGAAATAATTTGTCATCTCAAAGCTGGACTATACTTAAAACCTTGATTGTATTTAGAGCTGCTAAACATCCCACTCATCTTCTTTCTGTTTCTCTTACTCATTCAGCATAGCAGGTAGGAAAGCTCTTACTCTACTTGGTCTTTTCTGGCCCTGTTAATATCCTCTACTCGCCGTGGAGGTACAACATGCCTCCAGGCGACTCACAACAGACACAGAGAGCAAGAAGTCTTTGACAATTTGTCTCCCTGACCCCGACTAACCTGCAGAGTCAGACTTCACAGAGCTGCAGGACTCCCATCTCTCCCCTCTGGCCATCTCACCTCCCCTCTCCGTCTCCAGGTCACTGCCTGTTAGGAGGAGCTTCCTAAGATTAGGAGTCACTGAGTTTGTGAGAAACATGCAGAAAAGGGGCTTCCAGTCCTGAGGCTATGGAGGACTGACTGATGTGGTGGATGGATGTTTTCCTGAGGGAGAAGACAGAGATAAAGAACAAATAGATTGGAGGTGATGTGGGAAGCAGAGAGGTCAACTGAAAGGTGACAAGTTGAGGAATAGAAAGAGACTTTGTTGTAGTGTGAGGACTTAAGTGTATTAATGTCAGTTACTTATTGTGTCTGTAATACATATTTGTGTTGTGGCACCCCTCAAAAACAAGATGACACATTTCAGTGGGTCATTCCTAATAGAGAATTTCAAATAATATCCACTTTTTTTTCACATGTATTGGTCTTAAAGTTCAGAAACTTTTTAGATCAAACACTTCTTTCCTGTAAACCAAATTTCTCGAGTACAAGAGACATTTCTGATTCAGACTAAGATACTTAGAACTGTGGGCCAATATCCATTACCGGTCCACCTCCAGACCAATAATAGAAAGAACTATTATTCTTAAAGCTGTGGGCCTATAACTCCTAACCCCACCTGTAACTGAAAACTTTCAGTCTACATTGTTCAGTGCAGAAAGAGCTATACTCGACATTACTTACTGACTTTGGTTACATTGTTTTGCTTCCCCCAGTCTCTTGTCTCTTAATAATAATAATAATAATAATAATAATAATAATAATAATAATAATACTATTACTACTACTACTACTACTACTACTACTACTACTACTACTACTACTAATAATAATAATAATAATAATAATAATAATAATAATAATAATTATTATTATAATAACAACAACAATTAATAATAATAATAATAATAATGATAATAATTAATAATTAACAACAACAATAATAATAATAACAACCATTGATAGGACTTATATCACAATTTTCTAAGTACTCAAAGTTGCTTTACATGAAGTGCGAAAAATCTAAATACAATAAAATAAATAAAAAACAAAAAAACAGGTGGTAAAGGAGTAGAGGTCCCATGTTGTAGGCTTTTTTGAAGAGGTAGGTGAAGAGAGTCACAGTTGCAGGTGATTGGAGCAGAGGGGGCAGCGATGGCAAAGGCTGTGTCCCCATCACTGCCCCAACTCTCTGGAAGTCTCTCCCCCAAAACATCTGCAACAAATGATACTGAGAATCCTATGACTGGAAATCATACCTTGATGACTGTTGTATCAGAGTGATATCAGAGTGATATCAGAGTGATATCTCGTTGTATCAGAACAACACCAGGACAGTGTTTTCACTAGCCTCTCAATTGTGTGTCAGACCTTGCGGCCTTGTTTTCCATTTATTGTACTTTAACCAACTGATGTTAAAGATTACCAAATGTGAAAAGCTAACTTTAGAGTAACAAGATCATACCACGTCAAATATAACTAGTGTTTCAACCTATGCTGCTTAGCACAGGCTAATTTTATCGACAAATCTCTCTTCAGCCTTTGTTAAAAAGAAAGTGAAACTGTGATTTGTATTTCAGGATCAAATCCTGCTTTCTATTGAGGTCCACAAAGTGACTGGTTTTTGCGAAATGTATGTCTGTGCTGGACTGTGGGGAGGTTTTATACATGCATGCCTCTTCTCAGACCTCATACTCTGGACTCTGTATCATTGAGCATTGAGATTCATCACTGATTCATCACTAACTCCTGGACCTGTTCTCCTCATCATCCTCTGACCCGTACATGTTAAAGAAAGATGTGTGTACCGGAAAGAGAGATAAAGGAAGCTGTCTTGAAGATGCATCTCAGTGTAACAGCCATGTCAGATATCCCCAGGTGTACCAGACTCCCAAAACCACTTAATCAGCTTACAGTCACCAGTGATTTAAAGAGAGTATTATTACAGCTGCACGACTTGAAATTGAACCAACCAGAGTTTTACAGTGTAGAGTGAGTGTGAATGAGCTTCACAGTGTAATAGAGAGAGAGAGAAAGACTGTGAAGGTGAACATGACTAATTTACTCTCAGAGGGGGATAGATGGCTTATGCACATGCACACACACACACACCTGCATACACTGTATTGACATGCAGTAAGCATACAGTGACAAATGGGCATTATTGCAAGCATGTGAACTGCAGCACATACACACAACCACACTAACACACACGCTCGTCTCCACCTCCACCCCTCACTCCCTCCATCTCTGTGTGTCTGTCACCACCAGAGGATTATACAGCAGGATACCTTACACCGCTGTTGCAAAAAAATGTAGCCTGGAAAAGCTTTACTCTAAGCGAAAAACACAACCATTCATCTCTCCGCTCCCTCGTCGCTGCCTCACTCTTTCTTTTCCACTTTCTTTTTGTTTCCTCTAAACTTTTTTCCCTCTCAGGTTTTCTCCGCAGCATCTCAGACGGAGTAAACTTTATCCGTTTGTTTTGTACTCAACGATTCAGTTACATGGACATGTGGGGATTCTGACGTTTAGATTAATGTAGTTTCACTGTGCTGGTTGTGCCGGTGTCAGGCTGCAGTTTAGTAATAATAGAGGGTGGAGGGCTTAAAGGGAGATTAATTAGAGCTTACTGCTCATAGATGTAAAAATAAAACTATAGGTAAAAAACTAAGCTTATTTTCTATGAAAGCATCTTTGGGAAATGCATACAACGGTGATGAGATTTAAATGTTTAAAATGCAGTTTGACTCTTTCTTGTATAGTTTTTGTTTTGCTTGTGCAGACTGGTATTCTCAAACCGTGTTTCAAAATGTATCTTTCTATCTTTTGGCCTCAAAGCAAAAGAGCTCACATAGTGTCCAGTTTCATATACAGTCTGTGAATGGAGTCAGCAAATATTTTCAAAAGCAAACATTCCTCCTTGGAAAAACGTGAAACAGTTTGATCAAATTAATGATCGAATCAATAGTTTTTGCAGCCCTGCATTTCATCTTGTATCAGATGAAAGTTGATATCATCTCAAATTGTGAGTGCTAGCTGCTACATTTATTCTCTAAGTTGCTCAGGATGTTATTTGTGATATTACAATTTTGATAATAACTTTGGGAAAACAATCCAAGTGAAAGGTACAGTGTAAAATGTGAGTATTTAGCGATATCTAAGTGTCAAATTTGAGATTAAAAAAAACACTCCCTTGTTCAACCCTCCCATCGGTGAAGTGACTGTGGCCTTCAAGGACAATAAGCTCCTGTGGTTATTGATAAGTATGATGCTCCATTTGTCAAGTATTTATCATCACAAACATCTCTCAATACAAATTAAATTGCGTAATCAAACCCTTTCTTCTTTGTCTTCAAACCAGTGCTTTTTGCATGGCCACTCACTAAATATTAAAACATGTGTGTTACTAGTTTGTCCGTTCTGTGCTACAGTAGAAACGTGGCCGCCTCTGTGGAAGGAGACCCACTCCTTATGTAGATATGAAAGGCTCAGTATTAACAAAAACAAACTTCAATTTTTTTTTTTTTTTATTTATTTATTTTTTATTATTTGTATAGTGTTATAACCAGGTGATTATACTAATTTATGATGTTTTTGGATTATACATTGATTTAAATATCACCACATGATCTGTTCTGCTAATTACCACACACTGCACCTTTAGGTGGACAAAGTTGAAGTACAAGTGCATAAAACATCAGCAGAACTGAATTAATTTGGGAGATTTGTTTTATGATTAGATGATGAAATTTCATGAGACATCAGAAAAGCAGTGAGTAATGAAGTGCATCATGGAAAGAATTGTGATAACTAGTTTCAAGTTGCAGAGGAAGAAAAATGCGGTTACTAGCGACCATAGAAAGAAAACAAAATACTCTGTTGGCACACACATTAGAGCCAAGTGTGTTCTGTTAGCCGACAGGAAACTTTCCCTTTACTTGAAAAACATCTGCATCATGTAAAATCTCAAACAGCATGCAGGCTAGCTGGCATGTGTTCATCGCCCGAGGCGTCTCTAGAGCTTCAGTTTCCTCATGTTTGCTTATGAGCGCTGTGACATGGTCTTCACCTCCCCCTCACTGAACTCTGACTATTTAAAAACCCCATGGCGAGGAAGAGATGAAGAGCAGGGTAGGGGGTGTTGTATATTGCCCGCATAATCCATGTTTCAGAGCAGGTGTGTGTTTGTGTTTTTGTGAGAAATCATATCCGACCCTTAGGTGCCATTCGAGAGATGAGACGAACAAGTCTGAGCACATCACCCTCTCTGAGTTTTACACAAAAATAAAACGCATGAGCGCACACACACACCTACACAGTAAAGTTGTCAGACAGTCAAGAGAGTAATGATTTATGGTGGCTGTTCAGACTGAAAAAAACATGAAATATCATTTGAAGTTTGTGGAATTACCAAGCGGCAACCTCCGTTCTCAAAATATTAAGCCAATGTGGAAGTGTTATAAACTGCAATACATTGAGCGTCCGCTTGAGGCTGGCTGTAGAAACACCGGAAACCCTATAGACACCAATTCAAAAAGACGATATTTGCAGCAATAATAAACACGTTTACAGCCTGGTTCAAAACACGGCTTGGGTCTATGTAGGTAATTTCTCTATTGGCGCACACTGTAAAGAGGGTGACTTTCTTTCTAACGCAACGGTTCAGAAGATATTAAGATTCCGAGTTTTGCCCAAATAAGGACATGACTGACTTGACTGACAGACGGGAACACATAGCTGTTGGCTAGGAGGCTCAAACCCCGCCTCTTTACCTCACACTAAGTTTGGTTGAGTTCAGCATTACCAATATGGCTCCCGCCGACGATTGGCTTCAAAACAGCGCTTAGGAACAGATGGGTGACTTCACAGATACAACGTCCATTATTTATACAGTCTATGGGAATTACTTAAATGTATAAAATGTAACTTATACAGTAAAATGTCTAAAAATACCACACTTTTGGGTTTTTGAGTCCTCAAGCAACAGTAGGTATCACAATCTATCTGAAAGGAGAAAAGTATGAGATCATAAGTCATGATGTCATCTTTGAGCATGATTTCTGTTGAAGTCACCCCAGAATAAGTTTTCTCAAATGCTTAAATGTAAAATATCCTCATTTATTTGTTCCCATTACCAATTCCATGTGCCTCATTAAGAGCCGAAAGATAACAGTGAGATACATTAACTTCGCAGATTACAGTGGCACTACATTTTTTACATCATCCCACATTAAGAACTATATTGAATACGGGTTATTTCCCCGTTCTGTATTCCAATTTTTCTTTTTCTCCTTTCCTCACTCAGACACACACGCCTACACACACATACAAGAATCTCAGGTATGCTGTGTCCGTGCAGGTCAGAGAAGAAGAGCTGTGTGTGTGTGTGTGTGTGTGTGATTGAAGCTGTCCTGCTGCTCTGGGCTGTGTTATGATGAGCAGATAACAGAGCTCTGAGATGAAAGCTTTGAAATGTCTTTATCTCTGCTGCTTGTACTGAACCTTCGTGTCTTTGTTCTACTCTCGTCTCCAGCAGTGTGGGGAAAAAGGTTGTATAATGACTTTGCTCTTGTGTGCCAAGCAGTGGACGGGGAATGTCTTGCTGCTCTGAATCATTATGATATTGTCATCTTTATCCCTCTGAGTCTCATTGGTCACATCATATTCACTAGATTATTCTTTCTAAATTTTCCCACTTACTCTTTTATCTTCTTATGTCTTAACATGATTTTCATAATGTAATATCTGTTGAGTGATACATACACATTGATGGTCACGCCAAGAAGCTGTCTTTTCTATCTGTAATTGTCTCATCCATTTTCCCTGGAACAGTCTTGATGTTCTGAAGGCGGCGTGAAACAACATGAGATAAAAATAATCGATAAATCCTTACAAATGCAATAAAGCAAAGTTATGAGCCTGTTGAGAAAGTGCAAATCTTTGTGTGAAAATTTGGAAGGTAAACGTAGAAACTTGTCAGAAAGATAAATTTAAGTGTATTACGGAAACCTGAAAACTGTTGAGCAGCTACTGAGTGTGTCCATCTCTAAGTATACCTTATTATTAGTGCAAACACAAAGGTCAACGGGTCTTTAAAGTTAAAGGATTGACCTCTTCTAAAGCCCAGACCCAGACTGAAGCTCAGGCACGGTCAATAGTCCTGGACTTATATGGAAACGTTTTCATAGGATTATGGACACATTGGTCCAACTGCATTCATAACTGAAGGGTGGACTTTTGATAGAGGCATTTTACAAAAACTCAGAGAAGATGTTAGGATTGAATATGTACTCAGACGTTTTCTCTCCAGCTGGGCAACCCCATGCACTCCTCCTTTTGTTCATAACTCTCCCTTTCTGCTTCCTGAACTCCTGCGTCTTCCTCCTTCCATTGTAGCTTACCCACATCCTCCTGCTTTCCCTCAAACCATTGCAGGTTGGCCAGAGCAAGATCCGGCAATGATTAACCTTTAATTAACCAAACGTCAGTGCTTCGTTCTCATGCTCTGGGGGCTTGTTTTTCTGCCTGCTTGCAACCAGATGCTTGTTGACCGTAGCCAGCCACAGAAAATAGGCCTCATTACCCCATCTGCTCCCTAAAACTTTGTCCAAGCAAATGATGCTGCTGTTTCCCTTTAGGTAGTTTCAAGTTTGCTTGAAAGTGGTAATGTAATTGTGTTGACGTGGTTATTTGGCGTCCACTGGGGCATGTAAATGGGGTGGAGTCTTGTGTACTGTTGCACTGACTCAATAAAACATTGCTAATCAGATTTTTCACCATATGTTCTGAGGCAAGGTTTGGGTTTCTGAGAAGTGAAATCAGCATAATCATGTCTGGCCAGAGGTGCTGTGGCAATATTAAGTACAAGGACACACTGAGGACACATTTCTTTTAGTTAATGAGCCGCAGTTTCACTTCCAAAAACTTTTAAAAACCTGAAGTGAAATAAAAATAATTACATTTGAAACATATGATTAAAATGCTTTGAAAATGTGTTTCTTATTTTGTGCAATTTGAAGACTTGAATTCAAAAATGTTGTAATTGCTTGGATGTCTATTTTACTCTGAATGGGACAATAAGTCACAAGATTGGTATAATATTTACTTGTCTTGAAACTTGCGATTGGGACCATAAGCGGAAGAAAATGGATGGACCATAAACTTGAAAAATGTTTACTGTTGTAATAAATCAACTGTAGAGTGGAGTTTTTCTATATCTGTACCTTACACGTCTCAAACATTGGAGACTCCTCCACACTTTGAATCCTAGAGGCTGTGTCCACTTTAAGATAATGTTATCAGGGGCAGAGAGACAGGATGTAAGTGAGGGCCTGTATCAGAAGTGGCTCAAACTCTACGCTGATGATGCACTGATAATACCCTTTAAAACTTCCTACTAACATGCCTGACCCCATGTATTGAGACGAAAGGTCTGACCTTTGTTGCTTCATCTCAGCTTTAACTTATCTGTCTCCCTAAAGTCCCTGCAGGCAGACCAACCTGGTATTCAGACTGTGTCTTGTTGAACAGGTCCATAGTTGCATATGTGATTGAAAACTTTGCCTGCAATGACCCTGCAGATAAGACATTATACAGCATGTTAAAAATATGCATTACCAGTTTGCCTCATCTTGTAGAATGAGAAATGGTTCTCCAAGTAGGTACCAATTCCACTCTGTTATTCTTTCTCAGTTTATACCCATCAACCAGTTCCACAGATCTGCAAATTCTCAAGGTGTCATTTGCTATATGGCTTTCTTCACTCAAGCTAAATGCTTCATCTGAACCAAATCTTGCCATGAACTCCCCCCCTTCCTTGAACCTAAGCATCATTCATCCATGGTCCACTGAAATGGGAGGAAAGGACGAGACGGATGGTACCCTGTGGTATGATGAGCCAGAGCCCATTACATATGTCATGTCTGTTTGGATTAGGCCTTTAACCCATGTCACAATTTGAACTTTACCCTCCCACCTGTTCAGTCCTATCACAAAAAAAAAAACTAACGGCCTAGAAGTTTGTATGTTAAGCCTCTTGAGAACTAGAGAAGTTACTTTCAAGCACAAACAGGAAAACGTTGTCTTCTATTTTCACCTTTTCCTGAAACTTTGTGTTTTAAATGCTTTCTATCTTGACAAAAAATAACATCCCTGCAATGCAAGTTCAAACATTCTTGACTCCCCCTCTTGCAAAACATGTGATTGAAAGCATTTTTTCCCTTATTTTGCAAAATTAAGCCCATGGTCCACGAAAGGATTTTTTTCATGCAAACTTACTACATACTGTACATCTGATGTCAAAACTCGGAAATGAGAAGTCAATAAGTAACAAGAATGCAACAGTATCTGATGTGATAGTACCAACAACTGCAGTTTCTCTAGAGGCCACCAGAGGCTAGTTCCAAAATGAGCCTACCTTTATTTTACTGATCCCAAATTAGGAAGCAATCCACCAAATCATAAGAGCAGGGGCAGTACAGGCAAGATGGTAAACACGGTGTATCACAAAATTACACACCTATACAACATATGCATGATATGAGCTCTCTAATAGAAATCAGGCAGTGTGATGCACATATCACAGCTCATATATCTTACCCTATAAACCTCTGGTCTCTCCACAATCATTAGATCCCCATAACCATTTTTTCCAAAACAAAAAAGGGTGATTGTGGTCTTCTTAATGAGGTTGACTCGTGAAAGCTGCTTCCTCTTTTCCTTGACCTTTAATATCAGTGTTTTTAGTACTGTAAGAGGGGAGCAGTGTAGTGCCCGTATAGCTAGTAGTTCTTTTGTTGCAAGCTCGAAATCACACCAACATCCCCCTCTCTGTCCTTGCCCATCTGTCCGAGATTGACCTATTAGGAGTGACCTTTTGCCCAGCTGAATGCATGGATGCATTTGGCTGTTGTATCAGAGGGTATCGGTGTCACGATCTCACACAAACAGCCCCACTCGCAGATATAGAATGTCTGGTTTCATGAAGACTTTGGACCTGGCTGTGTGCTTGCTCTTTCACTCAGCTCCAGCTTGACTTTATTATGAGGAGCTGTATCCTCACTGCCATCAATGGGTCCTTTGTATTTTTATATGTGTGTGTATTCGTGTGCATGTGTGATATAATGAAGCACTGTCATCTACACTGCTGTATGTTTGTGACCCTGGAGATTCACAGTCTCTTATTTGGCTGCCTTAATGACATATAATATAAAAAATGATTTATGCTGCAGTGCTGTAGGTGAACACACAGGACTTGTGTAACACTTAGCATGTTTTGACACTGTGTGTGTGTGTGTGTGTGTGGTGTGTGGTGTGTGTGTGTGTGTGTGTGTGTGTGTGTGTTTGAAAAGAGTTGGCATGATTTGTATATGTGAAGCACTAATTACAGACCAGATGCCTGTTTCTCTCCTTACACAAACATTTCATTTTATTCAGAGCCAATGCAACTCAGAGGGTGTTAACTTGGGCTTACATGGTAGATGTCTTTACAGTTCACCCACTCATAAGGACACGAACAGGTTCAGATCTGTGCTTTTAAATGGCTATGTTTGGTATAGGTAGGATCTCATTATGTCTAGAAGGTCCACGGTCTATTATTATGTACTATTATCATGTAGATATAAGATGACCTGAATTGACAACAGAAGCTACATTAAAGTCAGTTTCATATAAGCAGGACTTATGACTCAAGTTGAATTATGTAACGGGACCAACCAAGAGCACACTAATTATGTACAACTTTTAGCCTTAATACAATTTAAATTTCTGAATTATCAAGTTGATAATTTAATAAATTTAATCCTTTCAGAGTAATTATGAAAGAAGACATGAGCTCAAAGAATCACATTTTTTTCAGTAGCAGGTTTTGAACATGTTTAATTGTCCTGTAAAGTTGAGCATTTTAACATGGGGCTTAATGGGGATTAGCTCACCTCTGGGGCTAACCTCAAGTGGTCACTCAATGAACTGCACTTTTTGGCACTTGGGCAATGGCTGTTTTTTAATCATTACATTTTTTCATTTAATAATTATGGCTCAGCCCTTGGACTTGGATATATTTTTTACCTTTGAGGATCTCACTGGAGGGGTTTAGTTGTAGCCTACCACTATAGAGTCTTGTGGTATGTTGCATTTTTTTGTGTGTCAGACTCATTTCTTCATCCTTTAGTATGCTAAATTTTCTTAACTTAGTGATCAATAGGGTTGCAAAATTCTAGGGATTTTCATAGTTGGAAACTTTCCATGGGAATTAACGGGAATTGTTGGGAGAGGCGGGAATAAACCAGGAATTTACTAAATTGAAGGTTGGCTCTTAATAGGGAACTTAAATATAGTTGGGGAAAATATATTTTAGCATAATCCTGACTAAAAAAATCAGATTTCATGCAAGTACAGTTAAATATCTATACTATTCCTCAATCACATGCACATAGCACAATGCTTACTGCAGGGCTATTGGGACTACCCCCCCTACATGCACTGTGCATTCCTCCATCACATACACATATTATTTCTAGAATCCTGCAGAGCCTAGGCTTGAGAAGATTGATGGAAGATGCTTTTTTATTTGCATGATGACTGGGACTCTTTGGAGGGAGAGCGTCTCTTTTCATTTAACATTTTGAATGGGACTTTGTTGGGATTGCATTTTTGTTAATTTTTGAATGGGTTGGGTTGGGGGGGATGAGTAATATTTAACTCAACATTCATGTTTTGTTCTTCAATGAAAGGATTGATTGTTCAATAAAATATTTAACACTTGATAAAGTTTTACTTAAAAATAAATCTGTTTTAATTGTATTATTTTGGATGGATGTCTGCTCATAACAACAAATATTTATGCTTGGATATAATACCTATCCATTAACTTACCCTCAATTCCCATAAATTCCCAGTTAATTCCCATGGAAATTTACCAGAAACTTTCGGGAAATTTTCCACCCCTTTGCAACCCTAGTGATCAATAGATTAATTGATTGTGGAAATAATCAGTAGATTATTTATCCAGAAAAATACTTGTCACTGAATGGTATTGCTGTCATAGACAACAGTGCAGAGACTTAAAGAACAGGTTGTCCTGGGACACTGTGTGAGTCTTGGTTGGCTTGGAATCCAGTGAATCATCAGCTGGACATCAGTTTAACTTAATTAAATTTGACTTGACGTCACAGAGGGTGAGTTTGTAATCTTTGGGCTGCATTCAACATGGACTCCAGCCCTGCTGTCACCAGTCGGTGTGTATGTGCTGGTTAAGAAAGACTATTGTTTTTTTGCCATTATGAATTAGTCTCTATCTCCCAGATGTGAAACATCATCTTGTTTTTGTACATTTTTGCTGCTCTTGAAGACACAGAAAGCCCTGATTGACAATTAATAATAAGCTGCTTTGCCAAGAAAAAGATTAGAGAAGGATAAACAGACAGATTATAAATGGGAGTATAATTTTTGTGACATTCGTACCCTGTATGATTGGTGTGTGTGTGCAGAGCAGGGACAGGCAGGGTGGAATGACAGAGCTTTATTTGAAGGCAGCTGGGTCTCAGTGATTAGTAGAGAGAAGGTTGTAAAACAAGCAGGAATGTTGCTGCTGGGTCCGGTGAGGGTTTCATCAGGGTGGGAGGTGTAATGACGATGGTTCTCCAAAAGGAAAACAAGAAAGATGGAGAGAGGGAAGAAATGAGGATCAGTGAAGAGGTGAACAATGTCCACAAAGTAAATCAAGATTAGACATTACCAGAGTGTGATGTTAGAAGAAATCAGAGGAGGTGACATGCACCAAAGGACCACCGGTCAGAGTAAGACCTGTGGTGGCCTCTCTGTATTGGACACCTGCGCCACTGACTGAGACACAATGGCTCCACTGAACCATGCTTGAAATAGAAGATATTGTCACTCACATGCCTTGCACTTTTCACCCCTTTTTCACCCACATGTCTGCAGAGATGCTGGCAGCGAAGGAGGCTAAACTTTGTCCTTTTAACAGATTGTCAGATCGACCGCAGGTTAAGCTTACAGACATTTGATGATGTAGTTATTTAACTCTGACGTTATTTATATACCCATCAGATAAAAAAAGAGGCAGGGATATCATGATAAACTTTATTTATATAGCACTTTTCAAGCATGTATAGCATCATTCCTGCATGTATCTGTGTAATACTACTTTGTTACAGCCAGTGGGTTCTGTTCAGAGGTCCTGAATCTAAACTCTTCAGGTAGAGACAAAATGTAGGGAGACTGCTAAAAGTAAACGGCAGACACAGCCTGCCCTGTAGTTTCCAAAGACATGGAGATGAACAGAGATAGTGCAGACAAAAGAGGAGTCCAGTGATGCCTCCTCTAATTTGCCTATCATCATTAGCAGCGGGAGCGGTTGGGCTGTAAATAACTGTCTGATTGGTTTCTGTCTGACAGGTTTCTGGAGAGGTTTAGACATTGAGGGAAGAGACAGAGGTTCAAAAGGAAAACCTAGAGGAAGAATCACATTTTTTAAATGTATTATACAGAAAGAATAGTTCCATGATGAACATTTTTTGGGGTATTATGTCATCCTAGTGTTTGGAACTTCGTGTGCAGTGCTCCCAGGGAACCTGCCTCACCACATTCTTTGAAAGTGTGTATTTTTCATTGACTTTGGACCGGAGCCTTTTGAAAACAGTGCCAGCTCCATAAAACCCAAACATGTTTAATTATGTTTAGAAACGGAAAACTTACGCTAACCTTACCCGAAAAGTTCATTACAGCAAAAAGTAGCGAGACAATAAAATAAAAATAGCAACAGAGATGTTCGCACACATGCAGCATGCAGACCCTGGAGAGCAGACAGACGGCAGAGGTTTTCCGAATTAGCCACATGCCAACTACTAACAAGTGCCCTGAGGGAAGCAGAGAGAGAGAGACAGACAGAGAGAGAGAGAGAGAGAGAGAGAGAGAGATAGGGAGTGTGTGTGCAGAGGGCGGAGGTAGAGTGATCTTTCCAGCTGTTGCTGTATCATGTTTGACATCAGTGTCTTATCCTCCAGTCACAAAGAGCCCTCAGATTGACACATCTCCAGCAGACACTCACAGAATGACTGACCCTGAATTGCCTCAAGGCTTTTTTGCTGAAGTAGCTCTTTTCTTGTGCACATGAGAAGGAAGTCATATTCAGCTCAATACTCCATGTTTTCTGTTGTTACTACATCATTTTTCTTTGCATCAGTTGCTTATTTTCCTCCTTGAAGTGACAGAGTGAAATAAAAGTTAGTCCAGCAAAAGCTGAGTCTGCATTTTTTTAAACTGAATGTTACCAAAAACACTGCATGTGACTGATATGGGATTTTTGTGGCTGATACACACATCAGTCATGAGGAGAAATGTGATGTTTACTAGTATTGTGACTGATAGTTAATCGTTTTTAATCTTAAATTAACCACACTGTTTCTATGGGCTGACGTGATGACACAAGCTGCTGTCTCAGAACAAATAATGTTATCAAAGAATATGAAATATAAATACACATGGTGCTGCTACATGTGCTGCAGACAGTGCTGCAAGTTTCCACCCTCATCTTACAACAAAAGCTCTTCTCTTTGTCCCTAAAACACACCTGTAAACACTTCAGCTCACACTGCCAAACCCCAATGACCCCACACACACCTTTCCTTAAATACCACACAACTTGACATTCCCCGCATACGGATTATACTTACCTCGACACGCCTCCCAAAACACAGAGACAAGCTACAAGCACCTGAACCCTCAGCTCACAAATGCCTGCTTGTTGTGAAAGCGTGTCTCGATTGTAGATACGAGCGGATTATAGAGCATTGAACGGTTGGAGTAAAAAATTCAGGTGTGACCTTTTTAACGCTTCTTTATTTGTTCATAACGTGATCTTTGTTGTTTTGCGTGTGGTCCTCAAGCACCATACTGCAGGATTGTTTAAAATCCAACATGCTTTTACACACCTTTGAATTGTTTCTGCCCCATCTGTGAGCACATCACAGCCTGAGCAGGGTCGCGTGCTGCGGCGTGATGTGGGCGCCTGGGGCTCTGCTCCTGCCCCGTTCACTCACCCACTTCCCTGCTCTGCCACAGCGGCTTGTAAAAGTCACGGCGTGTGTGAAAATTAAAGAGAAGCATGCAGCTTTTATGAGCTTTCTTTGACTTTTTCCCCTCTTTCTGCAAATCCCCCTTCCCCTGTTTTTTTCTCTTTTCTTTACCTTCTTTCTCCATCACCCACTGTGAGGGTGAAAATACCTTTTGACACATAGTTTGATTCTTTCCTTTGCTCTGTCCTTGTTTCTCTCTTTTGCTTTCTCTTCCCTCCCATCTTTCCCTCCCTCCCTCCCTCCCTCTCTCCTGTGGTCCCTGCAGACATGGTTTACAGTCTGGAGACTTCTCTGTCTCAATTCTCTGATCCCATTTTCAACGGGCCATTAAACCAGGATGATTCACTCTACAGAACACAACCAGGAGTACAACTGACCTTCTGACAAGCTGCTCCAAATGACGTGTAAAGCTCTCTTCAAAGAGCTAAATCAAGTTGAATTTTACCCTAGAGATTGAAAGAGATATAGAGAAGCAGCATGATGATCGGCCAAGAAAATAAAGCCTTAAATACGGATATCCAATCGCCCTCAGATGGCACAAACTGTCAACCACCATTCATAAATCAGCTAAGGAATGACCAGCCGTTCTCAGTTATTCCTGCTTATTATTTGTAGTTATTCCAGGGCACGCCATTTCCTCAGGCCTCCAGGGATAATGACAATGTTAGCAACATGCATAAACCCTGCAATCTGATCTGGCTCCGCGGTGCCCGGCTTTGCCAGGCTGTATGTCAGAGCAGACGGATGGAGGGCGATGCCAAATCTGTTCGACAGCAGCCTGAAAGACGCTTCTTTTTCACAAGCTATGAGACTCTGCTTTTTATAGCTGTTCTACCAGAGTGACACATATTCAATCATTAGTACTACTCAGCAGGGGCTCAAGTGCAAAATGCCGCCAGTACAGTGGCATCCAAGCAGATTTGTGTTGAGTTTTATGTGCGTAACACTGGCCTGGTTTCACTAAAGGCTTCTCTGAAGGCGACTTTTTATAGCTTGTATGATATTATGGAAGTTAAAACTACCTTACCAAGGAGTGCCAGTTGGCCTAGCTGTTCAAGCTTGCACCTTATGTACTGAGGCTACAGTCTTCATCGCAGTGGTTGCTACTTTAACTCCTAGCATCAACCCTTTGCAGCATGTCTTCCCCCATATCTGTTTCCCACATTTCCTTTGTCTCTCATCTGTTCTATCTAAAAATACAGAAGTTGTGGCCACATACTTATAACATTTATTGCTATTTTAGAAGATATTTGCATAGCACTTTGCATACAATATGTGCTCTGCCATTAAAGATACAACAGGAACTTGGAAAACGCCTCATGATATCATCCTTTTACCCCCCAGAGACAGAACAACATCTCTACACACCTGCATATATATACACCAAGAAGTAATGGGGGTTGTATAGATTCATATGTTACTTTTGATCATGGATTGCTTTTCGACCAACACATTAAATCAATAACCCGGTCATGCTTCTTCCACCTAAGAAACATCGCTAAAATTAAATCCCTGGTCTCACATACAGAGCTAGAAATGCTGGAAAGGTGCTATACTAAATAAAGTTTACTTGCTTTCTTACTTACTTACTTTCTTACTTACTTACTTACCTACTTACTATATATGGACAGATGAAGCGAGAAGATTTGAATACAAGCCAGAATAATAAGAAACATTTTCACACAGACATATAAATAAATAAATAAATAAATAAACTGAACTGGACAAAGAAGTAAAATATATTAAATACTGAAATTGATAATAATAATAATAATAATAATAATAATGATAATGATAATGATAAGAACAATTAAAATATATTCTATAATATATAATGTTACACTTTGAACTTTTTGACATCTTCAGTTTTATCTGAGCTATGAAACCTAAACACAGATGCTCTTTTCCAACCACAAGCTGCTCGTTTCTCACAGTGCCCTGGACATCTAAAACTGTCCAATACTCAGGGTCAAAAAGAGTTGGTTTATATGCTCTTTTGTTAAGGGTATAAGCTGACATCAAGTTACAAGGAAACTCCTATGCACTCCCTCTTTAACAATCAAATTGCCTTTATTCCCCTCGCACGGTCATGTAGACCTTTAAACAAACTCAAACACATTTTGGCTTCAAGTCTTCATCAGGGAGTTGAACCGGTTTCAAAGGAACAGCAGAGCTTTTTAAAGTGATATTCCACCAGTAGGAATCCTTGTGAAGATGGGTTTTTATTGTTCAAAACACAACAATCTTGGAGTTTTCTTGTGATTTAATGTCAGTGTAGAAGTTAGGATATTTTGCTGTCCTGTGTGTTAAGCTAAAGGGTACTAAAGTGGCTGCTGCTTCATCAGTCGGCCATCCTAACAGTCTTATGGCAACTTAAGTTGCTGCGGAAACTGTTCCATAGTGGTGATATAAACCTGACTGTGACTTTTTGCTGCTGGTGGAAGTCAGCCTGTTGTCAGCCTGTAAAAGTTTAGTAGAGCTCTCTTTATGGGTCTGCACTGAGATCTGAGACTGTCCCTGTTGGAAGCTGCAGTTAGAGCTTGCTGCTGTCACACCTCTCTGCACGAGGGAAAATGGAAAATATTCAGAGCTGGGAGCAACTTTATGATGTTCATACTCATATTTAACACTCGGTGCGATGTATTGTCAGATGTGACAAAACACATACGCTAACATAAACTTAGAAAAATGTGCATGAATTCTAAAACGTCTGCTAAAAAAACTAGAAAATATCCAGGGCACCATCAGAGGGGGTGAAGAGGTATAAAGGTCCATTAAGAGCCCACAATATGCTCCACAGACTCAGACTCTGCTGTTTGGACTATTTTTACAGCCTAACTACCTGTGTTTGCTCGCCACAAATCCATATTACCCACCATTATATAGGGAGCTGAGGCGTCTTTTAGGACCTTGTAACATCTGGCAGTGGCAAAGATACATAAATAGTGAGATCAGGCCTCAGCTTTTTAATGGTCCAGGTCTTCTAGTGTTACTGGATGAAGAGTTATGGGCGGATGAATGATTGGGTGTGGATTACAGCAGTGCCTTCATTACCTGTAACTGTAGTTTCTGCTGCTCGCTGTATGTACAGAAAGAGGCAGGAGGGTATGACTTCAAATGTTGGGAGCTAATGCAGGTTTTGTTTTGGACGTTTTCCTCCTCATCTGGTCTATACTGTATGTTTTCTCCATTTGATTTAACAGAAAATAAAAAGAAGAGATGAGATCTAGTGACACATACTATGCTCACTTTCTTATGTGGTTGTACATTTAATTCCTTTTGCTAACAACACACCTTCTCTGCCCAGTGTTTTTACTTCCAACATAGTTTTTCGTTCGCAAATTCACAACAAATCTTAACTACAGTAAACCCTCAATACATTAGCTACACTTTTAGGTTGGATTGTCCAGACAGATCAATCACATGTGCCACCAAAGCTTCATGCCTCAGACTCTGAGTTATACTCATGCATGTTGATATTCAGTACAACACACCCTCTAGTCTGATATTGCTCAAATTTCAAACCTGCTCCATAGATCATCCCAGATAAACAACCAAACTAATTAAACTAGTATTTTAGACAGGAGCCTGCAGCTTGCAGGTTATAGACAGGGTGTTCAAATATTATCTATCCTGTTACTCTTTATTCTTGGACTTCAGCATCCTGGTCTTGAGCCATTAAGTGAGATGGCTCAATGGACAAAGGAAGCCATGTTTTGGTCAAAAAACAGAAGTCTGTTACCTAGAAAAAAGATTTGAATGAGTACAGCATTAATGGAGGCTGACAGGATTCATTAAGCACAACTACTCCAGGTCATTATTGTTGCTGTAACTATACGGTTTAACAGTCCAGAGCTTATTTGTCTTTAATATGGACTTCAGAACAAAGGGTCAGCAGTGCTGAAGACGAGGCTGAATACTTGAGTATAACACTGGATTAGCCCCTCAAAGGCAGGTTTGCTTTATTAACCACACCTTGATGGAGGTTAATGGAGTGGGTCCACTGTTGTTAGTGTTAGGGCTGGGCCTCTCAGTGCTGGTCAGCGTCCTATACATTGGTCTCTCCGGGTGGGTATGTTGGTATTTTTCTGGGTTTCAGAGATTTTGAAGTGGCTAACATTGCAAGCATAGTTTTCCACGAGGGATTGAAGACCAAAGACTAAAATAAACAGGGGGCTTAGGAACATCAGGGCGAACAAGGAATGCAGTGCCAATTCACAAGCCCTCATGAAAATCCCTTTATCGCATGAAATGAGCATGTCAGATTTTCCTATTGGGGTCAGCAGAGACAAGTCCCAACTGAGAGATAAAGGGGTAGAGGACTCACTTCAGACACTGGGAATATAATGGGCAGTGATGTAATGATATTTATGAATTTTCATAACTGTTATTTGGTTTGTTTTTAGCTTGCATTGAGGATCCCCCAATAGTAGAATAATTGCAATGCTTTAGCTGTTCAAAATGAGAGAAAAATGTTTCTGGAAGTGTTTCATACAAACAAGTAAGGGTCAGTTTGTTAGTTTTATTCTGGCATAAACATGGAGTCCAAAATGAAATAAATACTGAAGTACAAACTGAATGCATGAGGCTTTATTTCCGAGACACTGGATTAGCGTTATGCTGCACAGCCAAAAGAACAACACTGAGCTGGATTTGGGAGCACAGATAGCCATCAAAGATAATGAAAAGTAATAAAGTCTGTGTGTGCAATGGAAAGCTGGAGCTGGATGTTTGAGATACTTTATGTGTCTGCGTGTGTGTGGAGGAGATGAAATTCACTTCTGAGCTTCAGCTGTTTTGTTTAGACTTTAATATTCCCAAGAATTCAGCCCCTCAGCCCCTTTATGTTGCACTTTCAACATAAATTACACCTCTGCCTCTCTAGAATTACAGGTAAAACAGCTGTTTCTATAACTGCCAAGCAAAATTTCTAAAATGATGAAGGAATAATAAAAAAGGAGGTCTAGGTCTAAGTATTACTGCAGACACACACAGCATATGAAAGAAGGTGTAAGAGGTGTTTGGAGAATCCTGTAAAACAATAACACTTTAATTCATTGCAACAGCTTCTGGCCACTTACTGCAATATTTAAAGCTCATTTTACACGAAAGGAGTACTAGATGACGCTCAATTACCTCACTTCCTTAGAAAGATATAATTAATGAGAAGTGTTGTGCCGCCATTCACATGCATCAGCAGTGGATTTCTATTTGTATGCTACAGTTTGCCTTTAGGAAATCTGCTTCATTTTCGGTAAGAACAACACGTCTGAGTTGAATTCACATGGAATCACTCTTCTTTGTAAAACAGTAGAGATGACAGATTCTTCTTCTGCAGCTATAAAAAAAAAAACACAAAATAAACATTACACTTCAAGACAAAATAATTCAATTCAGAAGTGGCATCACTCTCTTCATCACTTTGTCATGACGAAAGAAAACACCCCAAAACAGAAAACTTGGCTTTCAGCTCTCACATGTTAAAGTGGATTTGTTGAAAGATGTTGCATGACCATGAAAGAAAACAGCACACACTCACCACAGAATAATCTGATTTTGAATATGTGATGAAGTAAAGTATGAAAAACGAACATTTCAAGAATGACAATGTTCCTGGTATGCTCTGCTTATTATTTCTTGCAGTGTTATCCTTGGGATGGATGTGAGCGCACAGAGCCAAGTGAGAAAGTGAAAGCAGGAGTTTTATGTTGTGGAAGGAGAGAGAGGGATGAGATCTCCTGGGGTGCACTGGATTTATGTTGTGGTGTGTTTAACCCCTGCACAGGGATTGTTATCAGGTTCAATGCACAGAAGTTTATTATTTAAAGGAACACATGCTGGAGAGTTGGGTTTCAGGATCATGCAACATGTTGGTTGTACTTAGAGGGGCGGTGTTATTAGCATAGGGCTGACCCCTGAAAGTCAACCAAATGTTAGTTGATGAAAAGAGACCTCACAGGCCAAGTTTTCATTGGTTGGGTCGGTTGTTCCCTTTGTTATGACTGTTGGAAATATCAGTCGTGTCATCTGCGAGTGTCTCCCTGTTAGAAAGCTAGTATTGTTGTTGTCTATGCATGCAGCATAGTTTGAAAGGTTATTGGGAGTGAGTTACAGATCAGTGCTGTATTCTTTTTGCTGAAATATGTGGACAGGGCACATTTTTATGCAATTCTAGCAACTTCCACCACCATTCAGCTCTACTAGTTTAATTAGTTAGCAGCTACCAGCCAACCAGAGCCAACTGATTTAGCTTAAAGCCAGGGTACCACTAAAGCTGGTGAGGACCATGTTATACTTGAGCAGAAACCTCTGGTGTTGAAAAATGAAACAAATGCAAAAGTGCAGAAAAACTGCAGTTCCTTGAGTGTCCACTTGACGTTGACTGCAAAAGCCAAGGAAACCCCATTAAGTCCCATAATAAAACACCAATTTTTCAGCTGAAATAAACATGTGTGCAGCTTGGTTTAGAAAATGTTTTCTCTTTCTATAGCTCACTCCTTTTTTTAAAAAAACATTATTTATTTTGATTTGATTAAGGCAAAGAGTTTTGCTTTGTTAAGCATAATTAGGGGTATGGTTAATCTGACCTTTTTCTAGACAAGCTGAAAGTTAGTTTGGGCCAGCATTTCCAATATGGCTACCATTACTATTAGGCTTCATAATGCCTCTTCATAAATCCAATGGATGACACCACTGCAGTGGCGCCATATAGGGGGGAAAAGTTAGGATGATTCTAAGGGCCCATGACTGACAGGGGGCCCGAAAACAATAATTGCGCTAAAGGCAGCTAAAATGTCTGGAAAGACAAAGTCTGGGACCCAGAAAAGGAGGGAAAGAAAGGAGAGAGATGAGAGAAAGGAGATTGGGCGACGGTATGTCACCCAGTTTTTCTCCAGGAAAGGTTGGTAAAGTCTTTGAGTGGTTAAAATCAGCCTGTTTGCTAGTTTGATGTCCACAATGAGATTAACTACGTTTGAGATAGTTATACCAAATGGTTTTCCCCGCCCTCCCTCCCAGACTCAGCAGCTGATATGTCAGCAGGTGCACTGTCTCCCCAGACCTCCCCCCAACCCAATGAGCAAGAAGGTGAGCAACGTAGCATGTCAGTCAGCATTATTGAAGCATTATTTTTCTCTCTCTATCTGTACTATTACAAAAGCCTCTAAAAACAAAGCTATAGCTAAGCGACATAAGACAGAGAGTCTGTTTTGGATGCTGGGCAGGTTTAAGCATTGAGTGATTTAGTCTGTTTTAATGTCACAGAGATTACTCAAATAATACCTTAAAATCGGACTGTATTTTGGGTGGTCCCACGAGGGCCAATTTGTTTAAGTAGCTTAAACCTCTTAATAATTGTAATTAATAAACTTGATCCGATAAACTTGAATACAATAAAGTATCAAATCTAGCTTTGCTGATACAGAACAGCATTATAGATCCATTATTCTGCATGATTCAGTGCTGCTCTTTTTTGGTATGGTAAATGGTATATTACAAGACATATATGAGGCCCAATGTGATATTTTTTCATGGGGCACAAATCCCTGGAGGCGCCCCTGCACCACTGAGACTACATCCATGTCTTGTAGTCTTTTTGTTGGAATACATCAATTGAATAACATTTAGTATGTCAAAGTTATTATTTTTAGCACTCTTCTTCAGCAGCAGACAGCTCTTTTTGTGCATTTATTTTAAAATGTATTATTTTAAAAACATAGTAGGGTTTTGTACTTCTGTGTTATGTAGCAAAGTGTCAGATGTGTTATCTGCCCTAAAACTAAGACAATTTTCCAATTCTCCCAACACGAATATTAAGATAACTACATTAATACCATACATGTGTGATGAGAGGACTATTTGGGTGAAACAACAGCTATGTGTCAATCAGGATAGTTTGTTTTTCAGGGAAGCCTTACTAAGGGCAGTGATAGATTAAGGGCATGTCAGTGTTACATCGACCAGGTTGTAGAATTTCATGGTCAAGGTGATGGTCATGTGATCCAACCTTATTTTAACTCTACAGACTACTGTTGCCTCAGTAAATAATGCTGATCTGACCTCCTGCTCCCTCACTTTAATCTGTCTTTCCTGCATTGTCTCTGTCTCTCTTTGTTGTTCGTTCTTGCTGTGCTCATGCTTTGCTTGTCTTGCCTTCCTCATCCTCCCCAAATGTTGGAAATCTTCAAAGACGCAGAGGGGCATCAAAGGCTCCGGCCCCTAGTGGCCTCCTCCTCTCATCAACATGCTCCCCGTCATCTCTGTCTTTTAGTCTCGTCTGTTCCAGCTTTGTTGTTCCTCCCCTCATATGCTAGTGATTAAACGACAGTGCAGAAGGAAAACACAAGTTTTGTTTTGTAGGCAGCGGGCACGCTTGGAATTCCAGCAGATTTACAGCAGCGAGGATCCCTCAGATCCCAACGGGTTAAACAGGACTCAGGAGAGCCTTCCTGCTATCTGCTTACACCATCCAGGTCACTCGTTTGCCTTTGTTCTTCTTCCCTCTCCTCTTTAATGCCTTTTTCCTGTTTCCCTTTATCTCCTCAGTTGCTTCTCTATCCTTGTGTTTGGGCTTCCCACAGCAAAGATTTTTCTGGTCAGTTTGTTGTTCTTTCTATGAAAGTTAACTTATTATCCAATTTAAAATTATTGTAATGAAAAGTTAAGAGTATTATAATGTCTCTGAAGTATTTTAACAACCAGTGGGGATGCTGAACATGTATTTAAACTTCATTTAACATCATCCTCTCCTGGTTTGGTCCCTCAATCTGTAGTTGGATGACTGTGCTTACAGGGTGAGTCAGTTAGCTTCTGTGTGGCTTGTAGCTGCTCACTATCGAGCAAACTGTAGAACTTATGTAAAGTTCCTCGATTTTATCAGGTTGGGCTGCATGTTTAAAGGCAAAGTTGAATTTCTAGCACGACTTTATCCAGAGTTTTCCCTTCTAGCCCTGAGGTAAAATTTGCACAAGAGTGACCCGATGTTTGAACGCGGCAGGCAACAGTCTGAAATATTCATGAAGAGCGAGTAGGTGGAGTCATAATGTTGTTCATATTGAGAGTGGATTCTTGGCAGTATACTTTACTACTCTCTTCAGTTGGCAGTGCAGAATGTATGTATACATGCTGTAGTTATATTAACACATCTGTTAGTGAAAATCTCCCTCTGTGAAGTGCATGTGCTTGTTCCTGGATATACCAGGCCCTGAAAGTCCTGAAACTGTCCTGAAAATGCCAAGAGTTCATGTGTGAAAGGGGCTATGAACACATTACTCACAAGGCCATCTTGCTTAAAGGCTTGGCAGGTAACACCACAGATAGATCTTACTGATCAATGAAGAATGGTTAACTAGGACTGACTGGAGTATGGTTGGTGGTTCTGGGGGTAGCCCTGCTTGTTCTCTATTTTTCCACTTTTCTCTCATCTGTCTCTATTCTCCCTTCGTGTCCTCTCTTCTTGTCTCCTCTGCTCTCATGCTCTCTCTCAAGTCCTGTCCTCTATGGTTGACAGAGGAGATGATACAAAGCTCTATTCATACTCTGAGTGACTGCTCATTTTCTCCTCTCTGCCCATCTGTCTTGCCTCACTGTCACTCTGGTTCTAATGAAAGGTCAGGTAGTCACGGATGGTACAGTTGCTGCTTTTGTGCCTTCTTGGGGGCTGGTTATGTCCTCTGTTTTGTCATCTGCTCTGAAAGTAAAAACAGAGCAACAAGGGGGTCAGTATTTAATGATTCGTCCTTGAAGTGAACTTGACAATTATTGGATTTTCAGTCCAGATGGAAGGCATGGGGGTCGTTTCAGTGGCCTAATGGGGCCCAACTAAATTAGTGGAATACTTAATTTTTACAGGGGCAGGATTAAAACAGGGATGTGATTGAGAAATAACTTCTTGTTCTGTCTTAAAGTCTTAAAGTCAGACTGAATAAGTTTTATCTGACTCATGTTACATGTGAGCATGAAATGACTTGTGCTGAAAAAAAAAAAGACAAATACATGATAGTGACTTTAGTGAAATTTGTGTGACTGAAATCTTGTGTTTCTGCTGCTTTCATTGCAGTTGCTCATTTCACGGTTGTTTGGCTGCATTATATGGTTTTTCAGAGTGGTTGTGTGTGACAACACATATGTGTGATCCCATGTCTGGAGCATCTGGCTGTTAAAAACCTGACTGATTTAATTTTGGTTTCCTTCAGTTTCACTTTTTCACATGATGAAATAGTAATTGGTTTATTAGGGCATAATTTGTAGATGGGGTTTCATGCATTAACTGACTCACATCATGCAGGAACATGCATATTTACTGGTAGCTAATGGAACGAACTTGAATTTTCATTGAACAAGTCTTTGAGGCTTTCAGAGTTTAACCATGTGCTATGATTTGTACATGGCCTTTGTAAGAGTATAATGTTTTGTAGAGCTCTGTAAGGTTGACATTTTTTACATGCATTTTTGAAAAGTCATCATTTTAAGTTGGAGAGGGGATAGTTTGATTTGGCTTTGCTTGCTGTTAAACCTCTCCCAGTTCTGAAAGACCTGACTGCCAATGTAAAGTGAATGAAAGTCATTTCCTGATGTAGATTTCTCGTCTTGTGTTACTCTGCACTTGATTCAATGAGAGTGAACTGCCAGGGAAGAATTTCATTTTAAGCAATTAATCAAAGTCACACCCACTATACAATGCAGTCGATGACAATAATTATCTTCAAACATCTTAATTGAGGCAGTGAAAATATACAAACAAGCTGCCACAGCACTGCAGTAAAGAAACATTCATTTTCATTACAGACTTTTTTATTACACCCAATACTTTAATTGGCTTAAAATGTGCAGTATTTTATTTACTCAATTGTAACATTAGCCAGCTTTGTGAAGGCGTGTTTAAACCCTGATGTATCAAGGGCTTCCTTCACATTAAACTTGTCATACAAAGTGATTCAGAAAACAAAGAAAAAAGAATCATAAGTTATAAAATAAAAGTTTTATAGAGATAGGATTTGTATTGTCATGGTAGTTATACTCTCAGATACCAGCAGCAATAGAAAAATATATATAGTTTACAAGATAAGATAAATATATCAAAAAAGGCCTGCAACAAAAAAAAAACAATCAGTAAGATAGAGGTATTAAAAAGATAGAAATGCTGTAATGTAAAGCAGATTAATCATGTTACTCTTGATCATTGCTTATGTTTCCCAACTCAAATCAGCAGTCATTGTTCTTGCTGTCTGAAACATAACCTACCAATTTATTTTACCGTACCAGAAACATGTCTCTGAAATGTTCCCGATGGGACTTACATTTGTTGGACTGACTCACAGCAGACACAGCAAAATAGCTGAGAGCGTTTTTCAACACGCTGCCAGCCCGGGGGAACCACCCAGTAATACCACATTTAGTCCCCCATTATGAGAGTCTTATGGAGGCCTTGTGTATATCAAAATGTGCTGAGGCACTTCATCAATACTTGAAGGCCGCTCCATACAAAGTGATGACAGGTGCACATTAAGAAATAGTTGTTAGGTACAGCTGGGCTGCAGGTTTTTGTGCAGAAACACACTGACTATTCTTTTGATATTCCTTTTACTTTGGAAGGCGCTCTGAGGAGTTTTTAACTGGTGTTGAAATTGTCTCACTCTTATACTGAGGCCTCTCCATGACCTACATAGAGAAAATTAGAATATCATTGACAAGATTGGCTACTTTTTTGAGTAACTGTGTTCATGTCAAATTTTCCCATATTGTGCACATATTAAAAAAAGATCTGTAATCTATGAATTCGCATCTTCATCATTTGCATGATTTGGCAAGAGCCACATATTCACCACAATGGGTGATGGACCTTATGGGAAATGGCGTCTCACCCTAGAGAAACCTTTTGTCACCAGAATCAACACCACATGAAAACTCCTTGCAGTGCCTTTAAGTAAAAACAGGAGATCAATGTTTTTGTATAGTTTCTATGTAACTATATGTAACTTTCCTTTCTTCCCTCTGCTTCCAGCGACTATCACATTTTCTGACACTGAAGGGAAACGAACTGTATGGTCTCTGTACGAAATGAAAGTACTTAGTGGGACAGGACTGTGCCCGTCTCCTCCTTTAAAAATCTGGGAATGACCCAGTGTGTTCGAGTCTGGTGATTGTCAGCAGTGGCTGCACAGTTCAAAGGCTTCATACTATATAATAACAGGCAGACAGACGGAGCTAACAGAGCCCATCCACCAGATGTGAAGCCTGACATACTCCAGCGTCTGTGCTGTCCGTCTGCAGCCTGCAGCTATACAATAGACACCCTGACAAGAAGGCAGTATACATACACACAGGCATGAAACAGTAGAATTCATAGGAAATCTCTACTTCATCATAGAGAGCTTTGTTCTTCATTGCTCATCTTTTGGTGTTTCTTTGTCTTTGCTCAATTGCTTTCACCATCTCACCATCTATCAACCTAATATCAAAACCTGGGCTCAGTTTATTCCCTAAATGGCCTCCCTCAACTCAGACATCAGTTTACGCCTTTCATAAAACAGCTAAGAAACCTGTTAAATCTCTTCAAACTGTGTGCGTCATTAAACTCCAACTGAATCATCAAAGACTTGGATAAAACTACAGCATTCGTTCATCTTTGTCATAAACTTGTGATTAATAGTTAGACTCTCGCATCAAACTATGCCGCTTCTTTGATCCAAACTGTTCTTGTGTCCATATTTGTCAGTATGGATCTCAAGCAAATGGAGGTTTAGTAGCCTAGCAGCCTGCTCCTCAACCGATGCTTTTTAAAGAAAAGGGAGGATTGTTTATGTTAGCTTGAACCAGACCTTATCCCATTGTTATTGCTTTGAGGCAGGCCAAGGACACTGTGTTATGTGTACAAAAATGCAGACACTGTTACCTTATGCACTTCTAGGACAGACTCAGGAGGGGAAAAGCTGATTGTTGCAGAGATATTAAGCCAAAAAAATTAGTGATTAGAGTTGTGAGGGCACAGATTCCAGTATCATGAAGGGTTACATAAGCTTAAATGTCAGAAATGGTGACAAAGACAAACCAGTTAAGTCTCTAAGCAGGTACATAAACTTAAGTAATTAGCTTAACCTGTTTCTCCTTTTCCAAAACAGAAGTCTGCAAATTAAAAACATATACTTTGACTGTTCGGAACTACCATCTAAAGCAGAGAAGGATAACTGTGCACTGCTAGCTAACAGTGCAACTTTAATCCAAGCTAGCAGTTTTTTCTAGCACATGTAAGGGCTGTACTGCCTTTAATTCAGAGTTAGGTAATTTAAAACATTATATAAGACAAAACTGAGCACTTGTATGTAAAACAATGTCGGGTTTCTTCATCTTTATGGTGTACCTGTGACATGAGGAGGAGCTGCTAGTTAAGTCAAGCTTGCTAAATGTTAGCTTAACATGTTTTCTCAGCTTGCAGTGTGTTGATCTCTAGGTCAGGTCTATGTCTTTACACATACAGGGTTATTATCTAAATCTAAATCATTTTAATAACCTGTATCTTTATTTGCACTAGTATCTAAAAGGGAATATTTCTGTATTATCCTTTTGGTCTTGGCATTAAAAAACTACATTGGAAAAGAAAATTGTTTCTCTGTTTAAGTGTGTTTCTGTCAAACTGAAAAGAGTCAAAGTGACAGGGTGGAGAAGAGAAACGGACATATAAATGTGTAATTTGATGAGTAGGTCTGATCCACTAAATGAAGCACCACAATAACGTCAGAGCCCGCCAATATAACTCTAAACATATTCCATATGCTCTCACTGTCTCCACCTCTGTCTCCTTCTTCTCTCCTCTCCGCCTGTCCTATCCCATCTCTTTTGATTTCCTTTCTTCCTACTTCTTCTTACTGTGTCTTTCTTCCTCGTCTTTCCTGCCTGTATGTTGTTTTATTGAGGAATGCTGCACACAGAGGGGAGCATTTGATCTTACTGCTGCTTTGACCTAAAGATGGAGGGAGGAGGTGGAGGAGGAGGACAGGGGGGGTTAAGGCTGCATGTGTCCCCAATTACACTGCTGAGGTGGCAGAGTAATTCGCTGCGACTGGTGGACGGGAGAGTGACGCCTAATCAAGGCCAGAGTACCCCAACCTGATGCCAATTCTAACACATACACAGACAGTGCAGATGAATATGACACACACACACACACACACATACTGAATCTCACACACGCTGGCTTATGGCAAGAGCCCTTCACACAGCTCACCACATTTGAAAGCTTATATTGCACGTTTGTCGGCCCACCCTCTCCCTTCAACTTTGCTGCACAGCAGTCTCATAAAAATCACTAATAAATTAAAGACATGTCACTGCTTTCAGATGCAAAGCAGCTAATGCAGCAGTTATCAAATAGCTTTAGTGAATTAGAGCATTCTAGGCTCTGCTGTACAGCAGGAGGCTGCAATGGATGTTGTTTTAAACAGAGTCTGGAGGAATATATACATCAAATGAATCCACAGAATGAAGTCTGGTACATTCAACATCAGGCTATTTCCTACTGGAGACACATTAAAATAGAAGGGGGAAAAAGGAGACTGAAAAGACACAAAGAGCTGAATTACAGAGAAGTTAATCAATGAAAAAGAAAATGTTCCAGCTCTTTATGTTGCTAGGGAAGGAAAGGTAGAGGATGCAGAGAGAGTTACATTCACCTGCCATGGGTGGACTCCTTAGACCTCAGAGTCCTGTCTGACAATAACTGCCCATTTATGTATGTTATTTATGTCAGTTGATATTTTTAAGTTGAAGCATAAACTTGAAGCAGGTTTAAATAGACAGGTTGGTTATGCCTATCAAGAACTAAGATGTGTATTTAATTTGGAATGTGCCTCTTTTTAATGAAATGTCCTGAAGCGCAATAATAAAACAAAACCAGGGTTGGATAATTCCATGAGGCAAGCAGTATGTACTTATCTTTTATTTTATTTATCCTTTCTTTAATTAGACAGATCTTGTTCCTCTATAGGCATAACATTGTTGCAAGTTGATTGTGCAAACATGCAAGCAAACCAGAAAGTGACAAATGAGCAAATACCCGTCCTTTGAATGGCTCTTAAAATGTGTAATTCAACTGATTTACCAAATAGTGACACTTTGGGGCGGCCAGGAAAAATAAAGACGTTCCAAGGAGTAGAAGTGAATATGGTGCTTGTCTGTAAAAAAAAATTAAATGAAAGAAAGCTCAACCAGTCTTGGATTCAAAGTTCTGGCACCCTGTTGAGAAATAAGGAGTAAAAATAACATATGAAGGTGTGTAGCAGGCGCAGGGATCCTGCACTCAGAGGGATCCGACAGATTTCATCTCTGCGACCAGGCAGACTGTGAACAGGATATGAGGTAATACAATAGAGATCTTTGTGCCCGTAATACTCCGTTAACGCCTTTTTTTTTTTTTAATGCACCCGCCACCATCTGCCATCTATCCTCCTTTCCATCGTCTGGGGGTGGAGGCGGATCAGCCATGAAGGGTGTGTTTGAGAGAGAGCAGGGTTTATAGGAGGTGAGCTGAGACTGTGTTTGGAGAAGCAAGCTGGGATGCTTTACAAGGTGTGCTTAGTCAGCCCCCGCAGCAGTCATCTGGTGAAATAGGATGGAAATTACAACAAGGTTTGGAAATGTGAGAAGAGCTGTGATCATCTTCGTCTCTGGTGGAAAAACTTTGTGTCTGTCTCTGTGGCACTTTTGCCCGTTTGTTTTGTGCTACGCCCAGTGTTATAACGTCAAGGCTTTCTTAATCCCTTAGTCTGAAGTGCTCATTGATCAAAACTGATTACTTTGGGTGTAAAAGTTGCCATAATTGGAAAAAGGTTTAAGCAAATGGGGAACTGTACCAAATAATGTGAGATTAGGCACAATGTTCCACCCAGTATTTGTATTAATCTGTGTCCATGAGGCCATGTAGGTCATTAATTATTTACTAATGCTTGGTGCAAATTAAAAATGATGAGACTTTGAAAATGGAAAATCTAACTTAGACGTCTCTGAAACAAGACTATTTCATGAGAGGCTGTGTTATAAATATGCAAAACAGATGTACGTAATACTCTTATGAATACTGAAGCCTAATAACACAGTTTATCCACTTTAATGCTTTATAGACAAGTTAGTTTTTATCTTTTTCACCAACACTTTCTCCTCATATTGGCTCACCTGATGTCTTTTTCCATGCTCTGTTTTCCATCGTTTGTCTCGTCCTCCTCCTCTGCAGCTTTTTAGGATTTAGTTTTCTTCACACATTATTCTTTTCTTCATCACTCACTGATGCTTCCAGACACACAGTTTAAACATCTTCCAGTCTCTTTCCATCGGGCAAGCTTCCCACAACGTCAAGTTTACTTTTTATCATCTCCACAGTTTTCATCACTTACATCTGCTTGACATTTTCCCCTCTTCCTCTCTCTTTTGTTCTTCTTTTTTTATTTTGTTTCTCTTTCTTTTTTTGTTTTAAACTGAGACGGATCCAAAGCAGGTGTCCCCTCCTCCTTCTGACTGTACAGATGGCTTGAAAGAGAATCTGAAATCATGAAGTCTCCCCCAACCCATGTACAATGTATATGCATGCAAAGGAGTCTTTTTTAGAAAAATACCGCTCATAAAGGAGCAGGACTTAACTGTCATCATACGATTTTTTTCTTCCCTTAAAAAAATTTGAGGAACTGTCAAATTATCCTGCAAGCTGAACACGGAGAATTAAATTACATACTTGGTTAAAAAGTAGGAACTAACAGACAGAGTGTTTTTACTGAGCAAATTCAAAGCCCTTTTTTTTGTACCGTGGTGGAAAGAGGAAGCTTTTTTGCATATGGCTTTTTCTACGGTAGCAATTATATGACAGTAACGTTCTTAAATGTTATTTTAAAAGCTCAGTGTACGGTCAGGATTTGGTGTTATGCCAACACTGTGGTATCTTAGAAGAAGATCTACAAGAAGTCTCTATTGGGTTGTGTTTTGTTCATGTGGATGCTTAATTTTAAAAAACAGGCCCAATGAAAATGCTTAAAATAACAACTTAGCCATTAGCTGATTCTGATACTGTCACTTTTTTTTTTTTTTTACATTATTTTTTTGTAGTTTTCGTATCTTTTTTCAAATGAACAATGAGATTTGGTGTGTTTAAATTGTTCTTGTAGTTTATCCTCTTGACATATCACTTGAACATGTCTTAAAACTGCATGCCACTGATCTTCTCAGAGACAGTTTCACACTTCCTCACTGCAAACTTTTTTTTTTCACTATAAACCATGAAAACAAATCAGAGTTTGTTCAACTGGTGAATTCTTCTGCCCAATAAAACGCTCCTCTCTGATCAGAAATCGGGTATACTAGCTTGCCAGCATTCAATTGGTGAGCAATAACAGATCACCGCCTGCATGTTTTATGCTGGTAGGTTGATGTCTGTCAACAGGGAAAATTACTGTTCATGCAATGTTCAGCTAATCCGCTGGTGCATCCTTTATAAACATGGTGATTGCATAACTGTGAGTGACAGAGTAATGACAGGATAGGACAAATAAGCCTCATCTTTCAGACCGTAAATATCAGTGACTGGACTAAAGTTACAGCACCCTGTAGTATAATGTAACTTTCTCATGAATTCTCCACTGAATTAAATCACTGTCAGAGCAAACTTTAGAGCGAACTCATCAGTTAATTTCCCTCTATATCAGTCTTTAAACCTTTTGAAATAAAAAACAGAGCCATCCTGAAGGGTATTCACCCGGCTTTATTGAGTTTACCTCACAGTTCTTCTCAAATGCAATGAGTTATTTCTGATTATTACATAGTTGAACCCTGCAATGTAATGTTTCCGCTCATATTAAAGGTGTAGAGTTATTATTTAAAATAGGATTGTTATTAAATCCTCATAAAGTTCATTTTCCTCACATCTATGTGCTTAAGCTACAAGTGAATACTCTGGTCTTGAATGACTGCATATCATATCTTGGAAGAACACCATCAACTTGTCAGAAACATTTATCAACCAGTCTTTGCATACTTTGGATTGTACGGTATCTGTCAGCACATTCTCAGATGTATGTTTTTTTGTGGTGTGGGATGTGGAAAATCCTCCTGCCCGATTCCTCTGCCTCTAAGTGTTTTGGACGCCGGCAGTGTGGCTTTGTCTCTGGCTTGTTTTCAGCTCTGTCTTTGGGGACACATAGGTCCCGCTTCTCCTTCCTTTCATTCTTATCTTTTTATTTTACCTTCTCCATCCTTCTGCCGTCCTCATTAGGAGTGTACCTTTTCCTGTAAACAAGAGGAGGAATGCTGCTGCTTATTTTCTTAACCTGGGGTTAGGAAAAGTTCCTATAGAGCATCAGGATGATTGACAAGGAAACGTGCAGGAAAGTCTCAGTGGCTCTGTGTTGGCAGCCTCAACTCTGTCTCCAACATAGAGCTGGAAGACCAAAGAATAAGAATAACACAGGACGTTTTTACTGGAACGAAAAGATTTTGCACACACTGGGTTTCTCTCTCATTTTTACTTCTCTCTGTCTCTTGCCTCTCCTGTATTTCTCCCTGTCCTCTCCTCCCTGTGATTCTCTCCCAGTCTAACTATTTCTCTGGCCTGGAGTCAGATATTTTTGTGGCTGAGTTTGTCATCCAACAGCGTCGGTCGCTAAGAGCTGACTAAGACTCCCGAGTTGATGGAGACGCAATTTCTCACGCCCAGTTTCCCAGGAGCATCCCGAAATTATTTGGCTGTGCAGACAGATGACGGCAATCAGTGGCTCCTTTTTCTAGTAACACTTTAATAAGTGCAGTTATACTAAAGAGAAAACCAGACAACTTCAATGGTTGCACAACCAAACAAGTGGTACAATGGTTTGCATTGAACTACACATTTTGTATATGTGCAGTAACTCCAACTTATGGGCTTTACTGGTGGAGGCTGTTCAGGTATACTTAGAGCCTATTTTGCCTTTTATGTGTACATTTTATACCCAGCAGAAAGAATGACTCCAACAATAGACAAGTGAACAACATGAATCGGCTCTACTCTACCTTTTAATGAGAATCAACCACACTCTGTGCAAGAACATTCATACTGCATCCTCCTATAAATGCCAAGATGGTTGTGTGCCCTCCCCTGTGTAGTCACCTTGTGTAGCTTTTGTGCAGCTCATCAGTTGAGAAGAAAGCAAACCGATAAGTTTGAGAAACGAGAGAGAAACGGTAAAAGGCTGGGTCAGCTTGTATGTGTAGTAACAGAGAAGTAAGTGAGAATAAGTGTGTTTGCTCAAGGAAAAGGGGACTAAAGCTAGGTAAGCAGCATCCATCCATCCATTCATTCATCCGTTTTTACGATGGCAGCAGGCATCCTTCTCCCCAGTGACTCCTTCCTGATCATCCTGGGGGATTCAAGGTGTTCCAGATGGAATATATAATCCTTCCAGCACATTCTGGGTCTACCCTGTTGTTTGGAAAACCTCCAAAGGGAGGTACCCAGGAGGCATCCTTATCAGATGCTCAGACCACCTTAACTGGCTTCTTTCAATGTGAAGGAGTTGCAGCTCCACTGAGCTCCTTATGGGTGTCTGAGCTCTGGATCCTATCTCTAAGGCTGAGCCTGGCAAACACTTAGGAGGAAACTCATTACAGCCACTTGTATCCACCATCTCACTCTTTTTGTCACGACCCAAAGCTCATGACCAAAGGTGAAGGTTGAAATATAGATGACTGGTAAATTGAAACTCCCTGAACTCCTTTACTTGGGGGAGATTCTGAAGCATTCTTTCCAAATAAACAAAATCAATCCCGTCTAATTCCTGTGACTGCACTACAAATGATTCATTCTCTGGGAAAGACTGATTAGTCTTTGAATCTTCGTTTGTTTTTTAAGTGTCATAAAATTCAACTGGAACGAAAGTCTGATGAAAGACAGTCTAGCAGTATTTCTGCAAAAATGCTCTTGTTCATCAAATGACACCATCACTGTGCTAGACGTGTAATTTCAGTCAAAAATCTTTAGTTTGAGATGTCACGCTCTGTCTTCCATTAATACTTCTGGCCTAAACATTCTCGTTGTTTTCAAGCTGGCCTGCCAACACTCCTCAGCCACCATACATCCCACAGACGAGCCGAGATCCGGCCTTGAGTGAGGAAATACCACCAAACATAAAGAATGGTTTTGAAATGGTGCCCGGCTCAGCTGTGGTCACATGATGTCTAAATCCAAATCACGTTTAAAATCCAGCAGCATTATCCTGGCGTTCCCAGATTCCATCTGCCGGGGCCTCTCCCTTTGAATTTGTCATCCTTGAGGAATCTGGGAATGCCGGCAGTGAGCTTACGGAGTGTGTGTGTGTGTCCCTGACTGCACCTGAGTACACACAAGTTTTTGTCCAGCACAGCCGGCATGCAACACGGCATGCAACCCGGCATGCGTCTTATTCACAGTATTCACACTGTTGGTACACACGATACACTATTTTTGGAAAAGTCACGATCGAAAAGCCAAGCGAGATGTCTGTATTCATGTCCCACACACAGACAGCCCTACTGACTTTGAGCTAAAGGTCTTAAATCTTAAATTCCACACCTGACCCATGACATAAACAAGACCTCAACTCGGACATAATGTTGGCGTGGACCATGTTCACATCATTAAACTCTCTGCTGATACACTGAAGAAGCATATGCTCTGCAGTAAAGTGACACACTTACATGCAGGTGTGATGACTCCATTCACATTCCACAGAGATGATCAGACAGGCGGCTACCTCTGCAGATTACGTCAAGGTCTCAAGGCTCAGACTATCTGCTTGGAAGAGATCAGGTTTTCCAGAAAGCTGAGTGCTTGCACACACACATTTGAACTGTAGCTGTCAGGTGAAAACAGATGAGCTGCACAGTAGGTGGTAACATGCTTGTGCACATTCCTCAATAGTCTGCTTACACCGCTGGTAACTGGAGCCGAGGGGAGCCTCACCCCAGTGGCTAACCTGGCCTTATACATCAGTGTGGTTTCAATTGCAGAGCCTCGCAGGGACAGCAGGGGTTTAACTTAAGAGGCCTGATGTCGTTCCACAGGTCCAAACAGGGCTGCTGCAAAGCCATCAGAAGTCCCCATTGTAAACATATAATTACAGATTGTCACCAACACATAAGCCAGCTGTTTGAGTCAGTATCAGATATATCTCAGATGCTACCATTTGTGTCCAAAGTGAGCATCACAAATTAAAATATATTTTCAGATTGATCAAATTTCTGAATAATTAAAAATGTCATAAATGAATGCTTTATCAATGCATACAAATTGGAAACTTTGCACAAGGAAATCTGTATAAAGAAACTTTATAATCATTTTTTGGCTTCTGCAGATTGTTGAAAGAACTATATTTGTTTAGTTGCTAATTTTTATATCAGGATGTTAATTTAAGTAGATTAATAAACTGACTTTAAAATAAATAAAAATATTCCAAAAAATGCAAAAAGTTCTCTGATAACATCAAGGTAATGATATCATTTTGAAAATGAAAAAAAAGAAGATAAAATACAAACTTATTTATTCCCACCCAATGTCTCCTGCTCAACAAGTAACAACAGTTTATGAATGACTAAAATTCTTCTCAAAAGTAAAATACCAATCATAATATCGGTTTCAATTGCAAGAAAAATTTTAGCTTCATACCTTTTAATTTTTTTGTCGCCATGTCTTCTAGAGAATAACATTTCTACTTTGTTCAAGTTTAGCATCTAGACTGTTCCACCTGCTACCCAGCGAGTATACTGAAAATACGGCATGACCTGGTATTGATCTGCCTCCCAATAAGGTCTTGAGAGAAGGAGAAGCTACTATAGCGTTTCACTTCACATCATGAAAGCCACCCTTGCCCCAGTTTGTGTTTCTGGTAGATGAGGTTACAGCAGTAGTTTACATTAGAATTACATTAAGAAAACCCTGAATGATGCCTCTTTAGAAATCCTCATTTTACTTGTCACTTTCAGAGGGGTCAGAGGTCAGACTCAGTTGCATCCCAAGAGGTTGTAAGTATTCAGTGTCTTTCTTAAGGACGTCACCCTGCTGTCCTCTGTGCATGGAGGAATGCTGAGTAGTGACAGTTGTGAGTGAGAGCCTGACACACTGAGATAATTTTGGTGAAGTGGCGAAGTGCTGCGTAAAGGAATCGTCGCTGCAGAAGACGAAGATTGTGATACTTGTTCACGTATGACAGAGCTCCTACATTTACATAGAAGTTGTGGTCATCTTTAACTAGAACACCAAATATAACGGAGCTTTCTAAAATGTGATGTATACAGCAGGTTGTATAAACTATTGCCCCTGCTCTGCTCAGCTCTGTTTGATTCCTTTTGATACCTTTTTTTTTTTTTTTTTTTAGATGTTAGTGCAAATATCTGTTGCAACGTGAGCTCTTTCTTTCTCTTGTCTATTGTTCTGATCCAAAAAAGGGCCTTGTTGTCAGGCAGCCTCCTGTCATCTACCCTGCTCACATCCCTCTCCCCCTGCTCAGCCCTCCTGCCTCTCTTTTTCTCACTCACTCTCTTCTGTGGTCTTATAAGGTTACAGAGCAGGACTTTCTGAGACGATGCAGGACTGTGTGAGTGAATCCTGTGTTCTTTGGTCCATGATGTCCTCCTCAGGTGAACACTTGGTCCCTGAACTGGGCCTGCTTTTATTCTGCTTTATGCTCCAGTTGAGCCTGGGAACAAACACCTGCACACACACACACACACACACACACACACACACACACACACACACACACACACACACACACACACACACACACACACACACACACACACACACACACATACACACAGCTGCAGCTATAGGCAGACACATGAGTGCACAGGTACCCATTCACTGTTCCTATTGTACATGACTTCATTGGAGTCTGAATTCTGAGTGCATGTTAGTAAAGTAGCAGTAGTTGAAAGCATCAAAAAACATAATTTATTGCCTACTAATGTGCAAACTTATCCATTTTATAGTTGCTACAACTTGTGTTTTCAGGGTATGTTTGTTAAGTAATAACTCCTGTTTAATCAAAGAAATGCACTTACAAAGAAGGGTAGCTAAGAATAAGTCTTAGTGGTAAAGAAAGAAACAATCAGACACATTTTAACACACTCTAAAATTTTGTTGCAAGGGAAAATAAACCCAAACTGTCTTCATCATGTTGTAAATCCACCAAAGTACAGGCTGAATCCTTGTCCAGTTTATATTTCCCTGGCAGAAGTGAATATGCAAAAATGTTATTTTTGCATTCAAATATTGGTACTAAATTTCAGGATGTTGCCTCTGATTTTTTTACAGGCCAAATTTTGCTGGTCAATCTCCCTTAAAGCATGTCTTGCTCCAGTGGACTTTGTTGCAGCAGTGTTGTTGTGTTTCCACATCTCAGCAGTTATTTCGGCAGGTACAAAGTTATCACATCTTTTACAAACGGCAAAAACTATGAAACTAAGATCCAAATGGTAATAAACTAGGAATCCAAACTAGAAATGTTTCAACCTCTTTAATTCTTGTCTCATCCCTCGCTGTAGCCAGCCCCTGACTCTGTGATGCCCATGTATGTACAGAGTAACTGTTATTTACATGCAACTCAACGACAGTGAATAAACTCTGCAGCCAACACGAACCTGGATTCTGGGACTGAAGCCCATTTCTTAAAAAGCTATTTTTATGAGCGCCTTCGCTGTTGGTTTATTATGAAGCTCTTCCTTACACTCTCACATTTTCCAAATCCTCTTCCCTCCATTTTTTCTTCAAGTCATCTGTCTCTCTTTCAGCCTTTGCCATCCTTTCCCCATTGCTCTGATTTCTCAAATCCCCCAAATCCCCATTCTTTCAACAACTGAATATAACTCTCTGTTCATTTTTTAGTCTTGGGCTTCTGTTAATAATTCATTAAGGCTGCCTGAACCCATGTGCTACTTAATCATGTTGTGGATCTAGGCCACAATAGGATATCAACTTTCTATTTTATTCTTTTTTTATTGACTTTAACTGCACAATCAGTTAAAAGAGGAAATAGCTGTTTACAATGAAGCTTGACTCCATCCTGGAGTTCAGTCTAAAAGTGATGTGTGTTATCGAGTGGACCTGTTGCCTATATGCAAAACAGGTTTAGAGAGGTCGATTCAGGTTACCATATTTTTTTATATATATTAAAGTTCACTTATCGAGCAGATCCAGAATGACAGAGAGACCTGTAGGCAACACTAATGGTAGTTATAATACTAACAGAAATACGACCCATATTAATGATCATGTCAGTGGGAGTCAAACACTTCCATATCATGACACAGTTTGCAACAATAATCTACGGGAACCTGAACTGGACATAGGAACTCATAGGGTTACAACAAATTGGTAACAATATGAATGGGACATGAATGTGTAGAGATTCAGAACAGAGACTAACTTGGTGTGTCAAGTTAATTCAGGTAATTTGAGTCTATAGCAGCATAAGCAGTCGTTGGTCCAAGAAAGCCTGAGCCAGCCCTTACCATGAGCCTCATCAAAAAGGAAAGTTTTAAGCTAAAGAGGGTGTCTGTCTCCCAATCTTAAACTGGTTTATGATTCCAAGGAGGAATGCCGTTCACAATAGAGAGCTCTGCCTCCCATACTACTTTTGGGAGGGACTGCAGGTAACACAAATTAGTTTTACAGTGTTATGATGGTGTAATAGGCAAACAAGATGTAGAATAATGTTACCTCACCAAGAGTTTTGTAGGTACATTTCATTCCATATTTTAGAATCTAGAGAATGTAATGCAGGAGTAAACTGATCTCTTGACCTGGTCCTTGTCAGTACAGGTGCATCAGCATGTTGTACAAGCATGTGAGTAATGGGAGACTTGTTAGGGCCCCCTGATGAAGTGGAATAATTGTCCTCATTAGTTTAAACACAGAGCTTAATGATTTACAATAACTTGTCAACAACAACAGTTCCATCATGGCTCTGATTTGCTGGTTGGTTTGGTCATTTTTGACTTGAGGAAATGTTTTCTCATTTGTCATTGTCAGGGGAATCAGAGGAATAGAGGGAGTTTGCACATTCATAAGTCTGGTCTCAGGCAATCAGTGGATGGAAAAAAATCTGTTGAAGAAAAAATGGAGAAGGAAATAGTTATCTTTCCTAAATGTTCCTTTTAAAAACATATCTATCTTTCACCTCCTTAAGACAGAAATATTACATAGCTTTATTGATAAAATGGCGGGTTTGCTTTGCTGCCAGATAACCCCAGAGTTAGGTCAGTTATCCAGCTAATAGGGGAGGAAGAGGACCTTGGGAGAGGCCCTAATAACAGAGCGGGAGAGCTCATACATCATCCTCACTCACCACACCAACCAGCCTGGCTCCAACACAGCCTCTGGACCATAAAACAGCATATTAGTTGCTATGCACAACCACTCAAATTGAACATTTCTGATTTGGCGTTGCTTTACCCTGCGGGGCTCAACCCCTTCTCATTTTCTAATGCTGTCCTTCACTTTACAACACGTCTCTTATTCCCATGCCTTGAATCCTGAAGTTCTGCCCTAATTCCTGCATGCTGCTGTCACCGTGAAGTCGCTTTACAGAGGTTAAGCTCATGTTGCTGCTTGATATTTATCATCGGAAGCCAAACACAGCTGGATGACGATTAGAGGCTGCTCTCATGGAATTTTCAGTGTGGAGATTTGATGTCTAGACTTCTTAAAGGCACCTTCATGCTAAGCATTTACAGTATATTTAGCCACCAGGAGACCAAATGACTGGCACTCAGCTGAAAAAAGAAGATTGATCTTCTACTTAGTGGAAAATATATTTTAAAAAATAGGTTTTTAACTGTTAAGTTGATTGTCTTTTAATGAAAAATCTAATAGACTGAGATGGTGTCAGTTCACAAACGGTTCACAAACGGTTCTAAATTGTTTGTTTCTTTATAATCTATGCATACTGTACAGGTGTCTGCAGTTGATCTGATATGTAAATAATTTGCCACCTAGTTATCATGCATAAAAAGCAACATAAATAGAGTTTCATTATCTTCCAAATGGAACCATATTAGTATTCTTTGATCTGGCAACTTTAGCAGCCTCAAATATAAATGACATCCTCAACAAGGAGACCATACTCAAACTCAAAGTATTAGTTTCCTTTCCATTAAATCTCACGTCAAATCCATTTATATGACGATTGAATGATCTTCCACTTCAGCACTTCAGATTTGGTGAACTTAAGGCTTCAAAAGCTGCTCAAGGAAAGTGGCACAGTTATAAAGACCAGTGATGACTCATGATTGGAAATAAGTTGCGAACTGCAGCCTCACGTTGAGGTAAGACCTTTTGCAGCTCAACTTCTACAAGTATGAGTGGGTAATTCAGCTCTAACAAAATCCACTGTCATGTAAACCTTTGATGCTTTCAGTGATTTATGCAATGACACCTGCATTGTTAAAATATGCACAGTATGCATATGGCCGACCATCAGAACCAGGATCATAATCCAATCAGGGCCGGAACCAGAACTGAAAAAACTGCTGATTTAAAGTGACACAGGCGCTGTGAAGCTGACTATTTTTAGCCCCTCATTAACAAATGGGCGTAATACAATTGCTTCCCTCTGTTTCTGGGAAACATTAGAAAGCTAATCTCAAAATTACTCGGCAGTTCATCCCAGATATTCCTCATGATTGTCTCAGTGAAAGAGAGCTAACAGATGTGACCTAAATAGAGGAGATATAAAGTGGAAGAGAGAGAGAAGTAGAGGAGAAATGAGTCATGTTCAACAACTGTCTTCTTTGCAAAAGTCAATAAAATCTAATGACTTCAGTTTTTAGTTTTCTCGCTTTAGTATTTTCAGTCTTTTTCAGTATTCCAGCAGTTGATTAAGTTACTTTTCATTCTGATGTCATAAAATGTGCTTTTCTCTTAGAGTTTGCATCTTTTCATTTTTATTTATGATAGTAAAAGAAGAATATTCTGGCCTTGGACAGCTTGTTAGACAAACCAGCACTGTGAAGTCATCACTTAAGGCTCTGGGAAACTACGACGATCTTTTCAGAGTTTCTGGGCTTTCATAGAATTGAGGATCAATCAAATCATCTTGAAAATAATCAATACATGACAAAATTACAAGTGTCAAGGTTTATTCCTGCAAAAATAATCTGTTCAGAGTTCAGAAGCAAACAGAAAATCTCTCAAAATTTGACTCCATGTCACATTTATTAGCTTCCTCTTTGTTCACCTTTCCTTGTTCCCTTTCCTTGTTTTCCCATGTCCAGCCCCTCTATTAAACTCTCACCTGGCTGCACTCGAATAGCTCTGCGTTAGCCAAGCTAGTGAGCTGCAACTCCCCCCTCTCTTCTGTCCTTTGTGAACCACAAGAGCTCTGTGTTTCTTCAAGCCCATCCACCCAGAACACCGAGAGAATTTAGACTCACCTTGTGGCCAAGACTCGCTACATAAAAGATCATTTCTGATCCTGTAACACAACTCAATAGACCTTAAATCCACTGCATATCAGCCCGACAGGGTTGCCACATATTTGTTACAATCTTGACCACAACTCATAAAAGTACCAGCCTGTTGTTGTCAGCCTGTTCCGGGCCTCCAGACTCGCTGGCTAACAGGTGCAGAGGCCCAAAGCTCTGCTCATTAACACAGCTCATTTCACAAGCACCACCACAAAGTCGTTACCGTCCTGACACAGCATGCGTGAAACAACACATTATCACCCAATTAGCATGACCCTGTGTGAGGCGCCTGGTCCTGTTTGACTGCACACTTTCTCTCCTCACACCCAGGTTGTCATCCTGATGCTTCACATACAATCCCTAAATAGCATTGTTTTAAATTTGTTCCTGGAACACATGTTGGCCCAGTGTGTGCAGGGAAGAAGCTTTGCAGAGAAATGTGTGTGTATATTTGTGTATTAGTGTGTTTTTGCATGGCATTGTGAATGTAAGATACATGCCTGTAGTTGGCAGGCAGCCTTGAACTCATTAATCATGTGAAACTATCCCAGCCTGCACAGATATACATGTACACACATATTGCATTAGCCTGTAAAGCATGGCTTGTTGTAAGCGTGGGATAGCGTTTGTCAGATGTCCGGTGTCCAAAGAATCAGCAAAGATAAAACTGTTTCAGCTTCCATCCTTGTCATTCCTGCATGTTGAAGTCCAGCACAGGCCTTTTCATTTGTCAGGAATCAACTTATGACCCGCGGCAGCGCACACTGAAGCCCATTTTTCTGCCTCCTCTCTCCTGTAATGAAAAGCAGAGGGCCGCTCTGTCGTCGGCTGGTAATAATGCAGCATTAGGTCCACATGGCTCGCTGATAGGCTCGCTGTTGTACATTAAAAACTTTGATCCCCTCTTGAGAATGTACAATGCCATCACCAGTACTGTGGTGCATTCAGTTGAAAGGTTTGAAATCACTGTTTGATTTTGTATTTACAGTTTGTTTTTAATACACAACCTTTCTGCTGCTGTTTTTTATTTCCATATTTGAAGACAGTCTATTGGCACAGTCTGGCTCGAGCACTTTGTTTGAACTGACCTCCTGTTTACACATAGTGAAGCCTTTGAACCTGTTGAGCAAATAGCCACGACAAAGTAAATCAAAGCTTCTCTCAAACAGTGTTTAATAAATGGACGAAGTCGCTGGCATCTGAAGCAAGGCATGTGCCGAAGTGCCTGAAACTTGTATTCCTCCTCATGGCCAGTAGGGGGAGACTCCACAGGTTACAAATAGAGGACTTATTGAGTCAACCTGCTCTTCCACGTTTATGTTTATTGCAGCGTTGACTGAGCATCCTGTGAACAAGCAACAGAAAGCAGGAGGGTCAAAAAGTCTAAAACATGCTAACAGTGTTCTCTTTTTTCTTTGTTTACAGGATCTGAGTTCCCCCAAGACTCTAGTGTGATAGCTTCAAACTCGTGGAACACCTCTAATGATGGTAAAAGCACACAAACACAATGAATATTCAATTTAACTCTCCTTTAAAAGACATATTTCTATGTCAAAACTATGAACTGTAAGCACATCTGTTTCAAGCAATGCATGGAAGTAAGTTTACGATTTAATCAACACATTGCGTTGAATTGTCGTCCTTCATGTGTTGTCTGATGTTACAGTGAATTCTTTGTTGGAAATAAGAAACCCTCTCTAAATGGCCGGCTTCATCTATCCAGACAGCACCCATTGTCCCAGTGTAAGCTTTAATTGAGGATAATTGATAGAACAAATGACACATTGATCCACTCAACACATGGGGTTACAGCCACAGGTGCACTACATTGCACTCATTTCCACTGACCTAGTTTTACTTCTCTCTTTAGCAGAAGCTTCAAGATGCTGTCAGTAAACCTTATTAAACTTTGCATGGTTTGTTCATCAGTGCATCTCTCAGCCTCAGCCTCTCAGACTTCTGATAAGACTCTTAAAATCAATTAAATCAATTTCAGATCTTCTTGGAAGCAGTTGGTGTTCTGAGATTGCTGTGATATTGTCTCTAAGTTTAGTACTAGCTTCACTTTTAGCTTTAGCTTTATGGAAAAGCTAGAGCAAGTTTTTAGTTTAGACTGGGACAATCTTGAAGAGAGAGGTGCACTGTAGAAAATATTTATAATACTTTACCTTTGTCACGTGTCTGCAAACCTTGAAATTAGCATGACATGATAGGTGCCACACATATAATACACTCCTGTGCTGAAAACGCTGAACTGCTCAACTCTTTATACTGTTGCTGCATCAGGTCAGTTAACTGTCAAATATAGCTGATATAGAGCCGATTCGAGCCTCCTATATTGCACTTAATTTTCTGTACCACCTCCAGATGTTTTATGCTCAACAATCACTTCTACATTTGAAAAGTAAAAGAAAAAAACAGATTTAACATGCCCTCTGCAAAATTAGGGATTTTCTGAAGTAACTAATTTTCAGTCGTTTAAAGAGAAATTCAAATTCTGACTAGCTGACAAGTCTGCAGGTAAATAATTTCAAACTGGTTTGCAGAGTGTGGCTTACATTATTACCACCAGCCTTTGGTCCTCCTTGCAGGTTAACCTCCACAAACACTACCAGTCAAAAGTTTGGAAACACCTTCTCATTCAAGAGTTTGTATTTATTTTAATTATTTTAAACACTGTAGATTAACACCAAATACAACAAAACTATGAAAGAACATGTATGGAATTATTTAATTAACAAAAAGTGTTAAACAAACCAGAATATGTTTTATATTTTAGATTCTGTAAAGTAGCCCATGAAGTGGTCTCCTGGAATGGTTTCTAATGAACTTGAGCTTTGTCAAGAGTTCATTTGTAGAATGACTTGCCTTCTTAATGTGTTTGAAACCATCAGTTGTGTTGTTCAGAGGTAGGGTTAGTACATAATGGATAGCCCTATTTGACTTCAATATTAATCTAAAATGTTGAAAATAATCAATATAAATAAAAACCACTGAATGAGAAGGTGTGTCCAAACTTTTGACTGGTAGTGTAATTGTGCTGGTGGCTCATTGCTATGGGTTAAACAGATGCAGCCTACATGCCGCGCCACGATATGCCGTCTGTCACCTGAGCTTATTTTCATCTGGGTAGCAGAGAATTATACCACCATGCAGAAGCCATTAACCAAGCTAAGGCTTCAGAAAGTTATCCTGATAGGGAATGGTGAATGTGATAATGTTAAAATGTTTGGTCAACTAAATGTGCACATCCAAAATCAGGAGCAAGAGAAAAAGACTGAGATGAAAAAAGCTGATTTTCCTCTCCCTCATAAAGTAATTGGCCTCTTGCTTTATCAATAAGGACTCTGCCGGTTTATTCAAACAGTCTATTTTGAGTTGAAGATGGACACATCTCCTGAAGATTATCATATCCTGCTGTTCACGCTCTAGTGCTTCAGGAATAACAGACTCAGATTCATAACTTTTTTCTGTATATATAATTAACTCTTTTTCCCAGAGTTATCTGTCAAATCTACCCCCCCCCCCCCCCCCTCCCTTCTCCCTGGTTTCCTCCAAACTTGGAAAGCCAACATCTGCCTAATCCCCCACGAAGACTCCCTGCTTAGACCCTCACCATGAGACTTTATTGAACCCGACCTTTATTTTTTTTTTCTCTCATTTTCTCTTCTATGTTTGGTTCATCTCTTGCAAAGTCGAGGCTCCCACAGCATCCGTTGGACAGGAAAACAGACTTTGTTAAACACACATGCAAGAAGTAGGAGAGTAGAACGGTAGTTTGTGGTCATGATTGAGCAGTTTAGTCAGGATTATGGTGACCAATCAGGGATGTTTAAAAAGTCCCAAATACAACTAAGAGGCAGCTTCAAACAAATCATAGCAACAGTTTAATTTTCCCACAACAACATGACACAGAAAAACCTACAACAGCTGCATATATGTGCCAGTGTGAGCACAGTCCCGTGACTAACATCTGTTTCTTATCTGATGGATGGAGGGTGATTGAGACGCTTGTTTTGTCTGCAGGCGGGGGATGGTTTTGATTGACCGGGTAGACAGCATTCAGGTAGCGTAGCTCTATCAGTGTGCATCAGTAGCAGGATGTTATCATGCTGAAAGAGGCTCATTACTGGGCTGAATTTAGGGTGATGATAGTTTACTGAACTCATTCTCTCTGGGGCTTTTATCATACTCGCTTTTATTTTGTGTTTTTTGCTTCCTTTACTTCCTTCCCTTTTGCTCTTTTCTCTGCTGGAGAACGACCCAGCTTTAATGAAATTCACCTTTAGCGTAGCTGGCATTGCTACAGTCTCAGCTCCTCAAGTGTATCCTCAGAGTTTGTTTAGTTAGCTGTGCAGCCGCTCAGGTTTCTTGCTGGGAGCAGCCTGCACATCCAGCACAGCTCTCCTCCTGTGTGTGTTATTAAATGTAGACCAAAATTCACATTTAGAAGAAAATGAAAAGGTATTGTGTAACATCTTTAGTTTGGGGACATGCATAGTTTGTGTGTGTTGCGGTGGTGTGGGGATGTGTGTGTGTGTTTATGTTTGTGTGCCTGCGTGTGAGTGTTTGATTGTACAAAAAAACCACAGCGAGAAAATGCAGGCTGATGACAGGGCACCGTTTAGTCACCCGCCACATTAAAGGGACAGTCCGCAGCGACGGGTTGAGTTTCACTGTACTCCTTGTGCCAAACACCACAACACTCACCACAAGACAATCACAACCAGACACACACATAGACATCTATCTCTTTCCTGGTCACCTTTTCTCTCATATTGTTTCTTCTTCTCTCCTCTTCTTGTCCTCCCTGTCTCCTGCTCCCAACTGTATTGTCAGTTATTATGACAGTTAATGAAGTGTGCAGGGACACAACCCAAAAAGACATCTTACCCCCCATCAACTCAAGTAATGAGCCGATGGTAAAGTGACTTTTTATGACGCACTTCTGTCTTTTAAAAAGGGGGTGCTCTTATCTAGTGGAAAAGAAGGGCTTTCTGTTTTTGTATAAAATAGTCGCAGTCAACAGGCACATTAACGTGATGACGTTGCTTCCACACATCATTAGTAACTGTGTTTCGGCTCAGATTCCTCCCAGATCCCTCAGAACTTTGTGTTGAAAGTTGGTAGGTCAAACAAAAGCAATAACACACACCCTCTCAGTTAAGTAAGCTTGCACACACACGGTCATGCACAAGACAGATATACCAACTGTAGTAATGACTTCATGCTCTAGAAGAGGGTGTATTTACCGTCGATGTGATTGGTGTCAGGTTTGCATGTTGGAGATGTTTTGTTGTGAGTGTTGGCTAAGTTTGTGACATTCCAATACTGCTACAGGTATCAGAAATGCTTCACACAATTAAAGTCAAGCCAATAAACCAATCAATGAATCACCCACCCAAGACATCATCATTTTCCAAAACAGTAGCTCACAAAGCAATAATATAAACCAATCAGGAGTAACATTACGAACAGTTCTTCTGGATCAGGCCACAGAGGCGAGCCTTCACTCCCTACACACATCACTTAGCTTTGGCCGGCCATGACCTCATGGTGGGTTCCCTGGTTTTCCCTCCTTGGATCACTTGTGATAGGTACCGACCGCTGCAGTAAAAGTAGTAGTTGTAGTTTTCCCTCTACAAACACATCAGCTTCAAGGTAGAAAATGTTCACTTGCTGCCTGACGTATCCCACCCACTGACAGTGTAATATGGCTGCAACTAGAAACTACAGTTTAGACATCCCGCAGTTTAGGTTAGACAGTGTGCAGGAGTTTGCTGACATTTATGTTGGACTGATTCCTCTCCTACACACCAGTCTAATGGAATAGATGTGTGAAATGTTTTCTACACCGACAAAATAAATTGTGCTACAGTGAAAAAACAAAGAAAGCTACTGGCAGCCTGTTGCATCACAGTCCTGTTGATTTTAACATTATTATAGCCTCTGACAAAATAAACAGCCAATGATAATTTGGGAATCTGAGATTGCTTCAGGGATGGCAAATCAGATTTCAAGAGGGGCCCATGCCATCTCTTGCTACCATTCTGGACACACCTGTTCTTTGGCAAACACAGTCAAGACTCAGAGTTGAGTTTAGCCAGGTGCTCAGCTCAGTTGTGGGTCGAGACTCTCTTAGTGTACTAAGCAAGGCCAAACAACCATTAAAGCATTCATGTGCTACAGCACTACAATGATACATCTCAATTTAGCCGATACTTTTGTCCAAAGTGATGAATACCCGAGAGTGAGTACAACACAAGCTAGGATCTAGACTGGAGGGAACAATGTGAGTAAGTGCAACAAACGGCTTCAGGTCCAGTCTGACACAGGTGCTAATAGGCAGTGCACATGGGCAGTGCACCAGGTTAAAACTAAGGCCTGCAGTTGTTAATTACTAACAATAATAATATGTATATGTTTAAGTGACACTGGTTAGCATGATACACGTGTTACATGACAAACAAACTACTAAAAGAAATCAGAAATAAGTTTAATGACAGCATGACCTTATTACATGGAACTGGCTGTATGCTTGAGACAACAGACACAGAGTCTGGTCATCTATTTCAGTACTCCTCTGTTTGTTGTATGACCTTTAAAGTGATTACGAAAGTAAACAAGTAAGACGAGACAGATTAAATGGAAAAATAAAGCCCAACATTGGTAAATTAGCTATCTTTCGAAAGGTTATCGAGAGACCTAAATTAAGTCCAGAGACTGCTAGAGTTAATATTTCCATTCATTCAGTCTCAGCTACACACCTACTCAGCTGTGCCTTTTGCATTCCTGTCAGTCACAAAATTCGTCTTAGTTATAATTATATCAGACTTATTAAGACACTGATTATGTGTTATAGATTAAATTTATGTTGGTAATCTATTTACCAGGAATTACAAAGCGGTCAGTGAGCACACAGTGGTCTGTGTCAGTACCTTCGATGTTCTTAAGCTTGTGTGTAGTGCTGGCTAGACAGAAAGCAAAGTAGAGATGTAGTCACTATATGTTCAGGTGTCTGTTCCAGAGAGGGGGGTGGTCAGAAATTGACTTTAGTGCTGGCACTATTAAGAGATTCACTATCAGTCAAATTTTGTTCATAAATAGTTTTCACAAGGTTTTCTTTTTTCACATTTCCTGACAGCAGATTAAAAAAAAGTCCACTTGGATCTTAAAAAAAGCCTCTTGAGTCTGCTTCCTGCTTAACAACAAGCTCTCTGGCTAGTATCTTCCAATTCTATGGAACAAATCTCTCTCTCATACACCTGAGTGTGATATGTTTTATACATCTGGATTTGCCAAAAGTGGAGGAGTGAGCACCAGGGGAGAGACAGGGAAGTGTAAAGGGGGGACAATGAAAGTGGATAAGTTAAGTATGACATTGCATTACCATTAGAGGAGGGAGGACAGATGAAAAGTGAGTGAGGAGGAAGAGGATGCTGCTGACGGCAGTGGGAGTCTCTTCATATTGTCACACACTTGTTAGTACCACATTGCCGTGCCAAGCCGGGAGTTCTAGGGAGGACAGTGTGAAGATGTGTGTGTGTTGTGCACTCTATTAGAAGCTTGAATACATAGCAGGCATGCCAAGATAAATGTGACCACTCACACTTTCTCTTGGCTAACACACTGTAGGCACTCCATTTACACAGCTCATGACAATGTTGGCTGCAGGAGGTTTTGGGCAACTTGGGTTGATATTGTGACTTATCCATACAGTCTGCTTGGCTTTAGACAGCTGTAGTATTTTGTTTTTACCATGCAACAACTCAAAGGTATATCAGCCTAAAACAGATTCATTATAGAATAAGATTTAAGGACACATACTTTAAAAATGTGGAGGTATTTCAGACTCATGACTGTGTGGCTGTTTTCCATTCAGCATCAACACAAACAACCTCAGTAATGTAATAATACTTATAGGAATTTCTAGGAATCTTGTTATAGCATGAACTGATACAATTTAAACCAGGCCTGTCTGAAGCTGTGACAAGTGATCATTCAGTGCAGTTGCTGCAGTCGTCATCATTAACCGTCTTTTTATTCATCTTCATTTGTATGAATCTATTGTAGAGTTTGTGTTAAAAGATGACTTCAAATTAAAGGAAATCTTTGGCCCATGTTCCTAACCCAGTCAGAGCACAGGAGTCAGTCAGTCAGCCGCTCCTGAATATGTCTAACACTGGGCTGACAACCAGAGGTGACTGTGTCTTTGCAGTAACTGCCCCTGACTAAAGAAACAGTTTACTACTTCAAAAAGTTCTGTCCTCACTCTAGAAGGTTTTAAATCATCTTTAAATTGTAGCTGAAAACTTGTCTCTTCTTTTCTGTCTATCTTCCAAGTTGAGAACGGTGTTAGCCCAACACCTTTTAGCTTTGTAAAGCACTTCGGTCGACCTTGGTAGTTATTTTTATTTACTGCCAATCTGAGTTCTTGTGGCAACCAATCATATGATGAATAATGCATTGAATAGTAACCACCTGACAGGTGCAGTTCAAAACAGATTCACACATTATATCACCTATACGTAAACAGTACCAGGTGCAGAAATACTGTAATGTTTTTTTCTTGTTACCAAAGTTATTTGATGGCAGTTTTAGTTTTTTGTGGTTGACTTACATTTTTACTCCCCAAGTATACTGTGCACCCTTACATACAGACAAAGGGATAAAGAGATAGAGACAGAGAGAGACTGGATTTTTAAAGTTATATATTTTGGGGCATTTTCACTTTTAATGTACAGGACAGCTGAAAAGAGAAAGGAAATGTGGGGAGTAGAGAGTGGGGGAGGACATGCAGTAAATGGCCGAGGCCGGAATAAAACCTGTGACCTTAGAAATCATAAATCAGATATATATTGTTTGATTTGTGAAATAAGTCCACGTAAGAACTTATTTCCCTTAATAGATGAACTAGCATGTATTAGGAAGTATCTTAATGAGTGTGTGTGTCCATGCATAAGTAACTGTTTACCTCTTTTTTTTTACACCTCAGCCTCTCCATTCACACACATTGAAGTTGGTCTGAGATCCTCTTGTATGTGTTTTTCCTCCTTTGTTGGTTTTGGCCAGTTTGAGAAACCAAGAGCATATCTGCATACCTACGATTGGTTTGGGGGTAGAGGAACTTTCCAGAGGTTTTTCTTGACTTTTACACCAATGTTTTTCCAGCACATTACACTCTTAGGTGGCCCTCCAGATTGTTTTTTCCTGACCACCTCGAGGAAAAATGTGGTCCTGGAGGTAAACATGCAGAAATGTTTTTCTTTGTCTGTTGTAACTTCTTACAAAACCACCATTGTCACACAGTGGGCTTTGATAGGCTTTATTTCACATATGCAGTGTTTTTTTTTGTTCTTTTGTGTTTGTTTTCACCCACAACAGAGGTGATGTTGCTTAACAAGCTGATACACAAGCTGGGGAAACCCTCCGGCATCCCACAGCCATGATGAAAAGTGAAATTAGGTGTCACCACATTGGCAGCCACAGAATAATTTGTTGAACCAGACTTTGAATATGTGTGTCTGAAAATATCGAGTTGTTTAACCACTATTTTTTTCAAACAGAAGTATGTTTTTCTCTTTATGTCTGACTCTGATGTAGTGCAGTAAGTGTTCTTTGATTTATCTCTTGGCCTGGTGTAATAAAATGCTCTCCACCTCTTTTTGTATTTTTCTCTCTCAATCATTCTGACATTTCCTCTGTCTCGGCTACCTCTCTCTCCTTTTTCTGACTCTTTTTTTCATCAACTGTGCTTTTATATCTTCCAGGGACCCTCTTCATCCGCCTGGAAGCTCCCATGAACAACATCACCACCTCCCTGGGCCACACAGCTGAGCTTTACTGTCGGGTGTCCGGCCTCCCACAGCCCGCCGTGCGCTGGCTGAAAAACGATGCTCCGGTAGTGCAGGAGCCTCGACGAGTCTCGTACAGATCCATGCCGTACGGATCACGCCTCCGCATCCGCAATCTTGACACCACAGACACAGGCTACTTCCAGTGCGTGGCCACCAACAGCCAGGGAACTGTGTCCACAATGGGCGTGCTGTACGTCAAATTCGGTGAGAAGAGTTACAGCCAAGCATTTAAAAAGACAGACTGTCATGCAGACGTTGCGATAAAGAAGCTTTTATGGGGAGACGTTTGTGAATGTGTTATAACAAACGGTTACTTTTTTATCCTGCAGGAGATCTGGCTCCTATTAGCAGCACTCATCTCAGATGATTCTTGTTTGTACCTGGCAGCTTCTGCAGAAGAAAATCTGGGAGCAATATTGTTTATCCTGTAATAAAAAAAATCCCTTTGTCTTCTTTTCCAGATCCACACCCTACACCTCTGTCAGGGAGGACAACGTGAGTTGCTTTTCCTCTATCTGTTTCTCTCTCCGTCTGTCTGTTCAGGCTGTATTTACCAGAATGCAACATGGCAGTGTCACTTTTCACAGATTATTGTTGCTTTCCTGTTGCAGATAGATTTGAGAGTCCTACAGAGTTCATGCATGCTCGTAGGCTGGATTCTCACATACACAATCTGCCCTTTTGCAAATTGTGTAGACGGTATCACACAAAGAGGGAAAAGAGATAGACTACTAAATATTTTCTTTCTATAAATTAATTTCTGTGTACAATGTCTCCAGTAGGAGTAAGCGTTATTAAGAATATATATTTTTAAAAAAGCTCAAGAAAAAGTTGTAATTCAGCATTAAAAAGCAAGTTACAACTTTTCCACACACTGTCCACCATAACCATCTGAGGCTGGAAAGTCCAATATTGTTTCTATTTCTTATAGGCCTACTTATCATGGTGATTTATGCCTGCTTTCATAGATCCACCCTTAAAATTACTCGGCACCATGTTATTGAGTAATAACTTACATTATTGCAAGACGTGGTCTGTAATTTTCTATTTTATTGATGCAGGTCTTACTGTGGTTAAATGATTTTTTAAATATGAGCCTTTAAATCCCAAATCTCTGATGTTCTAAGCTGCTGTTTCTACCCAACCATCACAGCTCACATGGTTCACATTGGAAAAAGAACTGTGCGAACTCAGCCATAGGCCTTGGTGGGAATGTGTACCATGTGATCTGTATAACTGTTTATTTATTACAAAGTTTCTTCACCAAATTCACTGCAGCTTAACATTTACCTCAGAAATCAGCCTTATGGTGGGAAGCTCAAAATATGATATAATGTTGTGTCCTACTTGTGTATTTCGGACAAACATACATGTTTAGAATCTGACACATCTATTAAACGTTGATAATCTAGAAATCAGATTTCAACATGACACAACAAATTCTTAACTTATGTACCAAACACATTGGCAAAACAGCTCATGCTAGCATTCGATTGATGCCTAACTAACATAACAGTGACCTAGCTAACATTACAAGTAGCAAACAGTTTAGCTAATATCACGTTTCGTCAGCTAACAGTTAGCTTACATAACACTTAGCAAGCCAACATTACTGTAGGTCAGCTTATTTTCAATTTAGCGAGCTAAAATATGTATTTAGATCATATTGTGTTTATCTAGCTAACATTACGGCTACTATGCTAACATTATGTTTAGTGAGGGATATGGACCTTTTCGACACAAGCTAATAACACTATCAAATGTTAACGTTGACAATGATGTGGTTGAATGCCAGCGTTTGCTGTTGGTAGCTATAAAGTTATCACATATGTTGTTTTAATGTCAAAAAGAGCCTGATGTTTCTCTGGATTTCCATTATCCGTAGTATTTTTATTTGCTGATTAATTGGGACGGAGTAAAATGTTAACAATTTGTCATAAGACTTGCAGACACAGCAACACTGTGGTATGACATAATGACAGGGTTTGAGCTTCCCATCATGAACGTGATGTGGGGAGAAAATGGTTGCCATGGGATTATGTGGAATTGTCCTTGAAGTATTTGGAAAAGTTTATTTTTACATTAAATCTAAAATTCAAAACTTGTGCCACTCATCTAAATTCAGAGTAACATTAAATCAGATATTAGAGCAGAGCAATAGAGCAGTACATGATATGTATCTATGTTTAGGTATAGTTGATTAACTGCAGTCTCCCTAAATTACTGCCATCTGAAAGAAGCAAAGAAAAATGAACCACATCTGTCTCTGTTGTTTCTGTTTGATTCTGTTATATTTTGTTATAGGCACACAATTAGCTTTGAGCACTCTGAAAGTACAGCAATAACCTCGGCCCTGCGCTTAATACGAACATGCATATGAAATTAAGAGAGGTTTTGAGTGAAGCATGTAAGAACAAACAATATAAAATGAAAGAATACCTTCTACCAAAACATTTTCATGTTCTTGGCAGCTCCGTGCTGCCAGAATTAAAATTTATTTTGGGTCTGGCGAGCTTCCTGTGCTTTGTTTTGACATCTCCTCAGTGTTATGGGATAAAACTCTTATGAACTTTCTCAGTTTGTTTGATTCTCGTAGGATCAAAGGAGTTAAACTGGATGATTTTCCCAAATGACATTATGGCGGGGCTCGCCGCCATGTTCCATGCTGTGTACTGTGAATCAAAACTGCTGGCACAGAGCAAACATCAGACACTCACTAAATCCACTCGAGACTTGAGACGACTACACGCATGGCCTTAAACACACATTTACAAGATGTGTGCGTGCACCTTCTCAAACATCTGTTTCTGCCATTCCTTTGTTTACATGTTTGTGATTTCTCATGTGCAGCTAAAATGAAGTTTGTTTAGGGAATGAGACAGTTTGCTCACAAAATAAATCACAAACTGGCCTCAAAAAGAGGCGACGTCAAAATATTGGAAACAAAACAAACACGGAAAAATCAATCCAGTTTCAAAGCAGGATGTGATTTTAGCTAAATAACATGTTGATTTAAGAGATTATATGGGTGATTTTTTTATGGCTGGCAGAATTTTGTAACTCCACATCATCATCATCTCAAAGATTCAAACTCATTGCGGTAAAGCCTCAGTTGGATCTTTCTTTTTATTTTGTCTTTTTTGTCTCTTTTTGAACTCTATGGGTGTCTTTATAGTTTTAAGGAGTCTCTTGTAGTCTTTTAATGATTGTATACGTTGTCATTTATGTCACTTTGTAGTTATTTTGTATACCTTTGCTTTATGTTTTCAATGTTAGTCCCTTTATATAGAGGCCCTGGAATGGGTGCCTCCTGATCCCTTGTGCCCGTCCGTAGTTGACCCATTCAGTCATTCATCTGTTGGTACAGCTTTTACATGCTGGACAGACTCTACGTCACACTTTACACATGCTTGAATTTAGTTCTAGTTGTGTTTTCTTTCCTGCCAGCTTGAGGAGGAAAGTGTTGCAGTCCACCAGAGACAGACAAGCAATCTTGAGTCACATTACAGTCATTACAGACCTCATTTAAATAGACAGGGGCCTCCTTTGACGGCAGCAGAGCTGTGGTGGTGGGGGGCTGATCATCACTGCTACTCATCATTAGTGCCACAAACTGCTTATTAGCTGTAAAGTCAGGTGGCAGGCCGTCAAGAAGACAGGGTCAACTAATGATGACACGTGATGACCTGCAGCCGCTTACCTCATGCTCCAGCTGTTCTAATGTCAAAACTTATGCTGCTTGAGTAAAAGTTTTCAGAAAGACATCTGGTCCAGCAGGTCAGCGGTGTAGGTTGATTATATATCAATTTGCATGCTTCCCTACTGGTTCTTTTTTACCCTCCATCTTTTTGATATTCAGCAGGGAGTGTTACAGAGAGCGCTGTGACTTCCGCTTTCTAAGCCACAAACATTACTCTCAGAACTGGGGGAAAACTTTTTGCCACCCACCTTGTTGAACTTGAACATAACATGAACTTCAAGTCTATAGTGTTGCCTTTGTCTCTTTCTGTGCTCTGATTTCCTTCCCCTCTACATTTGGCTAAAGTATACACTCTGTGGTGTGTAGGGTGTATGGTGTGTGTGCAGGGGTAATTCAGAGTTTTAAAGAATAGCCACAAGAAACTAAAAGCTGACAGTTAGAGGAATTCACTGGTGATTTAGACAGCTTTTGTACAATGTAGCTTCCTGACACCTAAGTATTCAACATATCTAATCAGGAAGGAGGAGAAAGGAGCATGAGGACAGGAGTTCCAAATTAATTTAAGTCTGAGAGCAGTGTAATTAAAGTCACTGTCGTTAATTTTGTGTCTAATATATAACTCAAGTTCAGTCTTAAAGTGTCGGATTCAGAAATGTGATTTCTTGACACAAGCTTAGCGTCCTCTTTTACACTCGTGCCCATGCTCCTTCTCCCCATTCTCCTCCTTTCATGAACCCCCCTCCCTTCCTTTACTCTTCTCCTTGGAGATGTTTTAATAGGGCCAGAACAAACATAAGCTGAGGGGAAAAAGTCCCGCCTGCCAGAGTGCGACCCCCAACTTTCTCTGTTTCTCTCTGTACGCTGCCACACTTCTTCATTTGCAGGAAAAAAAAAAAGTGTACAATGGAGACGGTGGGAGGGAGAGGGGAGTGAAAGAAAAACAGTGTTAGCAGGATAGGAGGAGGAGGTCGGCACCATTAACACTGAGGGTTGCATGTTGTTCTTTGATTCCTGAGGTCTGCGGGGTCGTCGCTATTCAGGTGTGATTAGCTGTGTGGAGGCGACGGGAGGTTTAGCTGTAAGCTCAGATCAGAGGCAGTTAATAACTCCAAACTGAGGTCTGCATGCAAACTGCTAACACTCTGACAGAGCAGACTCAAACTGTCCATGACGTTATAACAGGCTCTCTTTTTGATCTACCTTCTCTTTCTGTCTTTAATTTTTCCTCTTCTTGGTATAGTTTTACAACTGAACCTTTCAAAAGGATTGATATGATCTTTACTGGGGCGGACTAGCAGAACTGAAACTGAACTAGACTTGACTTTTGGTCGCTTAATGTCTGTCAGACATTTCATTTGTAAAATTGTGAACAAAATTAATTAATTGTAGTGTTTCAAAACCAAAGATCTTTATTAGGTTTTTTATCTAATGACTTGGAAATCCAAGGGATTGTGTTTTTCATGAGCATATCTTATTTTCGTTGATGGTGGAGACCAAAACCTGGAATCTTAATGTTACATTTATTTATATAGAAATACAACTCTAAATAAAAGTAAATATTGTTGCATGGCCGCTCAGTGTGTAATATTAACAATAAAGACAATGACAGCTTTTTCTGCTCCCAATTGTGACTTTATTATTCCAGGATAACTCATTTGATTTCCAAAACACATCAGATTTTTCTGTTTCTGAACGTGTTGACTTCCTGGACGTAGAAGTCTCTTTTAATCTGACACATGCAATAAACAGACTTTCTGCAACGCTGCCGCTGATCTCAGAGCCTGTCTGTGTTTATAATATCAGGGTTTTCTCCCTGTTTGAAAAGATTAATAACACTACACCCTGGCTGTCAAGGCTGTTTAAATTTCTCAAAACTTTCCCTGCCGCTTTTCTCTCAGCACTGGCAAAAAAAGCAATTACAAAAATAGCTCCCTTTTTTTTTTCTTTCCCTCCACCGTGCCTCTCTGCTCTCTTCTCTGCCCACTCTGTGCAGGAGAATAAAGAGGACAGGTTTAACAGAGACCAGATTTCTCTCAGCCCTATTCTTTCTTGTGTCTTTTTTTTGTCTATGTTTTAACCTTTCTGACCCTTAGCTTATCTTCTAACTTCCTGCCATTTTCTTCAACAATCGTTACTTAAAAAAATGTTGGAAGATGCTTTTCTTCTCCTCATTACCTTCCCTTGAAAGATCCCAATAGATCAATCTCTTCTCTGCCTGGCTGACAGTAACTCTACTCTCTGAGCTTCAACTATCACACATACCCCTAAGTGTTACTGTGATTTACACCTTTATCTTTTTATTTTTGTGACAGTGTACAAAGAAAAAGCTTAAGTTCAGGCCTTAGTCAGACTTTTTTGTTACTTTTAAGCAGAGTTTACAATTACTTTGACCTTCCGATCTTGTTTGGATTGACAACTCTTTATTACTTCTCTCATCAGTTTCAAGTCCAAGTTTCACTTCAGATTGTAAAACGCATTTATAGCTTAAAAGTTGAACCCAGTTTTGGGTGTAAAATAAGTGCTGCTTAAAAAATACGCCACCTGAGGTCACACATTTAGGGTGATTGCCAGAACTTAAATGACATTATTCGATTTTGTATTCATGCAGATTCCTAATTATTTTAGATGGTAACTAATGTATACATAAACCCAACTGACATAGTCAAAAAGCTACAGTGTATTTTAGTTTTCAGAGGCTCTGACAGTGATATAGTACTGACATACCTACAGCTTAACTTCTCTTGCAATTTGTACACCCATCAGCTTCAACATAATCACCACCTGCCTAGTATTATGTAGGCCCCCTTCTCCTCAGGCCTGGGTCAAAAACTGCCCTGACCTAATGAATCATGGAGTCCACTAGACCTCTGAAGGTGTTCTGAAAGCAGCAGATCCTAAAGTTCATTCCACATATGCATGATTGATTGAGATGTGGGGAGTTTGGAGGATGGGTCAACACCTTGAGCTTGTTGTCATGTTTCCCAAGGCCACCTTCCTCTGTTGCTCCATGGTCCAGTTCTTGTGCTCGTGCCCATAACATGCAGCCCAATACTCAACAAACTGTGATGCACTGTGTGCTCTGACACCTTTCCATTAGAACCAGTATTCACTTTTTTCAGCAGTTTGAGCCCCCCCCCCCCCATACACACTAAGTAGCCCTGGTAGCCCTGGCTGCCCATGAGCCTGTTGCTGTTTCACTGGTTTTCCTTCCTTGCACCACTTTTTGTATTTACTCACCTCTGCAGAATGAGAACAACCCACAAGAGCTACAGTTTTGGAGATGCTCTGACGAAGCCATCACAGTTTGTCTCGGGGCAAAGTCCAAGGTACACTTGCCCATTTTTTCTGCTAACACATCAGCTTTGAGAACAAAATGTTCAGTTGCTGCTTAACTTATCCCACCCACTGACAGCTGTCATTGAAAAGAGTTATTGAATATTATTCACTTCACCTGTCAGTGGTTATAATGTTATGGGTGATCGGTGTATGTCCATGTATCCGTGTGTGTGTGTGTGTATGGCTAGTCAGGAACGAGCACATATAGGATGGCTCTATAATTAGCCAGCTGTCAACACACTGGAATAAGTTTTGAGTTGACGTGACAAGGACCATGAGGCCTGAGCTGCTGTCAGCCCTGCAGACATCTACTTGTGCAGTCAGATCTCCAGCACGGGTTAAATAATCATGGAGTAATTTTGACTTTGAATAGTCCTGACTGTAGCGTGTGTGTCCTTTCTTCAGCACTGCATGAGCTGACTGACAAATTGGTTTACGGAAGTAGTTTCCAGAATGTGTAATGATTTGAAGTTGTCACCCTGAGTTGAAGTTGAAGCTTGCTCTGACTTGTTGATAAAGTGTTTGGCACTAAAATGTGGCTGTACTGTAATAATATTAGATTTATTGACACCCTTAAACATCTCTTCTCATCTTCTCCAGCAGCTGTTGAGAAAGACTCGTACTTACATCGTCTGTGTGATCAGTATTTGATTTATTATAGATCAGGTAATTACACTATCTGTGCCCTCTGGGTCTGAGTGAAGGAGGATGAAAAGACGCCGCAGAGCGGGTTTTATCTGGCAAAAATCAGCAAAGCTTTCAGAATCCACATCAGTTCAGTGCCAGCATGTCAAAACATTTACTTAAGCTGCAATTTAACTCTTACCTGGGATAATTAATTAAGGGATCCATTACAAATATTCTTGCTCTCAGCTATGTTTTGCGTCGTCCTCCTGAGATCTAGACCGTCGGGCGAAAAACAAGCTGACTAATCATCCACTGACATCGGTATTTATACTCCACTCGTGTGGCATAAATAAAGGGCTGTGTAAGGTAAATGTCTGCTATCAATACACTGCGATCAAACTATATCAATTATAACCAGCCCACAGGGGCAACTCCCTGTCAGTTCCTCCTCCCTCTTCAAACGGCATCAGTTATTGCCACGTATTGTGATCAAGTATTCAAAGCCTTTCCTCACATTCAGGGTACTCTGCAGCTGTTTTGGTAGTGATCACTGACCTGTGCACAAAATGTAGTTCAGATCATTACTCTAATAAAGAAACAAAGTGGTGTTGTGAGTCTATTTATGCAGATTCCAAAATCAACATCTATGAGTTTCAGAGATTCTTGTGGGTTTTGTTATTTTTGGTTGGGGCCAAGCTAGCTGATTCACAGTTAAGTTTAGCTTACAAAATGCTGGCCATGGCATCATATTTAGCATTTAAGAGTAAGAGTGGTTTAACATTGATCCAAACGCTGTCCTTGCAGCTAGATTTATATCTCTGTCTAAACATCAACTTTGTTTCTTTTTCTTTGAATTTCTGTTTTTCTTGTTTTTCTTTTTTTCTTTTTGATATTTCATAGTCTCAAGTCATCAATCTTGTCATAGTTTGTTCAGCTAATTTGCCTCTCAACAGACCAGGGAAAACACTGCTTCTGCCGAGTGTCTCCAGCCAACCAGCTGCTACGGAGTGATGGACACAGCTTGTACTTTCTCTGGATGTGTTGAATCAGCATCAATTTCATAATACCAAACAATACTGCTAAAGCAAGGGCTTTGATAACTGGGTCATAGGTCCATTTACAGTTGTGTTGAACTCATTCAGCAACGGATGTAAAGCTGACAGTCATTTATTGTCGAGAAAACCTCGTGATTATAACTTTAAATGTTTGTGAGACCTGCTCCACAGTATTCATGTTTTAGCCATATCCTGGTTTTCATCTTAATCAGGCTATCATGCTGACATGATGCATGGTAAATCTGTTTCCTTGTGTCTACTATAGATGATCATGAAGGTATTCAGGTCTGTGATCATCTGTGCAGTTCCGCCTTGTATTCCTGCTGTCTTCCCTATAAACCAAAATAACAAAACTTGAATAAACTGATTACATGCCAGTGTATTCTGGTTTCAATTATAGTACTCCAGGTAGTAATTTAGTTTCTCAAAACCAGGATAAGGATGGATCCAAAGTTCAGAAACAAGGATTTGACATGACCACACCTGATGGATAACAAAAAGACTCATACTAACAGGTTGTCAACAGATGGAAAAATGTAGTATAGTTTGGTTTGCATATTTCATAGATAACACGCCCACTCTCAGGTGTAGAATCTGAAATGAGGCCCAAAAGTTTATTATGGTTTTAAGTTTCAATCTCAAAAAAACTTAAGCCAGAGAGATATGTTGGTTTACACCTAGGTCCAACATAAAACCGAGTCTTCCTGTCCGTCTGCCCTCAGAAAACAGAGTGTGCTGTTTTTTCTCACAATAGGCTCTTAACTCAGACTGTGAACCTGTGTGTGTGTGTGGGTGCTGCATTCAGAAACTCTGTATTTTGGTTTCACTTCTCCTCACCTCAGTGCCAGTGTCAACACGGCTGTGGTTCTCAGACGCTGGCCGGGACTGATGATGATTTGCTCCACACCGCAAGCATCTCACCCTTTTCAGTCTGGGGGATGACAGGCCCTCTTATTTTTTGGATGCACTGCCTCCTTTTACACATACTGATCCACTTTAGCTCTCTACATATGCAAACTAACACAGGTTTTTCTGCTTAACTTGTTTCAATTTGGGATTTTGTTAAGAGAAAGTGTATTTGAGACTCTTTGATAAATTCTTTGGATCTGCCAAAAAGAGGCTTTGCACAGATTGAGTTTTCTCAAATAATAACTTTAGCAGTATCAGTTACAGTGTTCTCACATTGCTCGGTAATCCTGTTAACTTCCAAACATGGAAATGGATAAAACTTTCTCTGTAAAATGTATGCCTCAAGATGAATCTATTCAAGGAATTCATTAGAGACAAAGAGGCTAGGACTGTCTGATATGTGAGTCCATTAATTAAGGGATAATGTACAGTAGGGATGCAATGATATCAAAGTCTCACAGTACGATATTGTCATGGTATTAAGGCCACGGTACGGAATTATTGCGGTATTGTCAAAAAATAAGATGACTTTGAAAAAATGTCATAGTGTGGAAAATTAAGTGCCAGGAATTATAAGGATAAACACAGTTACTGTAATTGAACACAAGCATAATGCTCAAATGTTCTAATCACATGTATTACTAACTGTTTGGCCTCTTGGCTTCTTGGTTTCACATCAAGAATCTTTTCCGGGTGATTATTCATCAAGTTGCTTCTCATATTAATTGTATTCCCCAATTTATAGACGATCGCGGTCTGGCAGTGTCTGCAAACAGTTTGCTTCTCAGACTGGCCCACTCAATAGCGCCAGAAAAAACTACACTAGCAGGACTACTCCGAGTTCCTGTTTGATACCGTCACATGCCACAGCATTATTTTGAGAATTTTGAAACTAAGATACCGCAATATTTACAATACCGTTACATCCCTAATGTATAGTGAATGGGTGGTTATGCATATTAGACTTCCAACAGGGTGAGCAGGACAATGATGTAGAACTGACGACAGAAACTAATGTTTTTGTCTCAATGGTTACCGATGTGGAATGCTACCAGAAATTAACATTTTTGCCACAGTGTCAACAGGTAGAGGTGAAATGGGCAGGACTCTTCTCCACAGATTGATTTGATAAAATATATGTGACCAGACTGTCAAATACCAGTAACTTTCATCCAATCAGGGTTTGCTGATATTATGATATTTATTTTTTACACCAGAAGTGTTGTTAGTCACACCAGGAAAAAGAGAGGCAGCCTACTGAGACTTTTTCCACCTTTTCTGCAACATCTGGAGTAGACTGGCATTTTCCCCCTTCAGTCTCAGAAAGCATTTACCCTCACACACACACGCAGTAACACGTTTGCACACTTCATAAAACACAGAGTGAAAGAATTGCACACACAGTTCCTCTTACAAACCCTATCTCTCACATGTGTTTAGCTAAGCCCTCAGTGGGTCTTAATTGCCACCTTGTTGTGGATTCTTTTAGCGCAGTGCTGATTGATTGGGGATCAGGGTCCTAATATGACTCATCTGGGACAGAACCTTTGACATGGCCCGGTCCCAGGGCGCTGACACTGTTTGAAACCAGAGATCCCATCACAGCCCCTCTCACGGAGGCTGGATGCCTCTCTGCTAAATGCTGCTCAGGTCAGGGGGCTTCACACACACATACAGACCCCCCCCCCCCACACACACACACACACACATTCACACACGTGGGGACTGTCATGATATGAAGCCAGTTTAAAACATTAAGTAATTTACACTATTAGCAATGTTAAAGACATAAGTCTGTCACTCTACCACACACAGTGAGTTTTATACAACACTCATTATGGACACAGCTTTCACCCCAGTTTGGACAGGACCCACTTCCTGTTTCCTGTTTCCCAGAATCCCCTGTGTCTGGCTGTAGGTGATCCCATTGGCAGGTCTGGTCAAGGTCATGTCTGGTTAAGTCTGTGCTTTCAGAAAATGTGTGTGTGTGTTTTGTGAATCGTGGTTTCCCCCTGAGGGGGTTACAAGGCCTAGAAGGGGTTTGGGGGGGTTTCCCTGAACTTTGCCCCAAACCTCCCCTGAACACACACTTAAACACACACTCTTAAAAGAAAAAAACACGCCTAAATGCAGACAAGTATGCACAGAAAGTGTTCTTTCTCTGCCCTTAGTGTTTGTATTGGAGTGTGTAAGAGAAACAGAGCTACCTCGAGTAGTTCTCAGGATCAGTAGGGCTTTTGTTTGCAGTTTGGACTCGCATCCTGCTCCCTGAGCCAGATTATATTTAGCAATTTGTAGAGATTAACAGAATCAATGTAGTTTGATCAAGAGGGTGTTCCCCTTTCAGTTGAATTTAGCGTATCAATCAGGTTTCTATTTATTGGTCCTGGCGCCTAACAAATTGTGTGCATATGACTGGAAGACATTTACGGCTGGAATGATCTAAAAGTCAATGCTCTAAATAGAAATCACAACTCTGCGTCAAAGCAATATTTGAACCAGGAAGACATTTGAATGTTCAGACGGCACAGATCTGGTCAGATGAGGACTGATGAGGTCCTTCTCATCACAATCATCCTAGAAATAAACTGAAAATAGTCCTTCACTGATTCTGACAGAAACTGACAAACTTGTCCAAAACAAATCAGTTTATTCTGTCCACATGGAGCCAACCCCATACTCCACTTACAATTCTGGTGTCCAAAGGATCTTCAACTTTGTAGCCTGTCATTTACCCTTTTGAAAAATCTAATAACATCTATCGAGTCATATCAAAACAGTCTTTAAATGACCTGAAAGTGAACTGTGTGCACGGAGCGAGCTCCAATGTGAATAGTCTCAGGCTGCTGGTGGTCGATGACAAAAGGAGCACATTTTATATTAAACTTGACGCCTGTTTTCATTCCTATTTTCAACTCACATATACATGTTACTTTTTCTTGTTTCTGGGATACATAATTGCAAAAGAATAACAAGAACATCCGTATAAACACAGAAGGCCACATATAATATAAACATACATATATAGACCATGTTGTAAATATGGCCAACAACTCTAAGAGTGTGTCTGGCCTTTGTACTGTTTGAGTTATGCTCTTAGTTGTACCATTTGTTTTGAAGAGGGGAGCAGCCTGTAGATTACCCTTTATTGGAAGATCAGGGGCTGTAGGCAGGGCTATCAATTTTCAACAACCACTAAAACAATGTTGTAGAGGAGTTACGTTGGCAGGGGAATCTGGAGCAACGCCTTGAACATGAGGTTGATGATGAGGAAGTTGGTTTAGATTTAAGAAAAATCATGGTTCTGGTTCAAATTCTGCAAGTGAACTGAATAAGTAAGGTAACATTTGAAGAAAAAGAAAACCCTTTTTAAATGGCCTCATTAACTAAATTAGCTGTAGAGACCAAAATCCGTTTTCTAGCAGGTTTCCAACATGATGGATTTGGAAAAATTCAACCCCCATGCTGGCTTTAAACATGTTTGGTTCTGATCTGAATATGGGACCCAATAGGGGTGAACTCACTATTGGAGACAGCCTCAAGTGGTCACTACATGAACTGCAGTTTTTGGAACTTCTGCGTAAGCTAAATTATGGAGACCCGTAGGTTGCTGGTTCTATTTACCCCTTTGTTCCGCCTCATAACTTTAGTTTGACTCATCTGATTAAACTTAACCAAGTACTATGAGGAGACCTCAGACATGCCTGAACTCTCTGAATATCGACTCTGATGTGGGTTGTATGTTAAAGCAGACAATACAATAACTGTAGTGATACACTGAGCTGAGGAGGAATAACCAGTGTATCAGTCATAAGTAGTCATCAGTCAGTCATACAGCTGCAGTGCATTCTGGTCTGATGAGGCTACTATCAATGGAAGTATTCATGGCTGCAAAGGAAGTTACCAAGAGTTTTATTTTCTGTGACTTCCCACAAAATCTGATATACTCCTCTGCTGATTAATACCTGAAGGAATAACAGAAAGTGTTTACACTTGATGGATACATACAAAGCATACTTTCATCATCTCTGACTTAACAGCTTTGTCTGAATGTGTGAAGGTATTATGTTGGATTTCCTTCAACCAGATGTAAGCCCTTTTTGTTTGTTTTCTGTGTCCTACCTACACCTTTGACAGCAGCGTGTGTAAAGAAGGATTATTTATTGGCTGCACAGTGCAACCGTGTTTGTCTTCCTTACAATATGGGCCTTTAGTGAGTCTTAATCGCTTTCATCAAGGATTACTCCACTTTCTCAGGAGCCCACGCTCCTGTACAGGCGTGTGCGTTCTTGTTTCTCGAGCACCGTCAGTAGCTAGCCAGCCAAAACATGTGTCCTCCTGTCTTCTTTAAGTGTCTGCCTTTGTGTGTTCGGATTGAGATCTGTGATCTAGGCAATAAGCGGTCATAAATCATGCAGGACACTGTGTGTGCGTGGGTGTATGTGTGTGTATGTAGTGAGGGGTGGGGCGGTTACATGCTGTCTCAATCACAGAAGTTGCTCCGCTCTCGGCTATCTCCTTTCTCCCGTAATGTCTTTTGTGCTCTCTCTGCTTTTCCTGTTATTATTATTTCCACACGGATGTTTCTAGTTAACCTGGAGTCAAATCAAGATGAAAAGGAAAGACAGGAATTTTTATAGTGACAAGAATCAGACACGGGCCTAAAGGTTTTATACTGCTCTTGGGCAAAAAAAAAAAAAAAAAATTAAATAAATAGTAATAATAATAATAAAAACAACAACAACAATAATAACAATAACAATAAAATATTGTGAATAATGTAAGTTATTGTTCAGACATATCCATTTACCTGGATCTATAATTTAGTAGTTGCAAGTTAAAAAAAGGCCACATTTTGTAATGAGGAAGTGGCAACAATCACAGCCAACAAACACTGATTAATGAACTGAAAAAACATAAATATTTCATAAAAGGTGATGATATTTTCCCAGTAATTCCAAAGAGCTAAGTTGTGGTAAAAACACTGATAATATAATGTGATTTTAGTATTGTCCTCTTTTTTTGTGCTTTCCCAGACCCCTTGCGCTCGCTATCCGTCACTCATTTGTTTTCAGGGATCTCTACAACCATTAGGTCAGAGATAAGTTAAACAAATCTGCCCTCTCGTCCCTGTAATGGATTCTACTGTCTAACTGCTGGGCTCCATTTGTTTGTATGCGTCTGTCCAAACAGAACTGGGTTTATGTTAGGTTTAAGGACACACATTAGCCTCCTGTCCTGCTAATTGACAAGCTGATTGACACTCTCACTCCCCCAGCCCTCCTCCCCCCTTCCTGCACCCACGATACCCTGCAGTCCTCTGAGGAAGTGATGTCATCAGGTTGGGAGAGTTGTGAAGAGTGATGGGATTGATGTGGGGTCCTTTCATGCATGTCTTATCTCCATGTGCACGTTAAGCCTGTTATTAAAACTCTTCAGCATCATCCGTAGCTGTGACTTGTAGCCTGCAAAGACTGCAGGACTTACAGCAAACACTTCAGCACTTTTACACAACTAAGACCATCTTAGAGTCTTTTTATGGATTATTTAAGATACGATCTCCATGCAGGTAACATTTAGAGAAATGTTAAAAATAAATACATTGGCTTTCTATCTACGAGCCTACTCCTTCTTCTCTGGGAAAATTCCTCAGACCTGGTGGAAGTGATGCATTTGAATGTACTGGCAGCTGCTGGTTTAGAATAAACACAAGCACTGTTTCTTAAACAGAGACAACCAACTTGCTTGTTGGCCACTGCGGACAAACATCAGTACATAATCTGCATCTTTTTCTTCCTGATGCAGATTTTTCTTTCTGTATGTGAGAAATTACAGATATATTAAATGTGTCTCCAGTATCAGTGCCCTCCTGATGCTTGCAAAAGAGGGTTAACCCCAAACTTTCTAAATCAAAATGATTGTATTGTTTACTTTGGATGGATGGATGGATGGATGGAATGGTTGGATGGATGGATGGATGGATGGATGGATGGATGGATGGATGGATGGATGGATGGATGGATGGATGGATGGATAGCCTTAAAATATGTGAATTTGGAGCAATGATTGTCTGCTGTGATTTGAATCAGGGCAGATTTTGTGAGTGCAAAACATCTTAACCAGAGTCAAGGCTCCAATACGTCCTGGTACACATCCCTGGTCGATCACTGACTGAGGCTTACACTTTTGTCGTTGTGATAACACAGGAAAGTGCAATCCATCCTTGTGGTGTTAAAACAGTTGTAAGTGTACTTGCATCCAATTTCTGTCCTCTTGAATGAAGACAATATTGTGTGAAGTACTAACAGTACAGTGTTGACATATTGAATACATGCTGTTACACGGTCCAGGCCCTGCTTAATTCTCCAGAGATGGGAGCGATAGCCACAGTAATAACTTTTCATTCAAGTTCAATATCCAGACTCAGTGTTTGACAGAATGCACTGCAGTTTTTCTCCAGCCCTCACACTCATGAATGTGCTACTGTACTTAAACTGGACCTCAGACAACAGCGCTGTTTTTGACCTGATCAGACAAAGGAAAAAGGCAGTACAGGAAGTCAATTTAAACATCTTTCAAAGGACAACAAGCAAGAGTAATTGTGACTTAATATTTTTTAATGCCAAATTAAATTTCAAAGCTGTATATTAACATTCTTCTAATATTTGAAGTTAGAAGAGAACTGAATCAGTCTACTTCTACACAACCACAATGTCCTTACACCATCATCTCTTATGTGTCTTTATCAGCTTGCTGTTTGTCTCCTCATCCCTCTCTGTGAATAAAGCAGTCAGTCACTGTAACTCGAGGACCTTTGAGATTTCTCCTCTCTGCATTGCAAGCTTTAAAGCGAATGCAGCACTGAGCAGCTCTTTGCTCACTGTTCAACCTCAGTGTGGTCATGGGCCACTGACAGCCTCCGACCCAAGTCAACCTCAGCCTCTGGATATTTTGGCTCCCTGTCAGAAAATATCTTTGCACACTGCAGTCAGTAATGCAATCGACAAATGACCTATGATAATTAAGATTTTTTACAAAGACACACTTACATATGGCCTCATGCAGGGCCGGATACATGAATCACTTCTCTAAAGTTGTATTATGCGATATATCAATATTTCACCATTGTATCCTGCCTTTATGATTTGCTTATGTTTTGTGATACCTGTTATTACTGTAAACAGGTTCAATAATACTGAACAGATCTTGTTTTATCATGATTGTTTTAAATCGTCTTTCATCATCTGTGTTGGAGATACTTTAAGGAGAGGACATGCAGTCTGATGAGGACACCGACCTCCTGATTGTTCTTTGTTTTCTCTCTCTCATCCCCTCTGCCCATCCGTTTCTCTGCAGATCCACAAGTGTCCTGGATTAGCAGCTGGACACATTCCCTTTTAATAGACACACAGAGACACACACATACACACAACATGTATAATGCATAAACACGTTCACCAATACCCTCTTAAAGGGAAGAATGTGTTATATTTACTGAGTCGTTGAGCTCATTTGTTTACAGCATTATAACACGCAAATGTCCAGGAAATGAATTACGATTACACTTTAAATCTGATTTTGGTTATCTATACACGTTTTTGCACTTAGCTTTAACCAACGTTTATCTCACATCCCAAGAGCATCACATCACACTGATTTTTCACATCTGAAGTGTTAAATTCTGCATATTTCCTCAATGCTTGTACTTTTAAAAATCAGCATGTGCATAACCAAATCTCTATTTTAAATTTTAAATAATTGAACTTTGCTAAGTGATTGACACAGTCTACTCAGTTGAAACTAATGGAAACCAGTAGCTAAATGGAGAGTAGAAAAACATAAAGAAATACTTTGCATCATAAATTTGTCAGAATATAAAATTAACATTTTTTTTGTCACTTACTTCCTTTTATTGGCCTGTTTGTTGGGAAAAAAACATGTTGCTTATCATTTGATAACCAAGCAGCTTCACTAGTATTGTGAAGAAAATAGTACAAACATATTCACCCTGTTTTTTAGGTTTATTTCAACTTGTTTCTCTTAGTTTGTTTATTCAATAATCCCCAAAATGATTATCCAAACAGCCAACATCCATTCCAGGTCATTGCTGTTCTAACGGTCAACAAAAAAAAAGTGTTTTTCAGGACTGGGACGTTTCTTCAATAACAACAAAAATACATGTAACATAATTCAAGATTTATTACAGTTCAGAATACGACCACTGACCTCACTGTTCTCTTCACATGGCACTAACAGCAGCTCTTGGAAAAATCACACTGACACCTGAAATGTCCCCAGTATCCATCCCCTGCCTCCTCACCCTAAAATCTGAACTCTGTATGTCCCCCCAACAAAGAGTGTTGAGTTTCACCTCCCTTTAACCCCAAATGTTCACTCAAACCCACCATCCAAATCCATAGCGGCATCTTAGTTTACATAATGAGGGCAGAGAGATTTGATCCCTGATCTAAATAGAAACCAAAGTTTAGAACCAACAAAGAAATCTGGGTCAAGAAGATGTTTGTGTATCATTTAATAAAGCAAGCTAGTCCTCCAGTAATAATATTAAGCACTTTTTAGGTGTTTTGTCAAACAGAAGATTTATTGCGTCCAGCTGTGCTTTTAGGATGAACTGAAAACTGACATCATTTTCTAATCCGTCCTTACTTTAGTTGGTTGTGAACATTTTTTAAGAGGAGTTTTGTAGGAAAGAGCATCATGTAGAGAAACACAGAGAAGAAATGAAGAGAATTAAATCACTCTGAATGAATCACACATTTTTGTGGGCTTTTAACTTTTTCAACTCTAAAAAAGACTTTCTTTCTTGTAAGTGGTTCAGCTGTAAACCATCCTTAATCCTTAACCCTTGTTCCTGCGGTCAAGGAAGCAGTGTGTGTGTGTGTGAGTGTGTATGTGTGTGTGTGGTTTTGCTTATTTTCTATTGCATATTTATAATATAACTTCAGAGCGTACTCTAAAGGTTGATATAACATGAAATGTTTTATTTTATAACAGGAAAAAGAGTGTATTTTTACAACAGCTGTTTTTTTATCATAACTTTAAACATATGTTGATTTGATATTAAACTTTTCACGTCACACCTTAATCATTGTGGTGAGTTTGAGACCTGTACCTGGATCAATACTCGCACGTGAAAGTAGAATACAGCTTATTTGTTTTTCATCCTGCTATCTTCTAATGCACATTGTTTCCGGATATCTATCATCAACACTCATGAGAAAAAATGTGTAGATATTTCACATATTTGCATATATGCCAAAACTGATTTTGTCTGTTTATAAATGTAACCTTCACTGTCCTACTTACTTTATCGGAAATAATGAAATTAGGAACAGTAAAGAAAAAAATGGGAACATTTAATTATTTATAATTCTCTTTCCCCAGTCACTTGCTACCTCATATCACCTGCACAGTTTTTGAAAACATACAGAAAGTAGTCACAACCTGTCAGGATGTTTTGAAAATCCTTGCTGAGGTGACAGCCACCCCATGTCACCCTACTGGCAGCACCAAGGTGTGAAAGTATTTCAGCAGATAGATGTGACTCAGAGTGCTGCTGCTCAGGAAGCTCTCCTGCATGAATAATGAGGCTGAATGAAATGTAACTGGTCAGTAAATCAGGGTCCTCATACCTTGTTTCAGCTCTGTGGTGAGGCTCTCTGTTCTGCTGGGTCTGGATTATAGATCTGGACTCAGAGGGAAACTCCTCTCCTTGTAATTAACTGCTATAAAACGTTACACAGCGAGCTTGTGGCGTTGGTGTGTAAAATAAAAGGCCTGAACAGCCCGAAACTGTTTACACAAATAGCAACCGCACTTGGCTCTCCCGGCCTGGAATAGCTTTCACACACACACACAGAGAGAAACAAACAGCTACACAAAAACAAAACTCGAGGAAAAATTCTATAAAAACCTCACATGATTAGAAGATCCGTCTTTCTTAACAATCTTTCATTTTGGACTTGTTATGTCTGCGACTCTCAACAAGAAAGAGACTCTTAAATAATCCTCTCAGACATGTTTCAGTCTAAAAAGAAACGATGATATAGAAAACAGCGAGGTCCGTCTCGTGATTTGTGCGGAGCTGGTTTGGTTGAGGCAGTGAGGACCGGTCTGAGTTGTAATTTGACTGCAGGGATCCGGCTGCATTGTGGCGGATCGTCTGCTCTCCCTTCTCATTTACTTGTCTGTGTGTGGTGTGTGTGTATGTGGATATGTGTGTGTCCGCCGTCCTCTGTGACGCATAACTAAACTTACCTCTCAGCTGCACGGACACATTCCAGCTCTGGATTTATATAATATATGTAAGTGTGTGTGTAATTTGTGTGCAGATTTGGGAAGTACTGAATACATGTTACTCATATAGATTAAATTTTCTTTAAAGGTAGCTTTCTGGTAATTTAACTATTTATTTATAATATCGGAATAATTCAGGCTGTGCAATCCCTGTTTGTCAAAAGCCATTTGCAGCTTTCTGCAACACTCTTGCATGTGTTTTCTATATTGGTATTAAAAGAAAACAAACAAACAAACAAATTAACCTAACCAAACTGGTTAACTTCTTAATCAACTAACACTCTTCAGCCCTAATATTAAAGAATGTGTGTTTATAGTATGTTTTCATTTTGGGTTAAGTTGCATGATTCAATATCCAGTTTTTATTATTTATTTATAGGAGATCTGTTGGCAGTAGGCTGGATTGTCAGTGGCAACTCTGGCTGGATTTTCAAGACTAAAGAAACATGTCAAACATAGCGCTCATTATTTGGACATGCTAACAAATATTCCTGGAAGTTTATTGGCTTTTATTTTGATATCAAGTAATCCTACTTGGTGCAATCCTTGCACTGTTGGATGAATATTATAATGTTAAATTTTTTCTGTTTTACAACAGTTAACTGATGAGAAGGTGAACCATTTTGCAAAAGAAATGAACAAATAAATAAAATTAAAAAACCTGAGAAAGCAGCATTTTAAATTACTTATTTCTTTTTTTTCATTATTGTTATTTTAGGTTTTTTTTGCCTAGATAAGTTCATTTTTTTTCATATTTTTTGACACAGTAACATCAGTCTGATCACTTTTTGTAGAGCAATTTAAGTTACTTAATCTCGTCAACTTCAGACTTTATCTTGAGTTTACCTGACATGATTTCTCTCCCAGGTAGCTTTGCTGTAGCTAAACCATCCAGTGAAAGTTGGTTGCACAGTAGTTTTTCCCTTCATTGTGTGTTTGTGTCTGCCTTTTGCTATTCTCTCTCATTACATTCAGAACGGTCAAGCCTGATCAATAAATAATCCTTCAAATCAGTCAACAACTTTTCACTCTGGCTCCGGACTCTTTCCACACAGCTTTAATGTCAGACGTGATATTTTCTTCTAAAGAGATGATTCTCTTTGCCAAAGGAAAATATCTCATGTAGCAGTTTGTGGCTTGATGAAGGGGTGCGAAGTTCTCTGCAGGCTCACCACAACATGAACTCATTATTAGCTGTGTCCACATTTTAGTAGGAAATTACATATCCAAGAGATAAAACCAGCTTAAAACAGTATTAAGCTGTAAATGTGCTGTTACCATATCTCTATGGAATCAAGAGTATGCAGACCACTACCCTATAGTTCTGTGTGTGTGGTGTGTGTGTGTGAGCCTGTGTGTCCGTGTCTGGTAAGCTCATTTAGATGTGCACAGACAGGGGTAGAAGAGAGAGCGCTGACCTTGACCCTTCAGTCACTTAACACTCCTCAGAGAGACGCAACCTCATGACCCCGTACTCGCACCAACTCACACACACTTATTAGGCAGTGTGATTTTTGTAAGTTTCTGCCCACATGGGTGTTCATTTATTTGTGTGTGTGCGTGTGTGCGTGTGTGCTATGGCTGTGCTCAAACTGAAGACTTCAAAGGGTTCCAACTGTTCCAACTCAGAATTTAAGCTCCACAAACCTGCATTCTTTCCAAAGACCAGCAGTGGGCGACTCCACTGGATTGTATAAAAATAGTGGGGGAAATGATCCTACTTCTCTACATATTTATCAGTCAACATTTCCCTAACAGGCTTATGGACTCAATCAAAGGTCCTCACATTTCAACACCAGAGGAGAAGTCAAGTTTAGAAAAATATAGAGAAAAGAGTCTGCTTCAAAACCAGATGCAGACATCTTGGCTTGTGTCAGTATCAAGCAGCAACCTCCAGCTGTGAGAATTGAAGCCAATGTAGAAGTGTTAAAAACTGCAGTTCATTGAGTGTCCGCTTGAGGCTGGCTCCGCAAGTACCAGAAACCACATACACACAAATTTTCTATCTTTACAGCAGAAATAAACGTGTAGCCTGGTACAAAAAACGAGTGTAGTCTGGATAGCTAATTTCTTGATCGGCATACACTGTACGGGGTGAATTTTTCATACCGCAATAATTTCGTAGATATTAAAATTACGTATATTACAGTACGACAGGCAAAGCTGACTTGACTGACAGGCATGAACACTGTAGCTGTTGGTTAGGAGGCTCAAACCCTGCCTCTTTACGTCACACTAAGTTAGGTTGAGTTCAGCATTACCAATATGGCTCCCGTCTACAATTGGCTTCAAAACAGCAATTCAGAAACAGATGGGTGATGTCACGGATACTACGTCCATTATTTATACAGTCTATGGTCAATATGTATGATCTGCTAAATGCAGTTCTGTATAGATATATTAAAACATAAGAGTAAGAACATTCATTTATGGGTGAAATAGCACTTTTAAACTGTTTGTTTAAATGTAAAAGAGCCAGCAGCACCTGAACCTCTCTGCAGCGTTTATGTCTTTTAAGAGCAGATGGACACTTTGCATGGTAATTAGTGTAATTGGTACACCGCTTGTAAAATACCTGACACTGCAGTCAACAAAGGCAGCAGACAAGGATGAATTAAAGTGTGCTGAGCCTCAAGATGCTCTATTTGAGGATGTTAATGAAGCATTGAGTGTTTTTCTAAACTAGGAAAGTTGAAAATCACAGCCCAAGATTTGGAGTAGCTGTTTCAGAGTCCTGGTTTATGTGAGTGAGTGTATTTTCATGAGTGTTACTGTCTGGTCACTTTAATTAGAGTACTTCTGTATAACAATGCTCAGGACTTTGTATCTGAACCATCCAGATGCTGCAGTGTGTTTATTTCATGCTGCCTGTTCTGTCTTTGCACATGCGCAGTAGCATCATGCACTTCCTTTTATATATGCTGTGGTTCTTCCTGGTCTTTAAGTCCCCATATTTAAAGCACATGGCACAAGCCTGCTATAGTCAGCAGCATGTGGTTTGTGTGCGTGAGGGAGTTGGTGTGCGTGTGCATGTATGAATGACAAACAAGAGAAGTTACAGATCAGAGGTAAGAGAAAAACAAGAGAGAGGCAGTATGAAGATGTAAGAACAAGGTATAAATAGAAAGTCTATCCAGAAAGAGAATAACAATAAATCTCTTAAATAAACAAAACTTGTGAAAACATGATCATCAAATCCCTTCTCCCTCTTTCTCTCTCTGCATGTGTTTCAGATTATGGCTCATGATGACATCTCTCTGCCATAAACAGGACTAAAGTCAAACATTAATTCCTAATGTGGTTTTCATCTGTGGTGTTAAAGGGGATGTGTGTGTGTGTGTGTGTGTGTGTGTGTGTGTGTGTGTGTGTGTGTGTGTGTGTGTGTGTGAGTGTGTGAGTGTGTGAGTGTGTGAGTGTGTGAGCGTGTGAGTGTGTGAGCGTGTGAGTGTGTGAGCGTGTGAGCGTGTGAGTGTGTGTGTTTCAGATCTTTGCCTCTGACTTGAATGTGATTTATGTTGAGCCAAGCAAAGAGAGAGCTGTGGTTAAAGAGACCAGCAGTAAGACTCAAACTGTCAGGATTCTCAGACTGGATGTCATTCAATAAAGAAATCATTAAATTTGAATCATAAATTAATGAATTAAGAAAGAATCCATCTCTAAAGTAAAGTCAGGTTGTGCAAAGCCCGATAAAAAAGGGTGTAAGCATTCATCAGGACAAAAACAATAATCATCTAATAAATGGAGACATTTTTCAGACAACTGTCAGCTGCAGCAGAAAGATCATAGATAAAACTTCAGGATCCTTTAGTCACACAGATTTATTTCAATAAAGTCATTACACTGAAGTGACATTCTTAGTTGTTCAAGTGTTCAGAAACAATGTTCTCCTTCCACTGAAGTGCCACTTGTTCATGTAGTGTTTAAACTTAGACTGACCTCTAGTGGAAACTCAGCGCATTGCAACAACTAGTACTATCTGTCTCACCACTGTCACTATCTCTTTTCATCTCTCTTCATCTCTCTCTATCCCACTTCCCAGCCCCAACTCGATCAGAGCAGACGTGTGTCTAACATGAGTCTGGTCCTGCTCGAGGTTTCTGCCTGTTAAAAGAAGTTTGTCCTTGCCACTGTAACTTTCTAAATGCTGCAAAGTGCTCTGCTCATGGTGGATTTAGATGAGATCAGAGTCCTGTCTCTTTAAGATGGGACTGGATCTTATCATGTCTTGCTGTTGGGTATGTTTTAATATTATTACATAGAATAGTCTAGACCTGCTCTGTTTGGAAAGAGTCTTGGGATAACATTCATTGTGATTTGGCGCTATATAAATAAAGATAGATTGATTGATTGACGTACTTCATGTGATGTTGCAATATTTCAACTTGAACTTTAAATTAATCCAAAAACGGTGGTTTGAGAAATGTTACATACATATGTATAATTAAACTAACCCTAACCTCTGCTTCCTGTCTTTCTGTGTGTGTTTCAGGGAGTATATTGATGAAGAGGGATTCTGTCAGCCGTACAGAGGGATTGCCTGTGCACGCTTCATTGGCAACCGCAGCATTTTTGTCGACTCGCTGCAGATGCAGGGCGAGATTGAAACCCAGATCACAGGTGAGAAACAAGCATGAGCAAAGAGTGGGTTCATCCCCTTTACCTGCAAAAAATCCTCTTCAATTGCACTCCTCCAGAAGGTCTAACTAGACGTCTACTTGTGCATTATTTATTTTTCTAGTGCTTTGGTTTTTCTTCCTAATTTTTGTGCATTTTCAAACTAGTTTCCAACCAGATTCAGTTTGGATGTACACATCTTTTGCAACATAGATGAATCCACAATGGCTGTTCACTTTAGACTTCAAAACGTTCAGCGCAGTGACCAGTCTGATGGTCAATTCGCACACATTCTATCTAATATGGCTATATATTTCTGTGTCTCTGCTTCTGAGATTTTACTGGCTGTGTTGTAGTCCTGTTGTAGTGTGCATATGTCCTCAGAGGTTATTCTGGTGTGTATTTTATTTACATATGTGCAGCCATCAGCCTCTCTGCTGAACGGTTTAGGGACAGCTGGGTCATGAACTCAGACTCGAGTCTGAAACATCAAGGACAAGTGAAAATAATGATTTATGACACCACAGGATTGTCCTGTAAACCCAAAGTAGGACTGTAAATCATTTACCATACACTCACTTCTGATTGCTATTCCTCATCTTGATTCAAAATCAGTTTCACTGATCCTTCGTGTTTCTGTGTTCAAGCAGCACGTTCTGCAGGATCTCCTGGATCACTGCCAGCTTGAGTTATCCAGTTTATAATCGCTCGTCTTTCTCTCCATCCCCCGCAGAGCTGCTTTCCTGATAATCATAACCACAGAAAAACACATGTTTGCAATAACTCTGCAGCCAGACGGTGAATCATGCATTTAAAGCTGCAGCCTACTTTGTCAGTTTCTCTCTTTGATCCTTTGTAGGTTTAGTGTTCAAAAGTTGAAGGCAAAGTGAGCAATAACAAGCAGCCGAATGATACCTCACTCTGTGAGGAGATGGTGTTCTCATATGTTGTGAGCTAAAGAAGTCTCTGTAACCTCTCTCTGGGACATCACATCTGTATCTTATGTATTTAGTGACAATATTTCCGAACAGTAGACCAAAAATGTCGCTCCATCCTGCAGTCAGTGCTATGATAATTCATCATACTCACTTGGTGGCCATGCTCAGAGATAGGAAAACTATGGCAAACTAGGGATGGATGGGACAAATATATATAATTCGAAAACCTCTTGATTTGCTTTCTCAGCAAAGACAGTTATCGTCTGGAGAAATATCATATAATATTTCAGGTTAAACCACACATTTAACAACCCAATGTAGTACCTGCGTGAGTCACATAGCTAGCTTAAGCATTTTAACCTGTTTTTAGCAAACATAGCAGTTAGCAACCTCATTAAACACAGAACATTGTAAGTAAGACAGGGATGTGAGCAGTACATGTTTTATGGGAAGGGGGTTCCCCAGCTTACAGAGTACAAGCTTGACCCTAACATGGAATTTCCCAATTTCACACTTAAGTCAATTTATTTTTTATTTTTAGAAATGTAAGAAGAAAAAAAAGTCTCATGTTTTATAAGACTCACAGAAAAAGCATACCTACACCAATTCAGGCTGTTTATTTTAGAGAAATATAAAAATACATATTAAAACTTATTAAAAACTTGAGCTACAAAAGCTTCTCTTCTTTCATATGTTTTGATGAATGTATTTAACTAATAATGGGGATATGCAGAATGCAGAATATAATTTAATACCAAAAGAATAAACAAAAACGTACTCAACATATTTCCAAGAAACTAAACCCAAAAAGTGGAAAATGGAAAACAAGGAAACACTAGGAAAAAACAACGAACATAGAACACAAGGAAGACGTTATGATCCAAAACAGGACAGGGGAAACAGAGAAACTAAATACACAGGGTAATCATCACAGGTCTGGACACAGGTGAAACTAATCAGGTTAATCAAAAAGGAGGGAAACACACAAGGGCAGGAAGTAAAACTAGACTGGAAAGACAGGGATCAAGAACTACAAAATAAACCAGGAAACACATTAGACTAGACTTAAACACAAGGAAATACACACAAGAGAATACAATACAGGACATGGATCATTAATAACACAAGGAAGAAATAAGATAAAAAAATAAATGAATGATGCTACAATGTGGTTTAGATTTATATTATTATTTATAAATTCCTTTTCTTCTCTCTCCAGCGGCCTTCACCATGATCGGTACATCCAATCACTTGTCCGATCGTTGCTCCCAGTTTGCCATCCCCTCCCTCTGCCACTTTGCCTTCCCGACCTGCGACCGTAGCACGGGGGTCGACAAACCTCGAGACCTGTGTAAGGACGAGTGCGAGATCCTGGAGAATGACCTTTGTAAGACGGAGTACATCATCGCCCGCTCAAACCCCATCATCCTGAAGAGACTGAAGCTGCCCAACTGTGAGGACCTGGCTGCCTCCGACAGCCCAGAGGCCGCCAACTGTCTGAGGATTGGCATCCCCATGGCTGAGCCCATAAACAAGAGTAAGACCTGCTGTATACATGACCCCACATGACAATGATGTAATGTTAGCAAGCAGAATAGAACAATATGTCCCCTGTTGTAGTAAAGAAATTGATAATGTGAGTCACAAACCAAATTTTCTCCTCCCCCAGATCACAAGTGCTACAACAGCAGCGGGTCGGACTACAGAGGGACGGTCAGCATGACGAAGTCAGGGCGACAGTGTCAGCCGTGGAACTCTCAGTACCCTCACAGCCACACGTACCTGGCTCTTCGCTTCCCCGAGCTCAACGGGGGACACTCGTACTGCCGCAACCCTGGTAACAAACACGAGGCCCCCTGGTGCTTCACACTGGACGAGGGGGTCCGCATGGAGCTCTGTGACATCCCCATCTGTGGTGAGGGCACTGATTTGTTTCTTAAGAATGCCAGTCATGTAACAACCTACATTACAGATCTGATATTATTCCTCTCTTAATTGTTTTCATAAAGACCATAAAGACAAGTCCAGCGGCAGCAACATGGAGATCTTGTACATCCTGGTTCCCAGTGTGGCCATCCCGTTAGCCATCGCTCTGCTTTTCTTCTTCATCTGCGTTTGCCGCAACAACCAGAAGACAGCCCGACCTCCGGCCCCTCGTCAGCCCAAACCAGTGAGGGGACAGAACGTGGAGATGTCCATGCTCGCTACTGCGTACAAGCCCAAGGTAGAGGAGCACAGTCACTGCATGTTAATGTCAGAGTCGGCACGTCTGCTGCCTCACTGAGCCTTCACACACGAGCACATTCTTCATTTTGCATCTGCTCGTCAGTCACTGCTCACTTTGGTTTAGCATGCCGTGTCTCCTGTCACTCTACGGCCAGCAAAAATATGATCACAATCATTTCTCTACATTGATCCATACATCAGTTTGAGGTAATTACGCGTGGAACATTGGGTCTTCAAAAGCACGTGGTGCAGTCAGACGAAGGAGTCAGAACGCTGGCATGGCCCTCTATGTGTCAACAGGGATATGTTGCAGCATGCTGGAGTGCGGTGTGTGTGTATGTCTATGTGCTTCAGATCTGTATCATCAGAGCTCAGCCGCTCCAGGAATGCTACACTGCAGCCCTCTCCTGCTCTGTTTATTTCTCTCCATCTCTCCGTCTCTGTTTCCACATCTCTCCTCCTCTCACTTCATCCATCTCTCTTTGTTTCTCCTACCTCCATCCCTTTGCCTTTGCTCCTCTTCTCGTCTTTCATTGAACCCTCTTTGTAATGTAGATCATCAAGCCGCTTCTCTGCCAGCCAGCCAGCACATAAGCTCAGTGTATCACGTTTCCTTCAAGGTCGCACGCTCAGTCATCCCCCTCAGTCTGTTTATCTTTTTCCACATTATTCTGTTGGTGGCGAGTTATCTAGACAGCCCGTCTGCAAACCGGAGCTTATTCTCAAGGTAATGTGTATAATATTACCATCAACAGCTCTAGAAAGAACTGCAAAATGTCAATGAAGCGTCAAAAGCCATTAATATCTGTGGTTTATTTAATTTTTCAGCGATGGAGCAAATGTTTCCCTGATGTAGAAAGTCTGTTTCTCCTCGCTGTGATTTGTGTCTGTGAAGAGTTGAAGGAAAAAGGGATCAAAGAAAGTTTTGTAAGGGTGACAGCCATAACATTTTGCAATTTAACAGTGAATTTAAAAAGGGCTTTGTGGACAACAAGGGTCTGAAACATGGATTACACATATCAGAACAAATAAGAATCACTTTTAAGATTTAAAAAAGGAAAAGGAGCTTTCACAAAACTAGAGTTCTTTCTGTCCACATTTCAGGGATCTAATGTTGATTTTCTACCAGAAACAGATAATAATTTACAGCTGCCCTGAATAAATACGTTGCTAGTCACCAAGTTATTGTTGCTTTAAGTCATTGGTTGAAAAGGTTTAGGGTTAGGGTTAGGGTTGTGATTAGAGTTAGGGTTAGGGTTGTGATTAGGGTTAGGGTTGTGATTAGGGTTAGGGTTGTGATTAGGGTTAGGGTTAGGGTTGTGATTAGGGTTAGGGTTAGGGTTGTGATTAGGGTTAGGGTTGTGATTAGGGTTAGGGTTAGGGTTGTGATTAGGGTTAGGGTTGTTGTTAGGGTTAGGGTTAGGGTTGTGATTACCGTTAGGGTTAGGATTGTGATTAGGGTTAGGGTTGTGATTAGGGTTAGGGTTAGGGTTGCGATTAGGGTTAGGGTTGTGATTAGGGTTAGGGTTGTGATTAGGGTTTGGGTTAGGGTTGTGATTAGGGTTAGGGTTGTGATTAGGGTTAGGGTTAGGGTTGTGATTAGGGTTAGGGTTAGGGTTGTGATTAGGGTTAGGGTTGTGATTAGGGTTTGGGTTAGGGTTGTGATTAGGGTTAGGGTTGTGATTAGGGTTAGGGTTAGGGTTGTGATTAGGGTTAGGGTTAGGGTTGTGATTAGGGTTAGGGTTAGGGTTAGGGTTGTGATAAGGGTTAGGGGTGTGATTAGGGTTAGGGTTGCGATTAGGGTTAGGGTTAGGGTTGTGATTAGGGTTAGGGTTGTGATTAGGGTTTGGGTTGTGATTAGGGTTTGGGTTAGGGTTGTGAGTAAGGTTAGGGTTAGGGTTGTGATTAGGGTTAGGGTTAGGGTTGTGATTAGGGTTAGGGTTGTGATTAGGGTTAGGGTTAGTGTTGTGGTTAGAGTTAGGGTTAGGGTTGTGAGTAAGGTTAGGGTTGTGATTAGGGTTAGGGTTGTGATTAGGGTAAGTGGCCGGATTAGGGTTAGGGTTAGGGTTAGGGTTGTGATTAGGGTTAGGGTTGTGATTAGGGCTAGGGTTAGGGAGGTGATTAGGGTTAGGGTTAGGGTTGTGATTAGGGTTAGGGTTGTGATTAGGGCTAGGGTTAGGGATATGATTAGGGCTAGGGTTAGGGATGTGATTAGGGTTAGGTTTAGGGTTGTGATTAGGGTTAGGGGTGTGATTAGGGTTAGGGTTGTGATTAGGGTTAGGGTTAGGTTTGTGATTAGGGTTAGGGTTGTGATTAGGGTTAGGGTTGTGATTAGGGTTAGGGTTGTGATTAGGGTTAGGGTTAGGGTTTTGATTAGGGTTAGGGTTGTGATTAGGGTTAGGGTTGTGATTAGGGTTAGGGTTGTGATTAGGGTTAGGGTTGTGATAAGGGTTAGGGTTTTGATTAGGGTTAGGGTCAGGGTTGTGATTAGGGTTAGGGTTAGTGTTGTGATTAGGGTTAGGGTTGTGAGTAAGGTTAGGGTTGTGGTTAGGGTAAGGGTTGTGATTAGGGTTAGGGTTGCGATTAGGGTTAGGGTTAGGGTTGTGATTAGGGTTAGGGTTGTGATTAGGGTTAGGGTTGGGGTTAGGGTTAGTGCTGTGATTAGGGCTAGGGTTAGGGATGTGATTAGGGTTAGGTTTAGGATTAGGGTTGCGATTAGGGTTAGGGTTAGGGTTGTGGTTAGGGTAAGTGTTGTGGTTAGAGTTAGGGTTGTGGTTAGGGTAAGTGTTGTGGTTAGAGTTAGGGTTGTGGTTAGGGTTAGTGTTGTGGTTAGTGTTAGTGTTGTGGTTAGAGTTAGGGTTGTGGTTAGGGTTAGTGTTGTGATTAGGGTTAGGGTTGTGATTAGGGTTAAGGTTAGGGTTGTGATTAGGGTTAGGGTTGTGATTAGGGTTAGGGGCCGGATTAGGGTTAGGGTTGTAATTAGGGTTAGTGTTGTGATTAGGGTTAGGGTTAGGATAGTGATTAGGGTTAGGATTAGGGTTGCGATTAGGGTAAGGGTTAGGGTTGTGATTAGGGTTAGGGTTAGGATTGTGATTAGGGCTAGGGTTAGGGATGTGATTAGGGTTAGGGTTGTGATTAGGGTCAGGGTTAGGGTAAGGTTTGTGATTAGGGTTAGGGTTGTGGTTAGGGTTGTGATTAGGGTTAGGGTTGTGATTAGGGTTAGGGTTAGTGTTGTGATTAGGGTTAGGGTTGTGATTAGGGTTAGGGTTTGTGATAAGGGTTAGGGTTTTGATTAGGGTTGGGGTTAGTGTTTTGATTTGGTTAGGGTTAGGATTGTGATTAGGGTTAGGGTTAGGGTTTTGATTAGGGTTAGGGTTGTGATTAGGGTTAGGTTTGTGATTAGGGTTAGGGTTGTGATTAGGGTTAGGGTTTTGATTAGGGTTAGGGTTAGGGTTTTGATTAGGGTTAGGGTTGTGATTAGGGTTAGGGTTGTGATTAGGGTTAGGGTTAGGGTTGTGATTAGGGTTAGGGTTGTGATTAGGGTAAGTGTTTTGATTTGTTTAGGGTAAGGGTTGTGAATATGGTTAGGGTTGGGGTTGTGATTAGGGTTAGGGATGTGATTAGGTTAGGGTTGGGGTTGTGATTAGGGTTAGGATCCTGATTAGGGTTAGGGTTGTGATTAGGGTTAGGGTTGTGATTAGGGTTAGGGTTAGGGTTGTGATTAAGGTTAGGGTTGGGGTTGTGATTAGGGTTAGGATCCTGATTAGGGTTAGGGTTGTGATTAGGGTTAGGGTTAGGGTTGTGATTAAGGTTAGGGTTAGGGTTGTGATTAGGGTTAGGGTTGGGGTTGTGATTAGGGTTAGGGTTAGGTTTGTGATTCGGGTAAGGGTTGTGATTAGGGTTAGGGTTAGGGTTGTGATTAGGGTTAGGGTTAGTGCTGTGGTTAGGGTAAGGGTTGTGATTAGGGTTAGGGTTAGTGTTTGGGTTAGGGGTGTGATTAGGGTTAGGGTTTTGATTAGGGGTAGGGTTCTTAGTAGGGTTAGGGTTAGGGTTGTGAATATGGTTAGGGTTGGGGTTGTGATTAGGGTTAGGGGTGTGATTAGGGTTACGGTTTTGATTAGGGTTAGGGTTAGGATTGTGATTAGGGTTAGGGTTAGGGTTGTGCTTAGGGTTAGAGTTAGGGTTGTGATTAGGGTTAGGGTTGTGATTAGGGTTAGGGTTGTGATTAGGGTTAGGGTTAGGTTTGTGATAAGGGTTAGGGTTAGGGTTGTGATTAGGGTTAGGGGTGTTATTTGGGTTGGGGTTGTGATTAGGGTTAGGGTTAGGGTTGTGATTAGGGTTAGGGTTGTGATTAGGGTTAGGGTTGTGATTAAGGTTAGGGTTAGGGTTGTGATTAGGGTTAGGGTTAGGGTTGTGATTAGGGTTAGGGTTGTGGTTAGGGTTAGGGTTGTGATCAGGGTTAGGGTTATGATTAGGGTTAGGGTTGTGATAAGGGTTAGGGTTAGGGTTGTGATTAGGGTTAGGGTTGTGATTAGGGTTAGGGTTGTGATTAGGGTTAGGGTTGTGATTAGGGTTAGGGTTGTGATTAGGGTTAGGGTTAGGGTTGTGATTAGGGTTAGGGTTGTGGTTAGGGTTAGGGTTGTGATTAGGGTTAGGGTTAGGGTTGCGATTAGGGTTAGGGTTGTGGTTAGGGTTAGGGTTGTGATTAGGGTTAGGGTTTTGATTAGGGTAAGGGTTAGGATTGTGATTAGGGTTAGGGTTAGGGTTGTGCTTAGGGTTAGAGTTAGGGTTGTGATTAGGGTTAGGGTTGTGATTAGGGTTAGGGTTAGGGTTGTGATTAGGGTTAGGGGTGTGATTTGGGTTAGGGTTGTGATTGGGGTTAGGGTTAGGGTTGTGATTAGGGTTAGGGTTAGGGTTGTGATTAGGGTTAGGGTTGTGATTAAGGTTAGGGTTAGGGTTGTGATTAGGGTTAGGGTTAGGGTTGTGATTAGGGTTAGGGTTGTGTCTAGGGTTAGTTTTGTGATCAGGGTTAGGGTTATGATTAGGGTTAGGGTTGTGATTAGGGTTAGGGTTGTGATTAGGGTTAGGGGCCGGATTAGGGTTAGGGTTGTAATTAGGGTTAGTGTTGTGATTAGGGTTAGGGTTAGGATAGTGATTAGGGTTAGGATTAGGGTTGCGATTAGGGTAAGGGTTAGGGTTGTGATTAGGGTTAGGGTTAGGATTGTGATTAGGGCTAGGGTTAGGGATGTGATTAGGGTTAGGGTTGTGATTAGGGTCAGGGTTAGGGTAAGGTTTGTGATTAGGGTTAGGGTTGTGGTTAGGGTTGTGATTAGGGTTAGGGTTGTGATTAGGGTTAGGGTTAGTGTTGTGATTAGGGTTAGGGTTGTGATTAGGGTTAGGGTTGTGATTAGGGTTAGGGTTTGTGATAAGGGTTAGGGTTTTGATTAGGGTTGGGGTTAGTGTTTTGATTTGGTTAGGGTTAGGATTGTGATTAGGGTTAGGGTTAGGGTTTTGATTAGGGTTAGGGTTGTGATTAGGGTTAGGTTTGTGATTAGGGTTAGGGTTGTGATTAGGGTTAGGGTTTTGATTAGGGTTAGGGTTAGGGTTTTGATTAGGGTTAGGGTTGTGATTAGGGTTAGGGTTGTGATTAGGGTTTGGGTTAGGGTTGTGATTAGGGTTAGGGTTGTGATTAGGGTAAGTGTTTTGATTTGTTTAGGGTAAGGGTTGTGAATATGGTTAGGGTTGGGGTTGTGATTAGGGTTAGGGATGTGATTAGGTTAGGGTTGGGGTTGTGATTAGGGTTAGGATCCTGATTAGGGTTAGGGTTGTGATTAGGGCTAGGGTTGTGATTAGGGTTAGGGTTAGGGTTGTGATTAAGGTTAGGGTTGGGGTTGTGATTAGGGTTAGGATCCTGATTAGGGTTAGGGTTGTGATTAGGGTTAGGGTTGTGATTAAGGTTAGGGTTAGGGTTGTGATTAGGGTTAGGGTTGGGGTTGTGATTAGGGTTAGGGTTAGGTTTGTGATTCGGGTAAGGGTTGTGATTAGGGTTAGGGTTAGGGTTGTGATTAGGGTTAGGGTTAGTGCTGTGGTTAGGGTAAGGGTTGTGATTAGGGTTAGGGTTAGTGTTTGGGTTAGGGGTGTGATTAGGGTTAGGGTTTTGATTAGGGGTAGGGTTCTTAGTAGGGTTAGGGTTAGGGTTGTGAATATGGTTAGGGTTGGGGTTGTGATTAGGGTTAGGGGTGTGATTAGGGTTACGGTTTTGGTTAGGGTTAGGATTGTGATTAGGGTTAGGGTTAGGGTTGTGCTTAGGGTTAGAGTTAGGGTTGTGATTAGTGTTAGGGTTGTGATTAGGGTTAGGGTTGTGATTAGGGTTAGGGTTAGGTTTGTGATAAGGGTTAGGGTTAGGGTTGTGATTAGGGTTAGGGGTGTGATTTGGGTTAGGGTTGTGATTAGGGTTAGGGTTAGGGTTGTGATTAGGGTTAGGGTTAGGGTTGTGATTAGGGTTAGGGTTGTGATTAAGGTTAGGGTTAGGGTTGTGATTAGGGTTAGGGTTAGGGTTGTGATTAGGGTTAGGGTTGTGGTTAGGGTTAGGGTTGTGATCAGGGTTAGGGTTATGATTAGGGTTAGGGTTGTGATTAGGGTTAGGGTTAGGGTTGTGATTAGGGTTAGGGTTGTGGTTAGGGTTAGGGTTGTGATTAGGGTTAGGGTTGTGATTAGGGTTAGGGTTGTGATTAGGGTTAGGGTTAGGGTTGTGATTAGGGTTAGGGTTGTGGTTAGGGTTAGGGTTGTGATTAGGGTTAGGGTTAGGGTTGCGATTAGGGTTAGGGTTGTGGTTAGGGTTAGGGTTGTGATTAGGGTTAGGGTTTTGATTAGGGTAAGGGTTAGGATTGTGATTAGGGTTAGGGTTAGGGTTGTGCTTAGGGTTAGAGTTAGGGTTGTGATTAGGGTTAGGGTTGTGATTAGGGTTGTGATTAGGGTTAGGGGTGTGATTTGGGTTAGGGTTGTGATTAGGGTTAGGGTTAGGGTTGTGATTAGGGTTAGGGTTAGGGTTGTGATTAGGGTTAGGGTTGTGATTAAGGTTAGGGTTAGGGTTGTGATTAGGGTTAGGGTTAGGGTTGTGATTAGGGTTAGGGTTGTGTCTAGGGTTAGGGTTGTGATCAGGGTTAGGGTTATGATTAGGGTTAGGGTTGTGATTAGGGTTAGGGTTGTGATTAGGGTTAGGGTTGTGGTTAGGGTTAGGGTTGTGATTAGGGTTAGGGTTGTGATTAGGGTTAGGGTTGTGATTAGGGTTAGGGTTAGGGTTGTGATTAGGGTTAGGGTTAGGGTTGTGATTAGGGTTAGGGTTGTGGTTAGGGTTGTGATTAGGGTTAGGGTTAGGGTTGCGATTAGGGTTAGGGTTGTGGTTAGGGTTAGGGTTGTGATTAGGGTTAGGGTTGTGGTTAGGGTTAGGGTTGTGATTAGGGTTAGGGTTTGGGTTGTGATTAGGGTTAGGGTTGTGGTTAGGGTTGTGATTAGGGTTAGTTTTGTGGTTAGGGTTAGGGTTGTGATTAGGGTTAGGATTAGGGTTGCGATTAGGGTAAGGGTTAGGGTTGTGATTAGGGTTAGTGTCGTGGTTAGGGTTAGGGTTGTGATTAGGGTTAGGGTTAGGGTTGCGATTAGGGTTAGGGTTGTGATTAGGGTTAGGGTTGTGATTAGGGTTAGGGTTGTGATTAGGGTTAGGGTTGTGATTAGGGTTAGGGTTGTGATTAGGGTTAGGGTTAGGGTTGTGAATATGGTTAGGGTTGGGGTTGTGATTAGGGTTAGGGGTGTGATTAGGGTTAGGGTTTTGATTAGGGTTAGGGTAAGGATTGTGATTAGGGTTAGGGTTGTGCTTAGGGTTAGAGTTAGGCTTGTGATTAGGGTTAGGGTTGTGATTAGGGTTAGGGTTGGGGTTAGGGTTGTGATTAGGGTTAGGGTTAGGGGTGTGATTAGGGTTAGGGGTGTGATTAGGGTTAGGGTTGTGCTTAGGGTTAGAGTTAGGCTTGTGATTAGGGTTAGGGTTGTGATTAGGGTTAGGGTTGGGGTTAGGGTTGTGATTAGGGTTAGGGTTAGGGGTGTGATTAGGGTTAGGGGTGTGATTAGGGTTAGGGTTGTGATTAGGGTTAGGGTTGTGATTAGGGTTGTGATTAGGGTTAGGGGTGTGATTAGGGTTAGGGTTGTGATTAGGGTTAGGGTTGTGATTAGGGTTAGGGGTGTGATTAGGGTTAGGGGTGTGATCAGGGTTAGGGGTGTGATTAGGGTTAGGGTTGTGATTAGGGTTGTGATTAGGGTTAGGGGTGTGATTAGGTTTAGGGGTGTGATTACGGTTAGGGTTGTGATTAGGGTTAGTGTTTTGATTAGGGTTAGGGTTAGGGTTGTGATTAGGGTTGTGATTAGGGTTAGGGGTGTGATTAGGGTTGTGATTAGGGTTAGGGGTGTGATTAGGGTTAGGGTTTTGATTAGGGTTGTGATTAGGGTTAAGGGTGTGATTAGGGTTAGGGTTGTGATTAGGGTTAGGGTTGTGATTAGGGTTAGGGTTGTGATTAGGGTTAGGGTTGTGATTAGGGTTAGGGTCAGGGTTGTGATTAGGGTTAGGCATGGCCGCCATGCTGACCAATCAAAACAAAATTCTGGTGTTAGCAGAGCTGGGGCTGAGCACTGTGAGAACTAAGCAGCAAAAGGAAAAAACTGGGAGCCGGCTCTCTCTTGATGCGAGCCGGCTCTTCTGATTCAATATAAAGCATCAGCTCTCAGAGCCGCAGCTTTTGATCATGACACATCACTAATGTGCTTAATCTGTGTTACAATTATGAGGGGGCCATGGACAATTTTCTCACCTGTAAGGGGTCCCTGGCTCCAAAAAGTTTGAGAAGCCCTGCTCTAGCTAGTAGGAGTGCAAACTCCCGATAGTGAAAACAAACGGAACAAAAAGAGCGACACAGCTGCACAGAAACTCAATGTTGTAGACATCCCTGATCATAATAGACATCGCCATGCAGGAAGACAGTTTACATTTAAATCTCTGAGAGATCTTCAAATACAGAGTGTGTCTTTACACCGGTGAGATTTTTTCAGAGTTTACGGTAACTCAAATAAAAAAACATGACATTTGCTTTGTTTTATATCGACCACTTAGCAGGATGAATATCATGATTAAGAAGGTATATTTTGAGTTTGAGTTGAGTTGAGAAACATTTGTGGCCATTTTTGTCATTCAGTTCTATTTAGGTCATTAATGCACTGATCCTCTGATCATTATTATTATTTAATTATTTCAGTAAGGCAGCTTCCTGATTCCTTTGCAGGTTCTTTTGTTTTATTTCTTAGCTCATGTTATATTTCTTGAGAAAAGAGAAAGCTGAGCTGTTGCCCATCATTGTTATTTGGTTGCACTAATAAAGTGAAGTGCTGTACATCTGTGGTTGCATTATTCTATTATCAATTTGCCATAATTTTTAAGTATGTAAGAGATGATTTCATTGATAGCCATAGACTACATGTCTTTCAATGTAGACTTCCACTGAGAGGAACATATTAGACTATTTAGGAACTAAATTAGGAACTAAATTTAGACTGTCATACCAGCCTGATCATCACTGAAAATGTCCTGGAAAATGATCTCTGGAAAAGAGTGGGAACCCTGTCAGTCCCACCCAGAGACTGTATAATTAAAGGACGTAGTATCCGTGACGTCACCCATCTGTTCTGAGGTGCTGTTTTAAAGCCAATCGATGGCGGGAGTCATATGGATATGCTGAATGCAACCTTTTGTCGAGCTAGTGTGAGGTAAAGAGGCGGGCTTTGAGCCTCCGTACAGTGTGTGCCGATAGAGAAATGAGCTCTTCAGACTGAAGCTGTTTTTTTGAACCAGGCTGTAAGCATGTTTATTATTTCTGTAAAGATCGTCTGTTTTGAATTGGTGTGTGTGTGGTTTCCGGTGTTTCTGCAGCCAGCCTCAAGCAGCCGCTCAATGAACCGCAGCTTTTAACACTTCTGCATGGGCTTCATATTTTGAGGCCGCTTGGTCCCACCTCAGCTCCACCTCTTTGCCTGTTCATTAAAAGTTAGGTTGAGTCCAAAGTGTTCACCATTGTTAGGCATCATAAGGCTTCATCAGGAACAGTCTATGGTGTAAACACGGCACACACTACTTGTCAGAGCCACTCAAACTGGAATTGATGTTAGTTTTGGACACCTGTGGACACTTTCTGCTGACTGCTGTTCCTGAACAACAAAGTGTAAACTTCACTGATTGTGGTTTACAAATATCAGGCTGCATCACATTGAAATGTTACTCCTGAGGCTTTTTTTAAAGGGAAGGTTTGGTCAGTAAATCTATGGAGCTAACAGACATATAGACAGCAGGCAAGTTATAGCTCCTGTTTTATTTTTTCTCCATGTAACATTCGATTGTACAATATTTGACACAAACATACTCTAAGTGAGCAGCCCTAAAATGTATTTATGCTGTTGTCAAGTCTTCTCTTCAGCCCTCTTATCTACAACTTTTTCTTGGCTTAGGTTTAGGCTGCTACTCAGCAGGCCTCACTGCAGAGTCACCCAGGGGTCATTGCCTGTGACAATCCATTTAGACACACATACGCACGCACGCATACACACACACACACACACACACCAAAAACCTGCTGTGGTGTGAGGAGGATCTGAGGGTTTGGGTGTGGGGAGGAAAGGCGGGGGGTGAGACAAACCCATAACTAAAAACATCTGTGTCTCTCATAACATCAGCAGACCCCCACTCTCACCCTTCCCACACACACATGCACACACGCAGCACCTCCTCAGAGATCATTCAAGCCTGTGTGTCTCATTTCTGCTCCACGAGGAATTTCATTATTCATCTTTGAGTTCCTGGAACCTGAACAGCTCTGCCAACCTCTGCTCACCCTTTATCTGGAAGTAGAGATGCAAACAGACATGACTACTGTAACTCCTTTTCTCTCAAAAACACACACACACACTCATGTAAACATATGTGAGTTCAGCTGAAGTGTCTCCCCTCTTATGAGTTCTGCTTCTTTCTTTTATTTCTTCATCAGAATCTACATTAGCAGATGAATGTATTGCTTAGTGAAGTTAAAAGCCGACCATCCTGTCAGTGTAATGACATTATAAAGCACTGACAGGTTGCCAGATCTCATGATTTTCCCACATCGCCTTCCAAAGACTTGGAGGGAGTTTTAAGGAGCTGATGTAATAATGATTGAGTCTGATCATGAAAACTCTCAAGGCTACAGTTGTTTAGCTTTTTGAACACCTCTATCACACATAGATGTTATTTTAGGCTGTTTGCCTGTGTTGAATTGGGGCCTCAGAGTAAACTTCATGTCAATATTTCACTTTCCAATGAAGGATAAGATCGCTGGCCAAAACCCAAAAAATCAAACATCTTCACTAATCTCAGTTCCCTCTTTCTCTCCCTCCTCCTCTTCTCTCTGCAGAGTAAAGCTAAAGAGCTCCCCTTGTCGGCTGTTCGTTTCATGGAGGAGCTTGGAGAGTGCAATATAGGGAAGATCTACAAAGGTCACCTGTACCTGCCGGGCATGGACCAGGCACAGCTGGTGGCCATAAAGACTCTGAAGGACATCTCCAATGTCCAGCAGTGGGGAGACTTCCAGCAGGTACATAATGGACATTAGACCTCAAAGATTCAAGTTTACTCTGCAAATTTTCTACAAGTTTAGACCACATGACAGTTGGTTTTAAGAATGCTATGCTATAATCTGTAGATTAAATTTTTTCCTTGATGTTCTCTTGAAAATTATTGCTTTCCTTTGCAGGAGGTAGCAGTGCTGACGGAGCTGCAGCATCCTAACGTTGTGTGCCTGCTGGGCGTGGTTACTCAGGAGCAGCCCGTCTGTATGTTGTTTGAGTTCCTGCCTCAGGGCGACCTCCACGAGTTCCTCATCATGCGCTCACCTCACTCTGACGTCGGCTGCAGCAGCGATGAAGACGGGACGGTGAAATCCAGCCTGGATCACGGGGACTTCCTGCACATGTCTTTACAGGTGGATAAGAAACACTTCAAGTCTACAATCTTATTTTTAAATGAGAGCAGATCCTGTTTGCACCTTTTCAAACACTTAAGATTGCATGTATTTATTTCATTTTTAATTCTTGTTGCCTCTCCGTTCATCCTTCCACCTTGATCACAAATATTTGATTAAGGTTTTCTTATAGTTAGGAATGTTTTTTTTCGCATAAATGTTATGTTAAACATGCAATATCCAAACTAAAAATCTGATCCTTCTGTCTATTTCTGATTCATCAATCTCAGGTGAGTGCTGGGATGGAGTACCTGGCCAGCCACTCTTACGTCCACAAAGACCTCGCAGCTCGAAACATTCTAGTGGGTGAGCAGCTCCATGTGAAGATCTCTGACCTGGGCCTCTCCAGAGAGATCTACTCCTCAGACTATTTCTGCCTCCAGCCCAAAACTCTGCTGCCCATCCGCTGGATGCCCCCCGAGGCCATCACCTATGGCAAGTTCACCACGGACTCCGACATTTGGTCGTTTGGAGTTGTGCTGTGGGAGATCTTCAGCTACGGTCTGCAGCCTTATTATGGCTTCTCCAACCAGGAAGTGATGGAGATGGTGAGGAAGAGGCAGCTGCTGCCCTGTCCTGAGGACTGTCCGCCAAGGTATGAACAGCTTAAAGTAGCTCATCAGGAGAGGATGTGGAGTTGATTTAAAGATTGGATTTATGATATTAAGTGATTGGATGACCACACAAATGCAATGAGGAAGTATTCCACATAAATGCTACTTTCTGTCGCACTACTTAAACGTTCAATGGGTTATTTAGTCCCCAAATTCCCCCTACTATTAAGAAAGCAAAAATAAATAATGTCCTAAAAGTCTCTCTCTGATCTGGTTGTTAAAATATTTACACAAAAGTTACCTTATGCAACAAATCCCCTTTTATTCTACACATGGCAAGCCTGTCTTATATATATATATATTTTAATTGTGTCGTTGTCTCTCAGGTTTTATGGTTTGATGACTGAATGCTGGCAGGAAGGACCAGCACGTCGACCACGCTTCAAAGATATACACGCCCGCCTGCGAGCCTGGGAGGGAATGTCATCTCATGCCAGCTCCAGCACGCCCTCTGGTGGCGGAGGCAACGCCACCACCCAGACCACCTCACTCAGCGCCAGCCCTGTCAGCAACCTCAGCAACCCTCGCTATGCTGCTGCCGCCGCGGCTGCAGGGTACCTCTACCCCGCCCAGGCTATCGCCTCCCCTGGCCAGATGGGTCCCATCCAAGCCTGGGCCCCCATGGCTGTGGCCCAAACCCACCAACGCTTCATCCCCGTCAACGGATACCCCATCCCGCCAGGCTACGCAGCTTTCCCCGCCCACTTCCCACCACCAGTCCCACCGACGAGGGTCATCCAGCACCACCTCCCGCCTCCCAAAAGCCGCTCACCCAGCAGCGCCAGCGGCTCCACCAGCACGGGGCATGTCAGCGGGGTGCCTTCAACCACTGGTTCCAACCATGACGCCAACACGCCGCTGCTCTCACACTGCATCATGCCGGGGAGCGGGGGAGTGCCGATTCAGATGTACGGACAAGTTTCCCAGAAAGCAATGGGACAGCTGGATCACCCATCGCAAACATCGGCGCTGCTCACTGTTGATTCTGACGTACTGATGTACAACGACTCGATCATCACAGCAGACCTGTAGATGATTAGAGAGATGCTCACACTAACTGCTCAAGACTCAGAGAAGTTTGGCTTCTCCTCCAGGGACTCAGTCTGACAATTTGACTCTGGTCTCAAGGAGATTTGACAGAAACTGGCCTGCACACACATCTGAGTGTGCAACAAACACTGCCGCAGCCACACACCTATACACACAGCTGTGTGACGTTTAATGCCTTATTGTTTAAAGCAAGTGTTCTTACTACCATGGTTTGAAAATGTTGTGCTTTTATTTTAACCTCTGTGTAAATACGGTACATAAGTCCTGAATGAGTGAATGAATGAAATGCAAAGATATATATTCAGAAGAACTTTTTTATAAAGGACCATTTGTAAAGGTGAACAGTAGCAGGTCTGTGCCGTGTCCTTAGAATGAAACAAAACTTTCCTGCATCGGCGACAGCTGATGGACTGTTTCATGCAGGATGTGAAGGAATGACCTTCAGTGCCTCTCATCAGTGGTGTGACGCGCTTGTTTTCTGGACACTAAAACACAAAATGTGCATTTGCTTGTACGTTTGAAAAGAAACTGCATCAAGCAATCAAAAAGGTGGTTTAACAAACGAGAGTTTCAGCTGTGTTCTCTAAGGTCAGCATCACCCTCCTCAAACACACCCACATAGGTGCTCAAGTGAAGTGCCTTATCTTCTGGGGGTTCATGTACCAGCCATGTGAAACGTCTGGAACTGAAATAGAAGTGCTGCATGTGGTGTGTTGGTTTAAACGGTGTCCAGGCACAGAGATCTCTTCACACATTTCTGGCAGATTTGACATCTGAATGTTCTTTTGTTCACCCTCAACATGTCTGTTTCGCTGCGTGGACACAGGCCTCCGGGTTGAAGAACAAGCTGGGAGTACTTATATCTGTTGCCTTCATGACTGATGGATTCATCATTTTCCCCTCATACCTTTTGCCTTACACACCTTTCAAGCAGAGGACAGCCTGCACATATGAGCTGATTTGGTCTAAGGGTAAACACTTCAGTCACAAGCTTAAATTTTACACCTAGAGTATTTTTTTTCTTGCAAATTGGATATTTAATTTGTTTACAGCAGCTTTTCACATTTTTATCCGCCATCTTTGTCATTTTTGTCCATTATTTTGAATCTGTTGTGCAAAATACACAACAATCAAGACACTGAGGAATGTAGATAATCAAAGCAGGAAGGATATGACCAGCAGTAAAAGTACTTTAATAAAAACTCCTATGAATGGAAATGTAATGTGTTAAAATGTAGGCTGCCTGAAAACAAGAACTAACTGGTGCTTAATTCAACAAACGGGACCAGACTGTGTCACTGCCTGCAGAGACTTTTAAAAATGTTGGTTTTATTTGGTTCTTTAGATATAAATTGATTCTGTAGTTTCCTTTCTTCACATTGGTCATCCAAACAAGGGAAAGTGCTGTTTTTAAAATCAAAAAGATAAATAAATCTACCCAAAAATAATGGTAGTTTCTAACATTACAGCCCTATTTAAAATCAAATTTGCACCCTGGTTAAGAAATGGTTCAATAGAAGAGCTTCAGTGACAAAAGAGACAATCACTGGTTTTGAATGTTTGTTAAAGTGTCCCTCGCTGTGTGTTTGTGTTGCACACTGTATCTGCCAAACAAGCAAACATTGAGCACAACATGAGGGCACGGTTCACTGTGGATGTGCAGGGAGTAAAACAGTGCAAGTCATTTTGTTTCATAATGTTCATAATGTTTCATGCAGAATCTGCTAAGTTGTTGCAGCCTGTTTTAAGAAGTTAGGCGAGGAATTTTAAAGTCAAGGCTGATGCTGCCCACATACACAGAAGGGAGTAATCATCCCACTGTTTTCCACAAAGTGAAGCATGAACTCAGTTTGGTATGAGAAATATCAAAGCCCAGGTATCAATATCAGATGTGTATGCATGGATAAAGATGACATTTATGGATTATAGTTAAAAAATACTGTTCACATCAATGAATACATGATTCATTGTTCACCTTTGACTTCTTAAATCATAGTAAAGGCATAAACAGCTGCCACAAGTCCCCATCAAAAGGAAGTGATGTCTGTAAGTAAACTAAGAGGAGATCTTTGTTTCCACGTCAAATCATTTTGAGTTGTTTATTTAAAAGTCTGTTGTCTCCGCCCTTCACCTTTTCTTCCTACCTTGGCGTCTGACTCTCAAGCATGTAAGAGATTGATGTGTACTAAAACCACTGCTACACAAGACTGTGAAACTTTATCAAGTCTAATTAAAAAAGAAACATGATATTCTGTTTTTGTTTCATTTAAGTTCAACTTTTACTAAAATGAAATACAAATGCGTCTATATTTCAGTAACAGTGTAACGACAACAGAAGGTTTACATGCTCATCCTTTTGACCAAGAGAGGCCTTGTCTTTGTATTTTTCTGAACATTTTTGCACAGATGTTTTGTATTGCAGAATCATTTAATAAATGATGTTGTTTGGTTAACCTTGCAGTTTATATGATTGTCTGTTTTAAGGGCTGTAGTGCTGCTTTGTGTATGTGTGTGTGTATCAAGCCATCAGGTGCCTCTGGCTGCATGTCAACAGGTAAGGCAGGAAGTAGGAGGCAGTGCCGTCATCAGGCATCAACTCCAAGAACTGCGCAGGGCTCGTCTCCATGGCAACCACAACTAGCGTCTCTGTTGGCACAGAAACAAACAAACGTAAGATGCTGGGGTACAACTGTAGGTTAGAGCTGATCTTACTCTGTCAGAACTTTAAAGACCAACAGTTTGACAGAGGACTGTCAAATTAAAGATGAGGTACATTTCGACCAGAAGTTCCGGGGACTTTCAGCCTCCAGAACTATTCTTCCAGGAACTAAAGGCGTTTTTCGACCGCAGGAACTTTACCCTGAACTACGTGCATTTCAACCGGAGGAACAAGGGTCTAAATTTAGTTCAGGGGTAGTTAATCTCCCGCCTGAAAAACCCCTGCTTGGTGGGTAGTACTTTTCAAAGGTCCCAGGACTTTTGGGGGGCAGGGCCTGCAATGCTGAACGTGTCTGATTGGTAGATTACCTGCAGTGTTTTAACTCCGCCCACCGTCCATAATTACATCACACACATCTGCGATTCACTTGATTTTTCTTTTTTTCATTAGTTTTTATTATTTGTTCTATCTTTTTTGTATGTGTGTGTACTTTTCAAAAAAAAGTTTGGCTCACTTGATTTAGCAGCTTGTAACACTAGTCTTCTCTGCGTCTCTCCCCGTGTTAGTTTTAAAAGTGACCATAGATGGTGAGAGAATGTCCCTCGATTCAGGATTTCACTCCTTAAAAAAACGTCTGATTCACGTGTAAAAATTGATGCAGCCAAACGTTTATCATCATCTTTTTTCATTTAATGCATGTGTCTGCCTTGACAAAATCTTAAGTTCTCCAAACGGCAACTCAAAGCTGTTTTGAATGTCGACACTGTTTCAAATCTTGTTCTCTGTACTACAAGAATAAACTTCAGAGAGCGAGAGCAGTCAAAATTAAATGTACAAATTAAAGGAGGGTATAACAGAAGTGTCCCAGGCACTAAACTCATAACCTTGGAAAGAAATTTTATCATTGTCCAACCTGCTCGGTATTCTAGCAGAAGGTCAAATAACCTGAGATGTGACTCTTGCAAATGACAAGTAAAAAAGTATCCAGGTGTATTAAGATGCTTTCTGACAAAGCTATGACCTGTAACTGTCTGAAATGAAAATAAGAAAAAAGTACTGTGGTTTCACAGACAGGTGTTTCTGTTATTTTACCTTTAAGAGCAGCCAATAAGATGCTGTTGTCTGCAGACGCCCTCGTTCTGTTACAAAGCTCTGGGAGCAGTTTCTGCCACCACAGCACCTACACACAAGACACAAGACAGACAGAGCATTAAGACATTTAACAGACTGAAGTTTACACTGGGTGCACACTTTAAGCACTTCAAATAGAGACATGTATGAGTGAAAACATCACACAGTCAACAGTTCAGGCTGCTGCTCAGTACATACCATATTCTTGTCTTGTAACTGGTGATTGGCATACGCTATGATAGCTTGAGGACATCTGTCAAGCAGCTTTTCAATGCCGCTGCCATACTGCCCCCTTCTGGTGGCACAGAGGAGATGCAGGCTGAAGCCCCACAGGGTTTCCTCTGACAGAGGCTCCAACAGAGGAACGATGGAGTCTACAGAGAGCGAAGGACCGCACAGGAGAGACTACAGACATGAGGGAGACACAGGAGGGATTCAAATCACAGGACTTAAGAGTCCATTCAAAAGAAACAATGGTATCTTTATAAGAGACTTTTTGGTGGTCCTAAAAATGATGGATGATGTAAAGGAGGTTGCCTTTACTTTTTTACCTGCAGTTTGTGTAGCGCCTCCTGGTGTTGGAAGCTTGTAGTGTGAACTGGATTGAGAACAGTAAGCCACGGGTACAGAGCGCCATAATGGGAGCATGAGTTGATCTGAAACACACAAACATGCTTTCCAGTTTCAGAGTGACTTCATGAATGTATTTTTAAGCTCTATGTTATATGTTAAAAAAATCTAAGAATATTTTTTCTATGTAAAGTTGTTGCATAATATTTTCAGCTTTGTCTGCCCATCTGGTGTATCTAATAGTTTTTGTATCTAGGGAGAAGTGTGTTTTCGATAACAAGCTACAGACCAGACACTAACTTCTACTTCTACTACAACAATCTACTGTAATCTATTGTACCAGATCATCAGCATTCTTCAGCGGCCTGCGTCGAGGAAATGTGTGCGATGGTTCAGAGTATGTATCCGATTGTGTGTTGCTCAGCCTGTCGATGTACACAGATGCCAGCCTGAACAGAAGCTCTTGGATGACAGCTTCCTGTGAGGAGGCCATGAGCATCGCCTCCCAGAAATCCACCTGTAGGCAGTTCTCACAGCCTAGCTCCTGAACACACACGTACATTTACTCATTAGTCTTCTAATGAAGATCTACAATACAAACAAAACCAGAATTACAGTAGGTATCAGAAGCATTCAGACCTTGAATATGTGATCTGCCTGCTCAAGCTGAACTTTGTTGTTTTCATGTAAAGCCACCATAGCAGCCACCAGCAGTCCTGGATGGGACTTGGCCAACTGGTGTGTCAGCGCTGTGGGTCGGATGTGTGCGTGTTGGCCTCCGCATCCGCCGTGCACCAAAATCCTCGGCTCCTCGATGAACCCGTACACCAGCAGCATCTACACACACACACACACGCAGTTAAGTATTTATGCAGATCTGCTCCTACATACTGCTGCTGTGTGTTTAAATTGTTTTGTCATTTTGTACAACGGCCTAAAGCTTTTTCAATGAAATATCTTCTGTGTCTTTTTTACAATTAATTTCCCTTTTACCCACCTGAGACAAAGTAAGCCAAATGATTTAACAAGTCCTGTAGGATTTTACAACTACAACAGAGCTGAAATCAATGTGTAAACTTAAAAAATACATCTTTTTAACGCTGAAACTCTCCACATAAAAATCCAGTTGTGCCTGGTGAGCAACGTTCTGGTTGTAGTGTTGTTGAATCAGTTACTTACTTTAATCATCAAAAACTGATTTGATGCAAACTGCTCCTCTCATTTGAAACCAGCTCCTCTCTGAAAAGAGTTGTATGCTGTTTTTAAATGTTAACATTAAAGAAGACTTCTAGTGTTTTTTTAAGGACCAAAACTTGACAGCAGCACACTGCGAATAAGGATATTCAATCATTCCTTGTTAAAATGTTTTTTACTTTAAGTTCTTTTAGATTTTGTTTTCCTAATGTTTTAACTTTTATATTTCGGCCTGACACTGAATTATATCTGTTTTAATGATTTTATAACATGTCTGCTGTATTTGGCTCGTCTTTAATGGAATTTGTAACAACCTTTCAAAAATTAAAGGTTGTTCCTTTTTTCAAGGGAAGAATCTTAAAATGATTTAAGTCTGACTGTTTATTCTGTCATCCTCCCGAGTTCCTAACTTACTTTGTCTGTCAAAGCACTTTGTCAACACTGGTTTTTAAAGGTTTATATAAATAAAGTTATTATTGTCTTGTGTGACAAAAAATGTAAATTAAAAAAATGGATCTTAAGTAATTGAGCTTACTACTTACTACTACTCAGAAAGAAAGTATTTATCCTTTGATAACTCTATACTTAGAGGTGCAGGATGGGACGCCAGATGAGTCTATTCTCTAACCTCAGCGTGTCTCTCCATCAGCTGTGTGTACTGCAGCAGGTCATCCATAAGCAGCATCATGGTTGCCATCGTGATTGTTAGTGGAACCGACACGCCGGCTGTATCCTCCAGGTTTTGTAAGATTTGCAGCGTCCTGGCTGGGCTGATGTTTGTCATAGGCGGGCTGGCACACACACTGATGAGCTGTGAGGGCTCTGATTGGCTAAAAATGTCTATGACCTCATCAGCAGTTTCCTGTAGAAAGAGAAGAAGTGAACATGTCTTTTTATTTTGTTTCTTTGTACACTAATAATATATAATATTGTGGGGAACTTTTGCAGTTTAAACTCACTTGACTCAGACTCTGCTCTGTTTCCTCCAACAGGTAATGCTTCAGGTAAAACAGGAAGCCGGGGCCGTACGAATGTGGGCTGCAGGGAAGAGGGCGGTTCCTGGCGATGACCTCTGTGACTGGCAGACCTGACATCCTGTAATACGGCAAAGCCAAGTGGCAATCCTTCTGACTGCCGCTTCCAGAAAAGAAAAAACACATAAGTTCTCTGGAAACTTTGAATCTTTCAACACGTAGCACTTCATCAACAGCGGTAGGGGTCACCTGCTGAAACAGTCTCCCAGCTGAGCACAGTTCTGCCTCAGAGCCTCCTCCAGCTCCTCACTCTCGGTCTGTGCAGCTGGACGTCTCTCAGCAGGTCCGTCCCTCTGCAGAGACACCACCAGGTAGTCCTCGCTGTCCTGTAGCTGCTCTGGCGTGTGGAGTAAAGAGGCGCGGAGGAGGAGGTGAGCTTCACTGAGGAGGTGACGAAGGCTTTGTGCTTGTGGGTTTGACTCTGCATACCGCTGACTGTATTCAATCTGAAGCACAGAGACACACAGATGGTGTACTTAATGATGAGGATGACAACCAAAGGTATGTTTTTTTCATATGCTGTTCTCTTTACTTTTTTGTTAAGGTTCTGTATAGTAACATTATCATCACTAACTAATGGCCACACAGATATTTGACATACACAAACATTTAATCAAACCAGAAACATAGATTGAAGTGGGAGTGTGTTTGTTACCATCTCTTGGTACAGAGAGAGAGGGGAGACGGTGTCGATCACGTAGATGTTCCAGCCGTGTCCTGTTGCGCTGATTCCTTTGGAGGAAGACAAGGCCCACTTCCTGGTCCTGGGGTCAGAGGTCAAACAAAATTTAGAGATCATCTACAAACTGCACCGTTTAACTGAATACCTAATGAGTCAGTGGTTTACAACACTTAAGAACAATAAGTGAATGTGTTAGCATGCAACAGATCTGGAGTTTTTAAATACTGGGATTCAGTCAAACTAATCCTGATTGAGAATAAAATGACAAAAAAAAAAAAACTAGGCTGTGCTATTAATTCATGGACATGTCAGGAATTACTTCTAGTATTCTCTGCAGTTAATTTTTCTAAAGCTTAATTTTGAATGTTGACTATGTATCTACATTGTGATCATCTTTTCTGCACAATCTTCCCTTTTAGGACTAGATATTAATAACTATCCTCTCGGATTCTGAGTGCAATACAACACAGAGTATCACTACATCTACATAATCAAACAAACAGTTAGTGAACAGGTTGTATGGTAGGGCTCAAAAGACTAACAAACAACATTGTGCTTGAGTGTGTGTCTGTTTCTATCAGACCACAGTTCACACGTTGAGGCAGAGAGGTCCAACGCTCAACAGCTGAAATGCTGTCATGTCACTTACATCATCTGTCAGCGTATGAGCAGAATGTAAAACCCTTTTTAATGCCTTTAAGGAGCAGAATCCTCAGATTAACTCATTTTATCTCAGAACATTGACAGGCATGTGTGAACGCATGTGTGACAAGAAGTCAGGAACCTGTCAGGTGGAGTTTGAGGGCAAAGTTAGCGAGTCATATACACACACGCACAAGCATACTGAGGGCAGTTAGGCAGGTTATGGTTAGATATGCAAGTGACTAAAACAGGTCGACAGAATGGATAGAACTAAATAAATATATAATGATATATTTTGGTGAGGGTGGCTCACAGGGGAAATTCTGTTGTTGTTTTGATGAATCATCAGATAAAGAAAGATCCTACCACCTTTCTTTTCTGATTTTAAATCAGTTACAACCGTAGCTTCCCTGATAAACACAGGCAGAATAAAAAGAGACACCTTTACATGTGGAACTTGTGTCTACATTTCTTCGCAAGTATCAAAAACTTCCAAACGACATTTTTCAGTTGGCAGTTAGTAACGCTAAAACACAAACATGCTGCGTCAGCGCCGTCCTCAGATATTAAAAGTGACGTAGAACCAAACAAACATGATTTCCCTTCAGAATTAGAGCTAATCTAAAGATCAGGTTAAAATCATATTCGTGTGTCAGTACTTTAGTGTTTCTGGTGAGTACTTGGAGGGTAGCTTTGCCTGGAAACGACAGAACACACACAGGGATTGGGGGGTTGGGGTTTGTCTTACAAGAAGGGGCGTGATAGAAGGCTCTCCAGAGCCGGCGTGGTTGCGGGATCGATTCCCACCGCCAGGAAAATACCAGTCAGCATGTTGTGCTCTTTCAACTCGCTACAATAATAACACACACACACACACAGTAAACAGGTTTACAAGTGTTTGTATGCCTGCACTCACACATCACCTGAGTAATCTGGTGCCTGCAGGGAGGTGTACGATGATAAGAGAAGGTGTTAATCTGTTATATTGTGTGTTATGTTATGTGTGTGTGTGTTTGTGTGCGAGACTTACAGGCCCCTGCGCTGTGCGTAGCGTTCCGTCTCCTCTGGTGTCTCTGCATCGGCAGTAGAGAGCAGGATAACATGGCGGCGGTAAACACACAACGACCGGAGACCAATGAACAGCTGCATTCTGAGCGCACACACCTCCAGGTTTGAGGGGGGACAGGCCTTCAAAACACAAAACATACGTTCTTCACACCAAATAAAAAAAATACATATAGAAAAACACAGTGATAATGCAAAACACTCAAAACTAGGCAAAAAAACCCTGAATCTTGTCAGTCTAAATAAAAAACACATTTTCTTGATAAGTCCAGACAAACATCTTATTTCAGGATATAACGAGCCAAAAATGTGACATGCGTTGCCTTTATTGAGTAAAATTACGTGCAGATGGGGTAAGACAAGTTTACTTTTCAAGTTTCCTGAAAAAATAGTTAAGCTTCTTGAAATAAGAACAATATCTTAATTCAAGAAACGCAATTACATTTTCTTACCCCATTGGCAGATTTTTGTTTTTACTCATTACAAGATATTCAAGTCTGATTTTTGGCTTGTAATTTCTTGAATTAAGATGTTTATCTGGACTTCTTAGGTGATGTGGCTTACATTAAGTAAAGTCAGACATTGTTCACTAGAACAAGGATAAATACACCTGCTTAGTTTTGAGTTTTTGTAGTGTACAGATATTATCTGGTGTAAAGTCATAGCGCCAAAGAAAAGAGCTGACTGATTTGTTTAAGTGATAAAAATATGAGATACTTCAAACTTTTCAAATGATCAAGTGAGTATAAATATCAATACCTTCATGGTGGTATCGATGTAAGGGTCCTCAATCCTTGCTGCAACAGCAGCCAAACGCACAGTGAAACACTGAAGTGCATTCCTACCAGGGACACAAGGAGATAAAGATAAAACCTTGTTTGACATGCTCAACAGGAAACTTCTCACTACAGCAAAAAACATACGCAATCTTAAGTCGCTTGATCTCAAACTGCAGCTGAGAAACCGACTGGTCAAAGGTGATATATTTAAATTGAGAATTATATATTTTTTTTGTCGTTTCTGTGAAAAGCTTTTATTAAAAAAATTACTCAAATCAATCTCAAATCCAATCACAGACATACTTTGTGATAACGTGCAACAGGTGGTCGGTCAGCACCGCCTCCATGACCTTCTCTGGATACTGATAGGCTGAGAGAAGCTCGACACCCCCTTTCAGACTGTACAGGTAGCCCGCAGTAGGGAGGGAAAAGAAGCAGAACACGCATGCTGGTTCCTCCAGAGACGCTGACTGGTTACCTTGAGAGAAAAAGATGGAACCAGAAACAACATTACAGTCAGGATCACTCGAAACATAGATTTCAACTATTTATTGACAAATGGAAAAACAGTTTTGCCCGGCGGTACAGGCACTGCTGTCTGAAATGCTCCCAGGGTTAGCCAAGAAGTAGAAGCAGAGTGTGTGCAGCACCGGAGTAGCAGGGAATTAGTGAAAAGGAAGACATGTCTGAACGAACCTCCCAGTTGTCTTGATGAGCTGTGATTGGTTTATGAGTGATTAGAAACAAAGATTCAATCAGCAGCTGATCAGCTCTGATAATACTCAATGACTTGTTAAAGATGATTCATTGAGGTATAACTGTCTTAATAAATATAAGAGTAGTATGTCGGAGAGTTTTCTCTTTACAGCTTAATGATAAAACTGACATACAAATGTATTTGTTATCAAGAGAACTAATGCTGCTTTAGTAGTGCCTCGTTTCCTCCATGTCGGTAAGTGTCCATATATCAAGTAAAGCTTGTTGGACTTACTTGTGAACAGCGGGTAGAGCTGTAGGGAGTGGAGGTGAGTCTCTTCCTCACTGCAGCCCTGGAAGTAATCTGGACTGAAGCGCCTGCAACACAGGATGATACATCACTTTGAAAAACTGCTCTCACTGTTAAGAGATAAAAGGTTGAACTAGTTTCAGCAATTCACTCACTCACTCACAGACAGACAGACAGACAGACAGACAGACAGACAGACAGACAGACACACACACACACACACACACAGACACACACACACACACACACAGACACACACACACACACACACACACACACACACACACACACACACACACAGGCACACACACAGGCACACACACCTGAAGAGAACATATTTTAGTGTGTATTGTCCTCTGTCCTCCAGCCCCGTCTTTTCGATGCTGACAGGGATGTCGCACTCTTTTGCGCGATCACCGAGCAACTCCTGGTGAATCGACAAGACCAGAAAGTCAGCCTGGTCTTCTGGAGGATCTACTGCACATGCAGAAACATACAGACGCACACACATTACATAAAAGGTCCGACACACTATAAAGTCTGATGGTAGAAAATATAATTAAGGGACAGTTTTTGGTAAACATGGAGAGCCTACAATCCTTTGGACACAAATTCAAGACTCAAAACTTTCGTTCAGAGATCTAAAAGTTTTTTCACCGACGGTACAGAAATGCTTTTCTACAATGAGGTTGTGAGGGCAGCTGTGTGCAACTCTTACTTGTGTCTGTTGATTCATCCAGGGTCTGAGATTCTGTGGATGCATCCAATTTCAGGACTAAAACTTCGTGCTCTGTCCGTACGCCCACAAATCCTCCACACAGTGACACCTGGAGAGCAGAGGAGGTTATTAAATCACCACAGCTGCAGATCTAGCACTGAGTTTGGACACACCCCGTCATTCAATGTCTTTTATTTATTTTAATTATTTTCAACATTGTAGATTAATACTGAAGACATCTAAACTATGAAATAATATGGTTTAGCCATAATCTGGATTGCAACAGTAGTCAAATAGGGCTATCCATGGTGTACTTACCCTACCTCTGAACAACACAACTGATGGTCTCAAACACATTAAGAAGGCAAGTCATTCTACAAATGAACTCTTGACAAGGCTCATGTTAATTAGAAACCATTCCAGGAGACCACTTCATGAAGCAGACTAAGAGAATACCAGGAGTGTGCAAAGCTGTCATGAAGGAAAAAGGGGGCTACTTTACAGAATCTAAAATATAAAAAATATTCTGGTTTGTTTAACATTTTTTTGTTAATTAAATAATTCCATATCTGTTCTTTCATAGTTTTGATGTCTTTGGTATTAATCTACAGTGTTTCAAATAATTAAAATAAATACAAACCCTTGAATGAGAAGGTGTCCAAACTTTTGACTGGTAGTGTTTGTAAAATTATCAATAACCATGTAGGATTATTTTTTGTTCTTCAACTTTCATCTAAAATCTGTTGTAACTGCTAAATGATGAAATCATACCAGAGAAGACGACTGGCAGCTGTAAACACAATGTTTATTTCCAAACACATATCTCTGCATGTATAGATGTACATTATTTGATAAAGTGCTGTTAACAAAAATATATATAAAGTGTAAGGTTAAGTTAATACGGGTTATTTTCATTATCGCCGTAGAGCAAATGAATAAGTCAGTGAGAATGTTGCATCCAGTGCACATGGAATAAATTTAGCTTAGAGATGATACACAGTTAGTGTGACTTAGACTGCAGATTGTTTGCTTTAGTATTCAAGTCAATTCAATTCAAAATACTAATTACTATACTAATTAGTAGAAGAACTTTCACCTAACTGAAAAGTACTCATTATGCAAAAAGGTCAGTTTGTGAATATTAAATATTACATTATTGGGTTATACTTATGGATGCATTCATGTGTGCTTCAGTTTGATGCTGCAGCTGAAAAGAGTGGTGCAAATTCATTTGCTCTCTTTGCAGCTTTTGAGTGGCTGAAATATCCCTCAGGAGGCAGCAGCTTTATCTTTATCCCTAGCATAATATCATACTACATAAGTTGCATATTGACTGTATTATTAATGCAAATCTACAATGTAAAAACTGCTGTAGAAATAACATATGACGGTAAAAAAAAAAAGTAATGTCTCTGGACTGTAGTGAAGAAGACATTCTAAGTAGGTAAGCTGAGTACCTTGATAAACCACCTCTGTTTACTGCTATGGCTTTGCAGTGAGGTGTTTGATTGAACATGAGGAAAAATATATTGTTCTAGATATAGGAAAGGAAAAAGTAAAGAAATAATTGAACGTACCTGTTTAGGCTTGATAATTGGAAGATGAAGGATAACTGAGCGCTCAAAATCTAGGATGGAAATGGTCTGATTTGAACTTGAAGTCTGACCTAGAAAGAGGAGGAGAGGACAGGTCAGCAGAAGATGGACACCACCCCACTCAAGTGAGCACATCACAGACTATTACCTGAAAGAAGTTGACATGACTGAGTTACCTTGACTCTGACTGGTGCTCTGCTGAGTGTTTGGCCAGGTGCTCTGAACGATCTGCTGACTCTGGTTCTGCTGTTGTTGTTTTTTCATCCAGGGAAATAAATATTTTTTAAGGTATATTATAAGAGAAGTAAGGCTAATGATGAAACATAGCTTCTGGTAAACTTAGCATTTGATGTGCTGTTAGATAAAACAGCAGTTTGCTTCTTACCAGGCTCTGCTGGTTCTGTCTCCTCAAAGTGAACAGAACCAGAGTGTTCTCACAGCCGACCAGGAGGTCTCCTGTTACTGAGCAGCACGCTACTGCAACGGGACGCTCTGACAGAGGGATCTCAATGATCTCCATCTGCACCCCACCTCGCACAGACGCACCACGTAGAAGGTGGCCCAGCAAACGCACACCAACACGGGCCTTCTCCTCCGCCTTAAGACAAATAAGAAATACATGAAAACCGATGAAAATACAAATATTAAAGAGGCAGAGGGAGGGAAGATTATGTTACAGATAAAACTTCATCTATTGACATTAACTTCTTTATATCCTATCTCAGACAGGACCCCTGAGCATGGTTTGTTTTAGTTCAATAGATTGTGACTTCCTTTCAGGTTTTTTTTTACTGATACCTTCTTATAGTCTATATTTTGTTAAATTTGAGTTTTAAAGCTTTTTGTCAAAAATGAGTTACCACATCATTTAACCTCAAGCTAGTCAGTGTGTACCTGGTAGCGCCAGTTGGTGTAAGCTCTCAGATATGTGGCGCTGTTCTTTTCTTCAATAGTCACAAGGTAATCTCCTGAATGTGAGAGGAACAGGGAAGAGACAGAAAGCGAGGGAGTTATGTTAACCATGATGTTGGCTGCCTTGCTCACATAAAAAAACCTTCACCTGATACTTTTTGAAATCTTGATGCTGCTGCAGAGGCAGACTTAATAGAATTGGTCAAGCTTTACCTATCTTGCTGTGCTGGATGTTCCTCACAGTGCCCATGGTGGCAAAGCGACAGATGAGAGGGCAGCCCTCCTGCACCACACTGTAAGCCTCCACCTGTGATGAAAACATCATAAAACAACACTGTCAGTGTTCTGCAGAAACCTTTAATGACCTCTTATCAAGATAAACTGATGAGGACTGGGGAAAGTTGCTGAATCATACAGACACTGAGGTTTGATTGTATTAGGTTTCACTTCTGTGTGTGTATAGTGAAGCAAAATCAGCCTGTATAAAAGAGGTAGACGCAGCCTCTTGGTTTCAAAAGAGAAGCCAATGCTAGGGCCTTAAACAAAGACATTTTTTTACTGACAGATGGGGAGCTCCTCTCGAAGTAAAAATAAGTCAGATTGTAAAAAACTAGATATAATGTTTCTACATTTAATTTGATGTATTGCCTCAGTAAACATTCTCCTACTGAGTTTATGTTTTGATACAGAATAATTTCTATCATGTAATAAATGGTCCAGAGAGAGTAAAACACATAGTGGAGCAGAGTAAGGCGTCACTACCAGAGTGCCCCGTCAATCAGAGACCAGATCAGAGACCATTTGTAGCAATAGGGGCAAGGGATATAGAGCTTTGCATAAACTTGCAGTGACAATGTCCACTTTTTTTAAAACAGTCTACGATTATGAAATGAAAAATAACATGGACAAGTATTGGTTGAAAATATTCAAATATTAGTGTAACCTTGCATCCTCCAGTAGCCACCACAAACAAGGCTCCACCCCCACAGCAGACCAGTCCAGGCTCCTTTTCCACCTGAGACACAGAGAGAGGAGGAAAATGAGGCCAAAAAAACGATCACTGCTGATAACCATATAATCAATAAACCAACGCTAATCCATCCTCTCACCTGAACTATCTGTTGTGAGGAGTAAGGGTGGCAGTTGTACACATGCACCATGTTTGGGCCTCGTCTCGTCAGTCCAGGACAGGAATCAGATCAATTGTTAACTTCCTGATTCCTCTTCTCGTTGAAAAGTTGGGTAAAGTGTCAACTCCACCATTTGGTAGGTGAGGGTTTTCTCCCCCAGGACCCCTGGAAGTGAAAAAACAAAGTTTTGGAGCATTTTCAATTCAGGTTAATACAATCTCTGGAACTGGACTGCTTCCAGATATACAATCATGAAATGAGGCGAGAAAAGTACTTTGTTTTTTGGTAAATTGAGGACAAAAATATTCTTTGGGAGGAAATAAGAATGTCAACTTTCACTTTCCCATCTGTAAACAACCTGTATTCATGTGGTGGTTCACAGACAAGCAATTCTGGGAAACAGAATTTCACAGGACTTCACTGTTGAGCTCAGGAATTAACATTAATTTCACAAGGCCAGTATTAAGGATATTGTTTAATTTCTGGTGCTAAAAATACTACTACTAGTGCTATTAGTGCAAAGACACTACCGTGGATGAGTAAAACAAGAAGTATTCATATTTTGAGGCATTGACACAAATTTGCGTACAGGGCTGCATTACAAACAAACTTAATTCATTATCATTCGATCAATGCTTCGTCATTTCCTCCCTGTTTGTTCATCACATCGACCGAAAAGCATCGCTCTAAACTTTGTTTGAAGACAAACCTCTCTCACCTCGAGAATATCCAGTCCTAACACAACTCAAAGTGTTTTATTCAGCTATGCCTCCATCTTTAGCAGTGAAGCCATGGCAGGAACAGGCTCCTGTGTTTCTCTAATCGATATCACATGCTGCAGTCTTGTGAGCAGCAGAGGGTGGAACTGTCTCATTCAGATTAACCTATTTTCTCTGTAGTTATTCAAACTGTACAAACACACCCGAGAAAGTTTGATAAGTGTTGACAAAGAGGAAGTTACAGAAAACCTACTTTACTGCTATGTCGTCGGTTTCTTCTTTCTTCTCACTTCAGCAAAAACGGCTTCAGGTTATTGATTTCACGCTGCACAGCAGGAAATGAGCCGTCAACCACAACAACACAAAGCCCGCCCACTCTCGGTTTTCATTGGCTCAAATTCCAACCTGTGTTGCATTCGACATTCTCATTGGCTATTGGGCTTTCATTCTCTTGAGTGGCTCTGTCCTCTGTCTGCTGTTTAAAAGGTTTAATCCTTCATTTGACCCAAGTTTTACGTTGATTTCATGTCTCTGTAAACTCTCTCAACATGTTATGTTTTCTTTTTGAAAAGTGTAAACTTTCGAAAGCTAAAACTTCGAAATAAATATAGATTTAAAGAGAATTGTAGTACTTCTAAGTGATACTGAACAACAGGCGTATGCTGAGAATCAGTTTATTCCTCTCATTTGAGTAAAATGAGTTGTACAAATACAACACAAATATTTTATTTTGCTATATGCAACACGTCTCAATAATTTTGCAGTCTCCTCTTCACTTTTGCGAATGTAAAAATAACATCAAATATAAATCATTGGAACATACAATTGGGGTTAAGTGTAATACTTTTGTCCTAATTACTCTATTTTATAGTTATGATAATGGTAATGGCTAGTTCTACATAAGTATTCAAAGATAACAAAACATAAATGTAAGTCATCACTTAATCTCACTGATATCATCCTAACGGCTTATTGGTTACTCTTTTACACAAACTGCAGAGCTTATCTGTTTTTATGTATGGTGTATTTGTGTAACTGCCCTAACTAACCCTTACCAAAGAACTGATATACAGTGAGAATTTAAACCAAAATACTACTCAAAAGGGTTAACCTTTTGAATTGAGTCTAGGAGTTACACTTCTTTGTTTAATGAAATATTTCCTCCTGCCCACAATGACCTTTTCAAACAATACAAAGTGAAAAGTTCACCAACTGTATATATGAGTCATCATTCAGCAGAGTTAATGTAATTATCTTAATTTTGTGCTGAAGTCTTGAAGTGTCCCATAAAAGTACACAAAGCACATTTTTCTACAACAACATAACAATGAGGGAAAACTTCATTAACAATTTATACATAGTGATTTTATTTGAGAAGAATCAGATAGAAAAGTCACTCGAGTAAGTCAGTGTGCAACAGCGTGTAGGAGATCAGTGTGAGATCCAGTTTATGTCAACACCAGTGTCTTCACTTTGTCTGGCCGTCCATCAAATCCTTTGCTTCGTTTATCTTTGCTGCAAGGTAGGGAGATCCACCTTTGACACACACACACACACACGGACACAGGCTCCATGATTAAGCATCAGACAGTTCGGCTGAAGGCAGAGAAGTCTACAATACTACTTATGATATTTGCAACCATCACTTCATAGTGGAACTGAATGTTTGACATTGACATGTTCAGTGTTGCATACTCTCTATACTTGCAAAAACAAAGCAGATACAAGCATTATCTTTATCATCAATCTCTCTGGGACGTTGTTGTACCCTCCACAAAATGTATAGATGCTTTAGTAATCAACATACCTCTGTCTGGATGGTTCAGGATCATCAGTTTTCTATGTGCTTCTCTGATTTTACTCTTGTTGGCTGTGGGGCTGAAAAAATAGAAGTGTTAAAAATAAATAATAACTCAACAATTAGTGTAAATAACACTGTTGCTAAACAAAAGCAACACACACAGTCATGCAGCATAGACCTAATCCTTTGGGACCTTGGATGTACAGCAACATACCTGACACCTAAAACCAGGGTCGCTTCTCTTTTGTTCATCTTTGGTTCAAATCCGCCTCGGTAGTACCCTCCTCCAAAAGCCTGAAACAACACAAACAGTTAACAGCTCATACTGATGTGTTTGCCAGGTGGTTCCACAAGAACATAAACATTTACTACTTGAAGTTCAGTGAGAGACCAAGAGGTAAATAGCTACAAACTTCTATACTTTCTATACTTTTCACAATGTCGTGTTGTGTGCAGGTTTTCTCTCTTACTGTCTTGGGGAAGCTCTGGAGGGCCTGTTTCACCTGAGGCTCCATCTGCTTCATGGCCTGCATGGCATAGCGACCTGATAGACAAATAAAGGGGAAGCAAGCAGCATATTTTATCAAATAAAAGGGTTCAATGAAATGGGATGATTCATTTAGCACCACATTTTCATTTTCCCTTAAAATGTATCTGACATTTTTTTGTTCCCTGCCAAACAAACATGTTTTTTTGGGGGTTTTTTTCCTTACATGTGAAGCACAAGATTTATAGGCCTTGGCATCATAATACTGTTCTGTCAAACATTTCACTTTCATAACAAAATTCAGCTTCTGCTCTTTTGAGATCAGCCTTAACCAAATCACAACATTAATATTATGATCCAGCAAGCTGTCAGTTATTTATGTAGCTTTATTGACTATACTGTCTAGCTGTAAACACGGAAACAAATTGAGTGAGGTTGATAGATATTTTTTAGATCAATATCATATCTGTTTTCCCCATATTGATGATGCCATGATAGGGCAAATGTGACCAAAACGCATACAACAGTTGTTTAATGGACAAAACCTGATGTTATTTTACAGAACTGCAATCATTTTGACAGTTTTATTTGGGGATTCAGTTTCAATGGGAAACGTTTGTCAATGTTTACCCATTTGATCATATAATCAATTCCACAACCTGTCAGATGTAATTATAGTGAAATACAGCTAAACTTCTCTTCATTATTTTAAACATGATTGCAAGTCAAGGCAACTTTATTTGTATAGTGCATTTCATACACGAGGGCAACTCAATGTGCTTTACATTAAAACATTAAAAGCATTGGAAACATTCAGACACGCATAAAAGAGCACATTTAAAATGACAAATACAATGAAACATAGAAAAGGAAAGGATAATTAGAAATATATTAAAAGTAAATTTAAAAATTGCATTTAAAGCGAGTTAAAATAAGCTAAGATAGCAAGGCAGTGTCAAATATGTCAGTCATTGATTTAAAAGAGGTGAGAGTTGGAGCGAACCTACAGCTTTCAGGGAGTGTGTTCCAAATATGTGGTGCAGTATGACTAAACGCTGCTTCACCATGTTTCCTTCTGACTCTCTGGACTGAAGCAGATCAGTACTTGATGACCTCAGAGGTCCAGATGGTTCATACAGTAGCAGCAGATCAGCAATGTATTTTGGGCCTAAACCATTCAGTGCATTATAAACCATCAGATTGCATGCCATGTTATGAAACACATGCTCTCAAATATACATTAATTCATAGACTTCAATTCAGACATTGCTAATAAGACACCTACTTTGAACTGGTTCATATGGCAAGGGGATTTGTCGCAAGGTGTGTTGATCACTTTCCACACTCTATTATTGCAAGGTTAGTAATATGTGTATCAACTTGTTAACAACCTTGGACTTACTCACCTGCAAATCCAGCTGCTGCCAGAGCCAGTCCCACTGCCACCATGGAACTGGCCTGAAAAACAGAGACAACACAAACTAAAAACATGTGCGAGGATTGCAATGTAAACAAATGACGAAGCTGTAGCTACAGCGAAGACAATACAGCTAAAGTAAGCTGTAATTACTGTAGTAAACCAAATGTTAGCCATTTGTGTTTACGTCGTGGTTGATCATTCACTTGGTAGTTAAGCTAACCTTTAGCTTAGCTTTAACAAAATTATCCTTATCTGTGTTTTCAGCAAACTACTGACATGCATGCATCATTTTTAGATAACCCTAAGAGTTAATGAATATGAAGCCAGACCTACCATAGTTGTGTGTTACGTTTCGTACTTATACAACTCTACGACCATAACTTTTGACCTCTCATGTTTTCGTAGCACAGGCGTTCATGTGTTTGTGCCGGAAAGTGTGAGAGAGCTGTCGTAAAACTCCAACAAACCCTGGCTCCTCCTCCTCCGTTCTGACGCTTATATACAGATTATACAGTCTGTGATTATACCATAGGATTATAAAATGATTATGCCTTATAGATATTGTATCACAAGCAAAGCTAAGAAAGGTAGACTTCAAAATACTACATAAAATGTACCCTGTTAACAGCCTCATCACTAAGTTTACAGATATTGAGAATGAGTGCAACTTTTGCAAAAACGATACGATTGTTTGTTACTATGATAACAAGGAAAATATTGCTCTTGAACATATAAACTTCATTATACTATATGCCAAGTTTTCCATTCACAAATATAAATTCTCAGTCATTTCCGAAGCTTTCAATTTTCCTTCTAGAATTCAAGTCCCTTAATAACTCATTTCTTTTAGTCAATGACTGAAAAATGCATCAAATTCATGAACTATTATAGCACCATTTTCCCTGAGACGCCTATAAACAATTATTTACAAATTTCTGTATAAGTTTGGTTTTTGTTTTGTTATGAGTGTTTTTACTTTATATATACACGTAATAGGTGTTGTCATAAGTGTATTTACTTTATATATATTGTGTTGTTGTCCTGTCTTCTGTATGTATGATATGTTTATCTTATTTAATCTGTCTTCACTTGATTTATGTGTTACTGTCTTCTACTACCTGTAGCCTTTATGAACACCTTTACTCTTGAATAATAAAAAATAAAAAAAATACACATATTATACTCTACTACCACTAACTATAAATTAACATATCGCTTTTCTCTAAAGTCAGTGAAGAATACACATCTCGAGCTTTACCAGACAAAACACACGTCCAATGGTATAACTAATAATAATAATGCATAATTAAGTTGAATAGTTCAATAACCTGAATGCAAATATTATGCACGTGACTTAAAGTACAAACATTGTAAATGTAAATTATGGAGAGTCTAGATTTGGTGCCACGTTGTCAGAGAGTATATTTAAAATGCATTTGTTTGACATTTGAGAGATGTTCTAAACATCACTTTCCATGTAGTTTGATAATGGATCTGTATTTGTACTTCTATCAGTCATTCAGCAGATGGTGCTGTTTGTCTCAGGATATCATTCTGCTCTCAGACTATCGTCCTCATCTCTTTCATTTAGGATAGGGCAGCATATGGGTCAGTTATACATCTACTCCTTGTATGTCTATATTACTTATATAGTCCATTTAAGTATAATCTCTGATAAGGAAACATAAAAAAAAACTAACTTAACTGTTCTTTTTAATTGTTTTATAGAACTTCTATCCAAAAGTATTTTCAGTAAACATTTTTGAGGTTACCAGATTAACTACTTTGCCGTATACTTACATGAACAATCAGTGGGGTTCATGTATGTTAATACTTGACATAAGCTTAAATGGTTTACATGAAATTTAGGGTGGCATGGATCCTTTCTTTGCCTCCTTATAGGCATGGATGAAAAAGCAACTATCCTCAGCTGAATATAGTTAGACAAAATTCATTGTTAAAAAAGAAGAAGAAATCTTGGGCTGTGGCTTTTTGTAAGTCAGTCAACAGCAGCAACTTTAACGATCAGATTCTTTGTTTTCTTCATGTGTGGGTTGAGAAGTTTTGAGGCTTTGTGGTGCTTGATTGGGTTGTCCTCAACTTTTCTCTCTCACACACCCACAAACAGAGGACTCTAATCTTTCCCCATGCTGATCAATAAACCTGATAAGGACTCCATCTGACCAGCTGGCAGTGACTAATGCTCAACCTGACTCCTGAAGGCCAAGAGAGCTGCCTGTAAATGAGAAATAAAGAGAGAAATACGATGGCACACTATGGACGGGACTGTTTGTTGTTCTGGATTATAGCGGTGTCTGTAGTAGGCACAAATCAAAGAACCAAGAAACCTAAGGAAAATGTTTACTTAGTTCAGGGGTAGATTAAGCCGCCATTTTTGCTCACTAAACTGTCAATAGTTCTGTATACTGAACGGACTACTTTACAGCATATTTGGCTTATAACCTATGAAAGTGAAACTAATGCTCAAAGCAGTACTCTGTATGAAATTGATGTACACCCCCACAACAAGCAAGCTCTTGTCCAAATCTTAGATATCAGTACTTTTATATCCCCAGTAGCAGTATATAGACCCACTGTTCATCAGTTCATCAAACTTGCATCGGAACAGCCTGAGGGGCCATATCAGAGTTTCCCAGATTTTACTCTAACACATTGTTTTGTTTCAGAAAGATTTTAACGCATGAAACCACTATGTTTCATGTGTGTGTTCATTTTGAATTAAGTTTTATAATATGATTAGATTTTATTAGTCCGGGAGAAGAAGAAGAAGAAGAAGAAGAAGAAGAAGAAGAAGAAGAAGAAGAAGAAGAAGAAGAAGAAGAAGAAGAAGAAGAAGAAGAAGAAGAAGAAGAAGAAGAAGAAGAAGAAATTTATATATTATATACTAATATAATTGTACCTACAATTCAACTGTAACTGTTAGAGCTAACAAAGCTAGCTAACAGACAGTTTACTCAGAAGTAAGTTAAGCGAATTAAAATAATTCATGTGGCCAACAATTGTTAAAAACCATTGTCGACAAATAATTATAATAAATTACGATTTTAAACCATATTACAGTCCCAGAAAACAGTACAATTCGGACTACAAATGCTAAAGTTAATACTTGTCGGTTAGCTTAAATGTAAAGCTACTGCTCATTCTTAATTAGGCTAGACATAAAAACTGCTGACTCTGAAACATACAGTTTCTTCTTCTAGTTTAAAAAAAATGGATAACGCTTTTACTAGAAGTAACTGCTTCTTTAAATCACTCTTTGCAGTGACACTTTAAAGTTTTAAGGTTAAGTGCAATTTAGCACGTACAGTCGCTAGGGCGAACCCAAAGGGACATTGAATAAAGCTAACAGGCCACACAGCTACTGTATATCACTGGGGTTAGTGAATGGAGAGGAGACAGGAAGTTTTATATTTGAGTTCATTCTTTTAAGCTTTTATCTGCTTCTAAAACCTTGCTTCCTCAGCTGTAAATTTGCATCTACAGCTTTACTCGCTTCACACATAGAGATGATAAATAGACGGAGAAACTGATGGTTATCATGGTTCTGCTGTTTCCATATTTTCATCCATTTGACATTCACCTCCTAATCTGCTGAATCACAGAGTTCCACCTCGATGAGCAGACTCTGCTAATCCCTCGCTCTGTCGTAGAAAGCCAAAGACATGAAAAAGAGAGGCAAGTTACAATGCTGGCTGGTTCCTCCAATTATAAAATGTGTTTTGTACATTCCATGAAAGTTACAACCTTTAGTAGGTCACAAAGTGGGCCTTATTTTTACAACTGCAAGGACTACTCATTTATTTCACGGCTCTCTAAAAGTTCACCATTTCAAGAACTCTTTTGTTTACACCGAGGACGCTCTGTGTGAGTGCTGTGCTGTTTTACCTGTCTGCCCTGTGCCTAGCTCTCACTTATACAAATTACAAAATGACATAAATAACAACACACAGTGGAGCACCTCTTTGACACAAGTAGTGTGTCAACAATACTGTTTTTAATTCAAGCTCAGCCGGTGAAAACAGTTGGATCCATTCTTCTACATCCTGAAGTGAGATTTCCTGTAGCTGAGACAAAACCTTGAGGACTTCACACTGTTGTCATGGGGATTACCTCAATTTCTCACAGACAGCTCGTGTTGGAATGAGAGATGTGAAGCACTCAAACAGAAGAAAGGACACATGTCTGAAGTTTGGACAAGGCCAGCATTTGAGGGCTTCCAGAGAAGACAGTTATTCCGATAACTGGACACACAAACTGATACCAGGTATCTGGGCAATGTGTCTCCTTTCTGTTTGCTGAATTCCCAACAAGCAACTTGAGACACAGGAGTATTATTTCATTCGATACTCATCTAAGACCTGATTCCTATCTGCCTTCACATGCAGATTATTATTTGTATTGATAAATATAAGGCTCCATTGTCTTCCAGTGATATCCATTTGGGGAGGAAGATGCATATCAGTTTTCTGTCTCTTGTGCTTCCTGCAAACAACCAAAGCATGCTCAGTCCTAACTGTTCAATGTTGCTCAATTGACAAAAGGAATATCATCCACTAGTACCTAAGAAGATATTTTCTGCAAGCTACAAAACAATCTAGGTGGAGGGCAAAAGAGGCGTAAATCATAATCAAATCCTGGAACACATCATGAAACAATAATTTAGCTTTAAATGATGAATATAAAAATATAGCGATGTGAGGGTGCAGCTCATAACCCCTGTTAGATGTTACTTACCAGCTCCATTCAGGCTGCTAATCAGACTGTAAACAAAGAACGCACAGGAATGGGAGTGTTAGCTAGAAGTCCTTGGTCCTTAATTGTTAGCTACTGGCTACTTTGCAAGCCTCGAGAAGTTATCCTTCACTCCCACTGGCTAAATCATTATCACACAATATTCAATGGTTTCCAAGACTGCATTCTGGGAAACATAGGATGCATTTTTTTTTTTAAGTTATATTTTTGGGCTTTTTCACCTTTGATGGACAGGAAGAGAGGCAGAGGAAATGACAGCTGAAGAGAGACAGGAAATGTGGGGAGCAGAGAGTGGGGGAGGACATACAGTCAATGGTCGAGGCTGGAATCGAACCTGCGACCTCTGCGATGAGGGCTATAGCTTCTGTGTATGGGGCGTGTGCTTAGACCACCAGGCCAATGGTGTCCTAAAGCCATTGTTTTTTTAAATTTATTTTTACCTTGACCCATCCTAGGAACAAAAAGTGGGGATATATTTGCCTGTGCTGTTTCCATTTTGACTCTTTCTAAATAATCTTCTTATTGCAAGCCTTTAAATACAGATTCTCTGATGTACTAAAAAGTAAAATTTTGAATATGGTGCACACAAGAAAATAACGTGTGCACACTTTAATCATCAAATGGGAACAAATATTTATCTTGTGCGCACAAATTGTTATTAAAGGGGAAAAGTTAATTATCTTGTGCACACATGATAAAATCTTTGACTTTTGAAAATCAGGGGCTTTATACTAAAATATATTTTCTACTTTGTAGTCTTCATCTACTTTACAAAAGTTAAGGTCTCATAGTTGTGGTAACTGTTTAAGAAACTTGTTTGAGAAATGTGTTACTGTGTTTGCTAAAGAACTTGAACTTTTTCAGTGGGATGTTTTTGGATTCGGAGAACCCTTCCATCCACAAATGAACCAAGAAACTCTTGCTGGGACATTCATAATGATGTTTGAACTATGCCTGGTTATAAAGACTTCACTCAGGCGTCCGTCTCAAACACTTGCTGATTCATTTTGCATGTAGACCCAGATTCCTTTGTAGAGAATGAATAAATGCATTATGTTTGAATTATTTAGTAGTGACATGACCTGGGTGTCGAAGCTGATCAGCTGTTTACACCACTTATGTGGATGTTAGGTAAATAAACCCGCTCCCCCTGCAGTCATTTCCACTTTCAGCCGTATTCCTGTCGGGCTCTAACTCATCTCTACTCAACAACAAACACAAGGTCGGCGACACGCAGGGCCGACAAGAGGAGGGCGAGGAATTTCATGATTTAGGACAAACACAGATGAATTAAACATCAGAGCAGCTTCCACTCAGAAATTCCTCCAATGCTGTCTCCAAACACAGACCGTCAATCACTCAGAGGGAGGACACACAAGAGCCTGTCTGTTTCAAAGACTGACACAGATTCAGACGAGAAAAAAAAGTGCTAAAACTGAGGAGGACATCAGCTCCGCCAAAACAGGATGTTTTCTGGCAGGGCTGAGCAGGAGGCCGGCTGCAGGGATGACACGAGCAAAGACAGGATATGCCCAAAATAAACAGGAAGGAAAAAAGTGACATAATTTGTTTTACAAAGACTCAAACACACAACACAAAGGTCATCATTAGCATCTATTTCAAGATATTTTAAAAGATTACAATCATTACAGGAGTTATTACATCCCCACATAAAAAAAGATACATTTAGAAAATAAAACAAAGAAATCATCCATTTGGATTTTTGTAGCATACTTTCATTACATAAAAAATAGGAAAGAAATCATGAACTTTGCAGGTTTTCAGATACAATCGATAAAAAGAGTACATCCCAGATTTGTTTCAGCAGTCTGTTTCATGCTGTGTATGCAAAGAGTCTGTTATGTGCAGCATTTAAATTCCTTCATTCATCATAACTGACTGAAATTAAGTCGACCAGATTTACATGCAACAGATTCAACAGCATATATATCTCTAAAAAAAGCAGGATCATGTTTCTTTAATCAAACTCTAATATCTAGATTCTATAAGTATATTGAAATAAATCACTTTCCTTCATTTGTTAGAGCCAAAACAAATTTGTATATTCACAATTATCATAAAAAGAGTGATATAAAATCTTTCATAAAATGTACACCACTGTTCCTTCATCATAGAATACAAAATATATCAGCTTTAGTGGTTATAAATGCATTTTAATAGAACAGAGCTGCTGTGATTGTCTTAAAATGCTTTGAACTTCTCTTCTCTTAACTTTTGATTCTGCTCAAAGAAAAAAAAGAAGTGTTGCATTTCAGACAATCTGACGCCCTCTGAGCATTCACTCAGGCTCTTATTGCTTTTAGCTTCTGACTCAAAACAAGCAGCTGCTGTCAGTCTGATGTGGTATGAAAGGTTTCCTCTCTGATACCGGGTTTATTCAGCCGTGTAGTGATTACCTCTGAGCTGAGGGACCGATCAAATCAAATGAACAACCTCAGTGTTGCAGGGGGAAAAAATGTCTACATTTTCTTGAAGTTTTGGAACTATGAAGACATTCTTTGTTTTCCTTTTTTTTTTATTTCCAACGAGTTAAGCATTTTGTGCTATTCCCATTGGTTCAAAATAAAGGGTGCTTACTCAGTGAAAATGAGAATGGGATGACAGATGTGAGGTTTTTTCTTTCTCTCCGTTGTTGTTTTGCTCGTGCATCAGGCCTGTCAGTCAGACTTGATTAAACAGCAGCCGCAGAGACCTGACAAAGCAGGTTATCTGAATGCTAACTGTTAAACAATGATTTTCCCCCCTCAAAACTTCAGCTCTGATCGTCCTAGGTCTAGGACTTTAGGAAAATCAAGTTGAATAAGTCAAACCACAAAAAAAAACCAACCAATATTTTGAAAACTCTTCAGTTTTTGAGTGGAGATGGAATCTTATTTTCTAATGCTTGGGTCAAATATTCATTTTCATATCTGTGTTGGTGCCTCTGGCTGCTTTTGTGCATTTATTTTCACAAACATATTCAAGCAGCTGTTCCTCCTCTTGACATTTTTGCTCTTAACTCTCTTGGTTCAGTTCACCCAGACTTCACAACATTTTCCCATGTTGGTGTTACTGTAACTAGCAATGGGAATGGGTTTGTTTAGCAAATATCCACTCACTGAAACATCTGTCAGCCTCACACATGAATGATAAAAGTGAGTCTCTCCAAAAGCACAAAAAGATGTCATGTGAAGAGCTTAACAGCAGAGTTTGTTTCCAAAGGTCCTTGGTAACAATTCAAACACCTGGCTGTAAACACATTTTAGCAAAAGCGGTAAAAATTGTGCACAGACAGGACCTGGAATATGTTTTTTGGGGTACATTAGCTGTGTTTTAAACTTTAATAGTGATGGGAATCTTTGAGGACTCCTTGTTGGTGCAACAAAGACAGAGACAAAGCCCTCTTTCTACCAGAGTCCAGCTCCACATTCCTCCCACTCTGCCGGGCACAACATGACCACAGCTACATCTGGCTCTGTGTTCACCCCAGTGTCATCCAGGATTTCTGTCTCTTTTCTGAGGCTCACTTGATCCCTCCAAGGACACAGCGGTCACTTTCAGAGGCCACTACGGCAGACTGGGTCATTTAAGAGTCAGGAACAGAAGCTTGGATTGTAGGGATTTAAAAAGACATATTTGCACTTTAACTGTGCTAAAACAAGCTTTGCAGCTTGATTCTGCTCCACCTGCAGCGACACAGAGGGGGACAGACTGATTGGTAGAACAGCATGATATCTGATGTTAATGTCAGCTCACCATTAACCAGCTCAACACATCTGTCAGTCTTTCTATGAGTTATCTTTCTCTGTGATTAAACAAGCATAAAGGCTGTTAGAACTGTTTTACCTTTGGTTTGAACTCTTTCATGAGAAGCGAAAATAAAAAAAGAATTTAAAAAAATACCTCCAGTAAAGGTTATTGCTTCTTTTATTTTCACTCAGACAGCGCTCAGCTTAAATGTAGAAGACGATTAACTATCAGAGCGATTTCACAGCGCGATAAAAGCAACCTGTCTGACTGAGACGCTAATTTGTGTCTTTGGTCTGTCACTTAATTATTCACATGACTCAAATCCACCTCTTTCATCTCTCTCTGTTGACAGCTCATTATCTCTGCTTCTCTTTTCTCAAAAACAACTTTCAGCAGCCCACCCTCCACATACCACCCATCTGACCATCTATCCATGTACATGTCTGCTCTGGGTTTTGACAGGATCCACTTTCAGTCCAGGAGGAGACATTTTCTGAGAAAGCAACAATTGGAAACAATTCTCAGTCCAAAGAAAGGCTTATTTTTTCTTTTACTAAAAAGGCTTGAGAGCCACAGAAATGCTGTTTTGTTTCTATCTGTATTTGGCTGATTGAAGGTAAAACAAGTTTTTGTCTTTTTCTTATCATGAGTGCAAACAAATCATGTGGTCTTTGTTGAAACATTCACAGTCTTGAGATGTTTGCTAAGAAACACAACATACAGTATAGGCTGTAATACATTTTTAAATGATGCATCATCCCAGAATTAGCCGTTAAGGAGGAATTCTGTTGGCATTTAGAAGATGATGCTAGGTTCTTGGCGATCAAACATGTTACCTGTGACAAGTAGCTCTCTTGTTTTTATGCATGTAAACTATGTGTAAAGTATTGTAAAAGTTATCCAATTAAGGGTTGAAAAATTAAGCCAACGCAGATGTGCAAGAAACTGCAGTTCTTTGAGTGTCCACAGGAGGCTGGCTTCAAAAGCAAAGGAAGCCTCATTAGAGCCCTTATTGAAATGACTCAATTTACAGCACAAATAAACATGTTTACAGCTTGGTTCAAATAATGTTTTGGACTTGGTACTCAGTTCTTTATTTGCATACACTGTGCGGGGAATGTTTTTTTTCATGATGTATCCATAATGTTTATATAAAGACTTGGATGTATCCATATATTTGCATAATACTGGGCACAGCTGAGTTGACAGAGAGATGGGTACATTGTAGCTGCTTGTTGGATGCTTAGGGCTCGCCTCAGCTCCACCTCAGCGCCTTTTTCTCGGTTGACTGAAGTTAGTTGGACTAGTATTTCCAATTCAACGACCACCACCATTTGGGTTTATATGGTTTTAATCTGAAAGTGGGATTGCCTCATACACCTGGTATTTGTGATGCTTTTATTTTACCTTTAAACTGTATATTGTATATGCTACTTTATTTCCTGTTTTAATATTAACAGGTTTTATTTGGCTTATATTTAAAAGGACACAAAAGGGACTTTGGCTGATTGTACAGGGGGAATAACTGTATAAACAGCTAAAAGAACTACAAGATGTAAAGATGTTTAGCAGACAGTCCCCATAGCAGAGATAAGCTCTTACATTGTTAAGGGATTTAAAATATATATTAATAACATCAATTTCAGTGTCCGACCATCTTTTGGAGAGATGCTACACAGTGGATTTTCTGTCTGCATCACAGCAAGAGTAGAGAACTAATTTGTTTATGCCCTACAGCAGAGACCTGAGGGTCTCTGCAACTAGGTGCAGAAAATCCGTGGCATTGGCAGTAGGTGAAAAAAAGGGTGTGAATATATGAGCAGAATTGTTGTTGAAAAATCAGGAAAACATGCATGCCCAAAAAAGAGGAGCTAATTAACTTCTTCTCATTTTGATTTTCTGTATCTCTCTGCAGGAGATAAGTCAGAATTGGCTTCCAGAGACAAAAAGTGATGAAAAACATTAATTAAAATAGCTGAACAGTTGTTGTTGCAGTAGTTACGTTTTCAGGTTTTTTAAACACTCTCAAACTGACTGGGAGCGCTGAAAGGTCACTTTCAGGGTCAGTCACTGCCGAAAGCGAGTGTAGGACGGGACAAGTTCTGTTAGTGTTGTAATAAAAAACTCACTGGACCAAAAAATGGGTCAGATGTTTTTCAAATGGATGAAGCTGAGGGTCAAAAGGTCTCGGCTTCTGATCAGACTCTGCTGCTGTAGTTGTGCCAACTGAACTGGATGTGAACCCTGCCAAAACCCTCCGTATCTCTGAGACCTCCACATTCATTCTGCCTCTGTCGCTCTCTTATTTCGCCCAACTTCCCTCACTTCTCAACTTTTACAAACTAAAACTTTGACGATACTGAATGTAATTATTGCTATATAACCTGTTTTAGTTTATTGTTTTTTTCTTTGTAGCAGCTTCTGTGTAAAATGGACTTACAGTATGATCATAACAACAAATGTCCCTTTAAAAGGTTTAAAAAATGCAAAAAAAGCTTGATAACAAAATATGAGCTGTCCATATATAAATTTAACAGGTTAACAGTAGTGTAGCCATTGGCTTTTTTAAAATAGAAGTATCATAATCATGCTTAATTTTTCAGTTATAGTTCTTTTTTCAGCCTATCAGATAACTAGATTTTACATTTTGAGCTCATTTAAAGGGACACCTTATTACATTCATTATTTCATTCTCTAGCCCTCAGCCCTGTGAGCGGCTGGCTGTCCAGGGTGCACCCGCCTCTCACCTAATGACAGCTGGGATAAGCTCCAACCACTGCAACCCTGAGTCAAGATAATGAATGGATGGATAATGGATTGATCATGAAGAATTACTGCGTTCCTAAGGCAGAAATAACACGTTATTAACCTGCTTAAAAAGCTTTAACTTAATATGTACATTGTTATAAAATGATAATCCTTATGATTTGTGTTGAAATACTAAAATTAGAATTCCCTCTGCACCATAAAAACCTCAAACCCAGTTCCTCTCTCTCCACTTGCACGTGTTCTTCTCTTTAGAAACAAGCTAGAACTGTCTGAGCTTAAATCAGCCATTACTGTGACCTTTGACCTCTTCCAATTATCTAAAACATTTAAAAGCAACAGATTGGGTCCCTGTCCTGATTTCTGAAAGCACTTGTTCCCTTTCCTTAATAAAAACCCCGGAGCAGTACGAGTTCTATATTTAAAAGTGGCAGTGAATATTTCTGCTTGAATTATCTCATGAGCCTTTTGAGCTGAAAATGAAACTTTTCGAGACATACTGAATTTGTATCTGACTCGGCGCTGCCTGTCACTCAAAGGACAGCAGGTCTGGGTGGTGCTCTGAGTCTTCAGTGCTCACTCCGGTTACTTTACTGCAGGGGGCGCCGTTCCCCAGCAGGACCTCCTCCCCCAGGCTGATGCGGCAGGGAGTTTTCCCCGAGCGGGGGGTGGAGGCCAGGCGGGAGTCTGGCCCAGGAGCCTTCTGCCAGACGTCGCAGGGTTTAGCTCGGGGCTCCAGCATGGGGGGATCTTTGTTGATGAGGTCTGGAACAGAAAGCTGAAGCTGGGTCTGATGCTCCTCCTCGCCTCCTTCTGTGTTTTCCACATTGTTTCCTCCTCCATCGATGGCTCCATCTACATTACTGTTGCTTCCCCTCGTCTCAAGCTCAGCAGCAACTTTCTCTTCTGCTTTTGTGATTTCTTCTGACCCTTCTCCCTCCCTCTCCCCACGCTGCTGCTCCTCTTCAATGATGAGCGGCTTCTTTTCAGGAGAGGAGAGGAAAGAGGAAGTGTCAACAGCGTCTGAAGAGGAGACCACAGGATCAGAGGAGATCATCATGTCCTGGGTGGTTTTCAGAGCCCGAGGCAGTCGCTTCTTCCCTGACGGGGGCGGAGGGTCCAGACGAGGGAAGGAGTCGTAGGAGGAGATGTGACTGGAAGAGAGAAGAAAGAGTGTAAAGGCTGAGAATTTCATATAAACACAAGGTGCTTTTGCTTTTAGAAGAAGGATAAGCACTCAGTGAAGAAACATTCTATCATGCCCTCATACCAATATTCTCTACTGATAGGTTACATAGCCTACCGCATAGTTCCTAAAGTCCCCCATAGCCTGAGATAGATGGGCAGGGAGAGCCAGTATATCACTAAGGTTATCAACTTGGCACCTACCCTCAACGGTGTTTCACTAAGTTCGGCCCACAGCACCTCAGGGAGGCTTAGCACTTAGCTCTGGCGCCTCTATGCCAGCTCCCACCACCCATTATATCCACAAGCAGAACCTCAGTGCCACGTTCAACAGACTCAGGCTTGGTTCATTTAAGCTTCAGATAGTGACACCACCTATAAAATGTACCCTACAACATGGCCCCCCTACAACCCAAAACACAACAGAGAGAAGAGTCTATAGTGAGATGTTTTTAATATTAATGTTTCAAACCATCAGGGATAGTTGATACATGGCAGATGAAAACATTGACACTTATGTCAGTTTTAACATCTGGAATGATGTCAAGGATTCACCTTTATATTGTCTTCTATTTGTTACTCATTTTGGTGCAGAAAGAGGTTACTGAGTACATAAGAAATCTCCCATCCTGATCATTTTTAGCGTAAAAATGTTTTCGCTAAATTTGACTTGACTTTGCCCCAATCCCAAACTCCACCCTTGTGGATTCTCTGACATTGAAGCACGTTCCCAGTAAGCGTCTGGTTATTTAGTATTGTCCCATTGTCACAATCTAAAGTGTGTTAGCTCTCTGATATAGACAGTCATTCAAAATAACGCACTTTCTGTCAGTTCATGTTTCTGCAGACTAAACAGTGGGAATTATACAGAGTTTACTCCAAATGTTTTGATGTGAGGGATGCGATCGTCCAGCCAACTGCTAAATGTTAACACATTTTCATATATTGAAGCATTACTTAATAAAGTTTCAGAAAAGAAAAATAAGTGCAACAAAGCCAATATTAAATACGTTTATTTGTAAGTTACTTTGTGAAGTTTAATCACATTTAATTGTTTTATTCCATAGGGTACTTGTTTTGTATTTTAGCTCAGTTCAGTTAAAAAAATTACAAAAATGTCTCTCTGACTTTTGTTGATTTTTTGAAAATATAGGAATTTTGTCATGTAGATGCAAAAAATCACACTGAAAAGCAGAACTTTTTGTTATTCAATGGCACATCTTGTTTTCAGGAAACATGTGATGTCATAATAGTTGCCTCGTTCCTCATTTTTGTACCATCTGAAGTCTATGAAATGAAAATCTGATCATTGTGAAGACTGGAGACAGTGCAGCAGCTAGCCTGACCCAACAGACGTCAGAGTGGGATTGATCTTGGCATCCAACTATTGTCAGGAAAGCCAATAAGTATCACAGTGATGTAAATTAGAAACTGTTGGCACATGGTGTGAAATTTTGATTGACTGAGACAGAGTTTAGCTGAGAGCAACTATAGAGAAGTTTAAATATTATTAAAGTAGAGTGTGTTACTTTAAGGGTTGGAGCATGTGTGGGTTTATGTGTATGTGTGTACACATGTGTGGAGGAGGGGGGGAGACCTGCCAGACTTTCATCTGCATTCACTCCTGGTTATCACTGTCATGGCTTCTTGCAGTGTTTACATAGACATACCAGTATCTCAGGCTGTTCTCCACAAATAGAGAAAATTAATATGGTAAAAAACATCCCATGGTGATAAGAGGGAACTTATCTTTACCGCTGTGTGATCGTTCAGTGGAGCTGACAGGAACGCACACACAGATGATTTAGTCCAGTAAACACTGCGGTGCTGTTTGTGAATGTTAAAGGCACAGTTACCTCTGTGTTATCGGAAGATTATTATGACTCAAAAACTTCTTATTAGTGATCTGAGTCTGCTTGTTATCACAATGTGTAGTGTTTTAATGTAAATGTGCTGAGTTTTCTCCCAGCCTGAGGGTGGTGCTGTTGAGTAATATGTTTCTATTTTGACGCTGGCCATGATCTCTCAAAAGAACAATTTGCGTAGATACACTGCTGTTGATAAAAGTGTTCCAATTTGATTTGACTTCAACACATTTGGATGACTTTTTCAATAAATAATCATAAAAAAGAAATATTTTTAATTTTTTTTTACTTCCTTCAAGTATTAAACCAGGAATAACCTAAAAATATGATGTTTCTTGCAAAAACGAACATGGGGAATACTGGCAGTGATACATTGACAACTTTGTCAATTAATTTTTTTTCTTAAATGCAGCTGCCTGGATATGCTTCCTTTCCTACTAGCCGACTTTTCCTACTACTTTTTCCATTCCCTTCGCCTTTCTTTGCCTCCCAAGGTCACAGTTCTCACTTGATTCTCCAGTTGTAACAAACTTTATCATGTTTTTCACTTTGTGTTACCCATCCAAACATTTTCATGGCAGTCTGTAGTGTGAACAAACTCTGTATGACCACAGTCGAGTTTTCACTTTGACAATTACAGCTACAATGAAGGCTGTTTCCTGGCATATACATGATGCAGAGGAGAGCTGCTCATGCTTTGTTGTTGACAGATAGAAAAGACAGAAATGACTATTAACCATGTAAAGAAAAAGGGTTTAAAGGGAAACAGAAATAAATATTGTCGCACATCCCTTTGTTCTTTATCGAAAATACAACAAAAAATACACAAATTCCTAAGACTTCTTCTCTTTTGTCATTTCAAGGAAACAAGTTGAAGAAAATGGCTAAAAAGATGCTCCTGTATGATCTGACTGTGAATACTACCCATTTCTTGCACTGTTCAATAGTGATTCATACAGAATCTCTCAGCTCCACTTGGCAGAATCAGCCGGTGGTCTGGTAAAATCTGTACAGATCATCACAGGCTCCATAAACTGAGTCTATTCACAGCCCAGTGAATGGAGACAAATGGGAGCAGAGCCGTTGAAGAATGACTTTTACTTGACTGATCTTCAGATGAAAAGACAACAGATCAATGCTTTTGGAACAAATCCCCAAATACACACTTGTGTGTTTGTGTGTGTGTGTTTAAGCAGGTACTTTAAAAAGGGACATTTCTTTTCTGACTGTGTGGAAGAAACTGAAAAGTTCAATTTCAATCATCTCTGGAGGTCTTTGATGTCTCATTATTAATTTAAAACCACTTTTCAAAGGAAAACTTTCAAATCATTCACCTTCTCTAACCCGGCTCCTTATTAAAAGGGACAGACTCCTTTCAGCACAGGTAATTTAATATTTCTGGCGACAATAAGGTACTGTCTTCAAGGGGTTTTATTGCAAATTGAATGCATGGCCATATAAAGTTTTGGATTTGTTCATATTGTTGAAAAACACTGAAAAGGAAGTAAAAGAAGCAAAACCAAACTGAGTCAGTTTGTGTAATCAAACTAGCAAACCTTGAGACACCAGACGGGAAATGAATGAGACACGGGAGAGTTTCACTTATTAAGTTTGTGGTTCAGGAAAAAAGAGAAAAATTAAGATTATAGTTAAATCTATGAATACAGATAAGATGTATGTTTGTATGTGTATGTGTATGTGTGTATGTTTGTATGTGTGTGTGTGTGTGTGTGTGTGTGTGTGTGTGTGTACCTGTTAACGGTAGTCTGATTCATCTGGTCCATACAGCTCCAGATAGCACCAGCGCTCTTGTTGACCTCAGTTACCCCGATGTCCCCGAGGTGGCTCGGCTCTTTTCTTCTTAAAAGATCATTGACCTTCAAGAAAATGATAAAAAATAAGACAAAATAAAAAAGAAATAAAAAAAGAGAATATAAAGAAAAAGATGTAGATGTACAGAAAACCAGAAATAAGAAATTAAAAACAGAGAAAAAATAATTATTGTGGGAAGAAAGAAAAGAAGAAGAGAGAAGAGGAAGTAGGAAGGAAAAGAGAAGAGAGAAGGGAAGAGAGATGGAAAGGAAAAATAATGAACGAAAGGGAGAAAGAAAGAGAGAGAAGAAAAGAAAGATACAGGAAAAGAGAAACACGAAAAGAGGGAAAGAGAGACAAGGTGGAAAGGATGGAAGAAAGAAGAAAGAAAAAAGAGGAAAGGGAAAAGGACAAAAATAGGCAGAAATATAAGGAGAAAAGAGGGGTGGAAAGAAAGTAGAGCAAGGAAGAAGAGGGATAAATAGTATGAATACGACAGAATAAAGAAAGCACGAAAGAAGAACAGAAGACAGAAAAAGTGAAAAAAGAGCATTTTTAAGTCGACTCCATGGATGCATAAAAAGGATTGTAAATCCTCCTATAATCCAAACATCCAGTAACAGTGATACATAACATGAGGATAGGCAGAAGTAATCTTTATGCTGTGCTCACCTTTGCGCCTACAGCTTTGCCCAGATTAATGGCGTTTTTAAGCCTCTGTTGGCCTCCAGAGGATGGAGAGTCCACCGAGCCTGACCCCAGGTTTGGATTAGAAGATGCCGTGGAGCGCCTGGCCAAGGGCTGGCCCGGCCTGGAGGTCTGAGGACTCTGCTGCTGTGCGACTGAGTTCTCAAACATACTTTGATCAACTGAGGAAGAGAGCGACAGAAGAGAGAAAGGTAGAGAGAGGTAGAGAGGTGAATATACAGCAGAATTAAGCTGAAGACCTGTACGATAATTTCAACAGCACAAGCTCTTGCAAAGCTGCAGAGGCTTTCAGCACAAGATGACACACATGAGGTGTTTGCTTTGTCAATGAGCTGCACAAACTCAGCTTCTGAGGGAGGAATACCACATTTAAATTTCTGAAATTCTCCACAACATCGCCTAATCCACTGCTAATTTCTAGATTTAAGTCATAGCTCAAAAGCTTTCCTGAAATGATAACTTCAACAGTTTTTGGCAGAGTACAGGTTTTAAGGAATATGCTTACTGCACTGTGAATTTAATCTGACTAAAGCCCAAAAGTAGCGTAAACAATTTTTTTTTTGTATCGCCTAAAGTTGTATTTAGTCCAGATGTGACACAAAATTGTGTTCATTCAAAATGGTTGAGCACAACATGCAAATACTCAACCTCCAAACAAAATCAAATACTGTTTTATCTGGGTTACTAACATCACCTACCCCCATTAATTTAACATAAAGCAGTTTCTAGTGAATGAATTCACTTTTCTGACACTTCATCTAGGGATACACAATATTGGATATTTTCAGACGTCCAATATGACAATTTTTTCAAACTCATTTGGCTGCTGTACTGGATATTACCTGTTACTCTTATTGTGACGGTCTCTTTGTTTTAGAAACAGACATAAAACAAGACAACAAATTACTAATGTGTTCTTTGTCAAATACAGACATTCAGTAATGTGTCTAGTGTCTGTTTCCGAAATGAATAAAGATTTCCATACAGCTGACAAATTGAAGCTCATTGTCCGTGTACATATTTGCCACCTTATCGGCCATGCACATTGATAGTTTTCATATCTGCTGATAATGTTGTGCATCCCTACTTTCATCAAGTCAAGGCTTTCCAGTGTTCAGTATCTCTTCATCCAACCCATGGGCTCAGCTCTGCTACATACCAGGACTCCTAAGGTGGACCCCAGCTACTAGCATTCATTTTCATTTTCAGCTTGTTTTGTTGAGTGGAGGTATTTCAGATAATCTCAATAGGAATTCCTTGCCCAAATTGAAATTTTCAACTCACACTGCATGGTTTGCATCTTTGGCATCACTTTGTACATGATTGTGCTGTGCAGAAGTTTTCTCCAGTTTTGTTAGGAGTACAGTGAAGAGGTAGAGAACTTCAGATACCAAATATGATTGAATTTGGTGGAGTATTTCTTTGAGAAATCCTCCACTTGGTCTCTCTGCAGCTTTACACAAACCAAACCAACATTGGTCATTGCAGTGAAATTGAAATGTCTTATGAGAATGCACAGAAAATATGATAACACAAAACACAGAATAGCACAGTACACAAGAATTGAGGAAATTACAATGACACATGCACAGTAAAAGCAAAATGAGGCAGAAATGAGCAAAATGCAAGATCAGAAAAAAAACGAAAAAGGGAGATGAGGCTGTTCCAATCCACTTAAGACGGAAGATCTTACCTCTTGGAGAGAAATGTTTCTCGGAAAGCATTTAATGAGACATAGAAGTATCAGATATCAGGTCATTGTACCCCTTAGAAAGCAGATTATTGAGCTGCTTATGCTAACTCATGAAAAATGCTTCTACAAGAGGACAAGTCTGGGGAGGTAATGGCTGAGAGTTCGGTCAAGAGCTGCATAAACATGTCCAAAAGGTACAGAGCCTCAGACAGATATATGGAGAAAATATCGCCATTTAGAATCAGATGGAGCGCCAAAATTGGGTAACCTTGACTTCACTTTGAACACAAGTATTTCACTTACCGACCCGACACAGAGATCTACAACAGAATATTAACCAGAGACATGGAGGGAAAGTTGATCCAGTATTATCAATCAGCATGACACAGAGGACATTATGAGATGAGAGGAACAAAGAGAGATACAATGAGTTGCACTTATGACAAATATTACTTCTAGGATACTTTTAATACTGCTTTTAATTCATTATTTGCAGAGCACATAATAATGTGATAATGGAAGGTCTTAAATTGTTTGGTTGCTTCATTGTAGATGTTCCTTATTTTATTAAAATAAAAATAAAAATAAAAATAAAATAATTTTTTAATTTTGTGCATTGCCTTTACACTGCTTGATAGTACCTGTATCCAAATGGACTTGAAGCACTTTGTTACCTGTACTGATCTTATTTCCTCTTGTCTAGATCTTTGCTGAGTTGTTCTTGCTCTCGTATGTCCGTCGCTTTGGATAAAAGCGTCTGCTAAATGACATTGTAACATTGTAACAAAACTCTAGATTTAAGGTCAATTGTTGAACATGTCACTAGTTGCGAAAATAAAAGTAGAGAGGAAGAAAACAGTGAGGGAGGGTAAAAGGCATCAGGAGCTGAGTGAAAGGGACGCCAACCGTATCAAAGAAGAGAGACACAAAGAAAATACAAACGTAAGTAGACTCATTAAAATATTGTTGCCATGGAAGTGCTACCAAAGTGGAATATGAGGGACTCTTTTCACAATATTAAAATATTCATTTTAAACCAATAAAATTGTTAATTCAACATTTTGCGTATCTCTTTAGTAGTCTGGTAAAAAGGGGGTTAATGTTTAATCTACTCCAACAACCCAATCCCTATACATTATCCCTTTATGTTTACCATATTATGTTTTACTGTGACACAAAGAGCACTTAATTTACATGAGGCTTAATTCAATGTTCCTCCACAAGGTTATTCAGAGTGTACAGACTGTATATCAAGGTCATCAGTGATCTCAGGATCAATAGCGACACATCACACAGGCTATTAAACATCCGTATTGATCCCAGCAGAGAACAAGGCCACATAGTCTCAACTCTCTTTCAGCTCCTAATGGAGATGTAATGGATGGACTTTGTAATGCAGTATACTCCACAGGAGGACTTTATGAAGGACACTAGAAAGACAAGATGTTTGTGTAACATGCCTAACACAGATGTTGTCTGTGAAAAAGTGTGTGTATGATTCAGAAGATTTAATGTTTTGTACTTTTCTCCAAACTTATCTTCTAGAGATCTGTGCTGCTGAAAAGGTGAAACCTGCTGTTTGGAAATGAGCCCAGGTGTCCCAGTGTGGCTCACTTACACACAAATAAGATTTATTATCAGTATTTATGACCATTTTCTCTGCTGCACTGTCCCCCAGCCAGCTCTAAAACCCTTCGCCCTCAGGGCTCCTGTATACTCTAAATGAATGCAAATTTAGTGATGTCTCAGGGCTGTTAAATTAAATGGTGCGTTCAAATGCAGGTAGATCCACAGCGAGTGGAGGTCAGTTTGTCCCCAACAAAGTGAGTTACAGAGGCTGCAGTGACCTTGTAGATTTACAGTTTGAGGACTCTGGGACAAAGGACAACATTAGTAATATGAAAATATCGCTAATTAAACAGGAGGGAGATAAAGAGCAGAGTGATCGATAGCAGATAAAATGCAAAGGGAAGACCTGCACACCATTCTAGTGACCGCCACATGCTGCTGGGTTCTGGCAGCACACCGTTGGCGACTCTTCGATCATGCTGTCACTCCAGGAAAGGTTCAGAGCCAAACTGGAAAACTGAGGTTATATGAGGAGTGTGTCTTTAAAACTTCACTAATGGATGGCACATGGTTCCAACAATCATGTTCATGAAACATCCATAACATAAACTTAAAGATTTAATATAAATGACTCTGGTTCCCTTTGACAGGATGCTCATTCACTGCTATTTGACACCCAATGCTTTATACAATTTGCCACTTCCTGTGCTGACATTTCCCAGCAGCATCTGAACCTCACAACTGAGATTCTCATTTAAGTGAACAGTTAATCTATGTCACCCAATTAGTGGAGCTGGGACATCCTCTGTGCTGCAGCCCTGCTGTGATTTAGGCTGATGAAACAGGTGGATTTTTTTTTCCACAAATCTTGCCTACTGAAGCATTAAAATGAGAGAATTAATTGTTGAATCACTCTGCACTGCAGCTCAAGCTGAGGTAATATATCAGAGAAGACTTCTGGATCTATCAGTGTTAGGAATATTTCAGCTGTACTTTCAAACACTTAGTTTCAAACTCAGCAATCAAAATGAATGACGTGAATTTTTAACCTGATAACATGTTCAAACCACTAAAGCAGCACTTCATCCTTGATGTAGAATTCATCAAAAGCAAATACCTTGAGTGTGCAGCGAGGTTTGTAATACAAAAGACGTAACAACAAAAGACAGCTCACATCAGAAAAAAGGAAAACAGGCTTTGTAGTTTTGTAATTAAAAAGAAATGACTGCTAAAAAGCAGTAAACTGAGCATTTAAACCATCTTAAATAAAACTACATAAACAAACAAAAGCCCTTTAATTTCTCTTGCTAATGATTGCAAGACTGTATGCACAGTAAAACGCAACAAGCATAAGAAGCATGAGACTATTTTACTTTCAGCACAAGTACATGAGTAACATATTCTTTGCTCACACTGGGACAGTGTTTCTTCAATGCCATGTGTTAATTTGCTACAATCATCTACATATTGTCAAAGTAGTACTATAACAAGTGTGCCAAAGATATGTTGGCAGTTCCTGTTTGTAATACATTCATTTCCATACAGAAATCTACCACAGGGTTACTCTGATAGTGAAGAAAGATGGTGAAAGCAATTATAACTGTGTTGATTCCCAAGCAGGTTCTGGAGATAAAAAGACACTCTTCTCTGATTTCCAGAGTGGGTTTATGAGTGGGTATTGGATATTTTATGCTATTCTTGGAAAGTGAAGGCCACACAGAATATATACTGTGTTATGTCTGTGAGTTCAGCATTAAAACGGGTCATAATTTAGAGAAGAGGTGGAGTACTAAGTCCTCTATTCTCCTCAATGAGCTGAGCCACAGCTGCCTCTGATTCAGCTTTGGACCAGCAGCAGCTGGACAACTATAACCATGATCCTGTTGTTTTCAGTACAACCGCATGCACCTGTCTACGTCTGCAACTGACTCAGAGAATTATGTGTTGAATCACAATTCATTGTGAAATAAGAAGCTTTGTCTTCTTGAATTTTTCTCAGTTCAGAGCCAAACAAAGAGCCATCTGCCTAAGTGGGTCTTGTTGGCTATCAAATCAAGTTTCTGTTTTGAACTCAACCTTTTTTAATCAGCTAACATAATTAGTCACCTGGTGAGCTAAAGTTAAGACCTGCCAAACTAATGGGGGAGGAGTCTGCAGAAAACTGGACTTGTGGTAAAATCTCTCGATCTGTGAACACTGAAGGAATCGCAATATAGAAACAAGTTAATTAGCTGGAGTATGAATGAGTTTGTTGCAGTTTAGCTTAAAAGTAGTCTGAGATAAACAGATGTTTTTTGTAAATTTGACTATCAAACACTGGCTCTGTTTATTTTGTACAGTAGAAGATGTATAGGCTGCATAAAAACATGGACAGGACAACAGCTCCCTCAATGTGAAACCAAAAATTTTAGAGCTACCCCTCGTGACTAGCTGCAGTGAAGGTCTTGAAGCCCACTTCCCTACAATATAACAGATCATCTCAAATATATTTTTTCTCAAACATGCTTTCTGTCGAAGCAGTTAGTTCTTATCATGGTGATTTGTGGGTAAGTGTTATTATTTGATGTAAAAAGAAGGTATGTGGTGTCATACTTGACAGCTTTATTGACCAATGAGACTCCTGCAGCATTTTTTTTTACCAGATTATCAGAGAAGAGGAGAAACAGAGAGAGAAAACACAACAAACACTAACACAAGAGTCATTGTAATTAACATACAGTGGTGGAAAATAGTCAGACACCCTTAAAATTTTACACAATCTCAAATATTGTCATGAAATATGTCCGTTCTCAACATTTCCGGTATCAAAGTCAACAAATAACAGAGAATGCAAAACTGAACAAAAAAATAAAGAAACCTGGCTATGACTGTACTAAAAGAAATTGCACTTGAAGACCTAAGAGTGATTCTCAATGCAATATTTCACAAATGCATTGGGGTGTCCGAAACTTTTTTTCCACCACTGTAGCTATGAGTGTCCACTCCAAGCTGAAGCTGTTCTGTACCAACCTGTGTTTTTTTAAGCCTGGTTAGTGAAAAGTAAGGCATCAGTCCAGCAGCTCCACCATTCAGATCATTTTAGTATATGCCTTGGCTACAAATTACATCACCAGCACAACATGTCAGCGTCCATTGAGGAAACTTTTTGGCTCCATCTTCCACAATGTAAGGAGACAGAGTTGCCCGGTCTATATTAACACACAATCAATGGAATAACCTATTTTTCCACTAAAAAAAAAAATTAAATGATGTGCACTGATGGGTCATTTCGAGACTTTGTTTGTAAAGTTTGAAGCCTCCTGTTGCTGCTGCATTGCTCCATGTACAATGGCACCGCTAACAACTATTGACTGGCAACATCGGCCTTTCCCCTGTAACCAGAGTGAAATTAAAATCTACAGAGACTTTCATTTGAGAGACCTCCTGCAGCCTGTTTGTTTATCTCTGGAGGACTGTGTATCTGTGGCAGATTGCTGTGTGTGTTCCAGTGTACAAGTTGTGTCTCTCATTTAATTAACAAACAGGCCTGAAGGACTGCATCTGTTATAATCATCCTTCATTAACACTAAAATGAGGAATTCTTTCTTTGTCTTTCTCTCGGAGTGTTGGCGGATTAAAGAGAATCACTCCAACAAGAGTCAGATTAGAGACACAGAAGGCTTCTGCAGTCATAAAGCAGAACTAGGAAGATTGTTTTCAGTGTGTAATCCCACCCCTCCTCAGGTGTTTGGAGTAATATTTCAGTCACATGTAATCTTTAACCTCCGCACCCTGCAGAATAAGAAGAAGAGAGAGGGAGAATAGAGCGAGCAGGAGACAAAGCGGTATAAAATTATGAAGCAGAGATCTCACTCCCACTCATGTTCCAGTCGGGCTGAACCAACTGAAACCATAACGCAATCTCCTGCAACAGGAACACAGTTTTCACAAATCCCACCCCGGATGGAAATTTCATGCTAATTCAACAGTTTAATTAAAATATAGTCTGTAATCTTGTGTTTGAACAGGTCCGGTATCAAAGCAGAAATGACAGAGCAGAGAGCTGAAAAGAGGAGAGAGAAACAGCACAGGTGGAAAAAGAAACCTCAGACATTTTAAGGCTCTGAGTGAAATAACAAAACTCTTAATGAACTGATACGACAACAGTGGAATGAATATAAGAATTGAGTTTTAGTGTGGATTTCCCCAGAGGTTGGTTCTACCAGATCTGAATCTTTGATGTACAGGCCAAACAAACAGATCTAAATTAATTACATGCATTCACAGATCCTGCTGAATGATCTAACAAGAAACACTGCAGAAACTATTTTTTGAAAGAGTAAACTAAGAAACCTGAAGTTTGTAAAACAGACAGAGTAAATCTGTCCCTTATTGTCAAACATGAACTCTAAATGAGAGGTCTACAAAGAGTCACTTGTTTCAAAAGTGAAGCCACTGTGGAAGTAACTTTAACCTGTGCTCCTTCTATTGACCAGCAGGAGGCGACTTCACTTGCTGCTATTGCATGAAAAATGAGCCTTCCTCTACACTGAGAAAGGACAAAACTGGTGCAATGCTATTTCTGAATTCATCAGTCATCATCTGACGACAATCAATCCATCAATTAATCTTTAATTGTATAGCGCCAAAACACAACTAACGTTATTTCAAGATGCTTTTTACAAACATAGCAGGTCTAGAACATACTTTATGTTAAATTAAAGGGATAGTTTAAAAAAACTCTGACCCAAACACAAATGTAGGGGTGGAATGAAGGCTCCATTTAGACATTTATTAGTGCTTTACTTTGCCATCACAAAGTCTTTTATTTTTTGGAATGTTCGTGGAAGCCATACATACTTTAAATATCAAAAACAAATTAGCTTTCTGATCGCAAATGGCTGAATATGTTCTAAATAAAGTTCTAACTTACACTGAGGGTTTGGGTCAGAGTTTCTCAAAATTTGCTAAATTATATGGTGGTGTTGACCTAGTCTGTAACTGTAGAAAGCCTAGCTTTCGTGTCGGTTCTTTTACTGGTTTCTTGACAAAGGGGCTGAGCTGACCAGGTACTACTTACAAGCACCTCATACAACTCCCTGTAAAAAAAACAGCATATATCAATCACTCTAAACAGACATCTGCATGTTAGCAGCAAACAGTCCTACTCAAACCTCAATCTTGTATCTCAAGTTGTTGGTCCTATCCTGTGGCTAGAAGATTCTAAACATGCCATTCCTGGTTTTTCAGACATGAAGACTTTCTTGAATCACTATTTAATAACACTTCAACATGAACTGTTTTTAGTGAAGGAGAGGAAGTACTTAGAAACTGCTTATTTCTGTAGGGGAAGATTTGAGCTGTATTTAAATGATGAAGTGAGAATAACAGAAGATGGTAATGACTGTTGGTTAATGAACAATAACATTAATTACTTGTATGCCTGGGTTTCAAATGATGCTGGTGTTATTCAATGAACAATCTTCAAATATGGTTTCTTATGAAAAAACCCTGAAACAAATTAGCCAATTTGTTTTTGCTTTAAATGGACAAAGCAGGAATTAGTTAACAGCAGTTTAAAAGGGAGAGGAGAGGCATTTGTCTCTGAGACAGGCGAGAGCTCAGAGCCTCAGCTGACCTTTACAAGAGAGGGAGACAAAGATCTCTCCTGCAATATCTCATGTGAGACAGACATTTATTTTTCTGGTGATACACTGCTTTATGTCAGCTCTTCCACTATTATACAAAGGTAAAATCCCTGTGTACTTTGTATCAATGGTGTTATATTATATCTTTGACAGGAAGTCAGTTTAAAAGCAGCAACACACCCTGTTGGTGTTTTATTTCAGATTAGTACTGACATTTATCAGCGATCAGCTCCCAACACCTTTTCTACTTCATCTCTTCTCTGCAAAAATGTTCCTGCTCAAGGTCATCTTCCAGACATCCTCTGTCTTAATGAAGAATAATGATCAATCACGATTTAATTATGATTATAGGTCCAATCATAAATGAGCAAATCAGCTCTCAGCTCTCTCAGTGAGCCTCTGTCTCTTTCAGGCAGACGGTGAGGAAGTAATTAGCTTGGCTTGGCTCGGCTTTGGCTTCACCGATCAAAGTGCCAAACTTTGAGCTTTGTTCTAAGCTGAGGGTAACCCACTTCTGTCTTCGAGATGCTGCGCACACACAGACACCCACCCACACACACACACCCACACACACACACACAGACACACACACACACACACACACACACACACACACACACACACACACACACACACACACACACACACACACACACACAAACACACACACACACACACACACACAACCTGTCTCTTCTGCACTACAAAATCCAGTGTGTACCGTTGTTGCTTTGTTTTGAACAATCTTGACAGAAAACATTCAGGTTTTAACGTTCTGTCAAAACTAGTATGAGATTCTGACTGTAAGAAAGTTTCTCAAGAAACCCATGAATCAAATATTCATTGGTTGTTTTTTTTTAATAAAAGAAGTAAGAATTCTGCAGATGGAGTGAAATATTCCTGCCAATTATGATGCAAAGTCATAAAGCTGTAAGCTTCTGGCTCAGTCTGCTGATGAGGCAATTAGACCTTAAACTGAGATTAATTCTAAGGTTAAGATTGAACTCACATAGTCAACATTTTACTGAAAGTGGACACTGATTCCAAAAGCAGAGTCTGAACAGTTTTTGTGGATACAAAGCAGCTCAACAAACTTCTGATGAGGACCGAAAGGAGGAAGCAACTGAAAAAGTTACATTTTTGTAGACTATTTAATTATTTCTTGGAAAACTCATTAGAAGACTAAAGGCCTGCATCCATTAGCGCTGTTTATGTAAAACAGAGTTCTAGGCAACATTTCAGATGAAAAGTGATTTATAAAATGTTTTGACAAGAGAACAGATGTCATCTGGTTACAAAGGAATCAAGAAAATGGGAAGAAATGTAAGAGAAATGCTGATTCTGTTGCTTATTAGTGAAACTAACACAGTCCCAGATAGATGTTTGGTCTATCATGATAGAAACTGGATTTTTGTGTATCATATATATATATATTTTGCTAGTGCTAGTTGTCCCACTTCTTTTCCCCTTTCTTAAACTGTAAGATTAATTGAACCCTGCATGTGGACCAGGACAGCAGACTTTAATGCCATTAAGGGCAAATCTGCATCAGAGCCAGACACTACAAAACCCGTAAAAGTCGAGTGACCTGAAATGCTCTCACTTGAAGACACAAACACACACTTATCTTCAGGACAGACAGGGTCATTACGGCTGATGTATTAAATTAGAGCTCCTCTCTTTGCTGCATTAACATATGCACATGTGTCGATGTGAGAGAAAACTATTAGAGTAAGTGAAGCCAATCATGCCTGAGGTTGGAAAGCAAAAAGAAAACGACCTCCTGCTCACACACAGATGAGAGGTAGAGACGCTCATCCATTTTTTACCTGGCTTCATTAGAACATGAATGATTAGAGTGAGAGGGCTCTGGTGGGGGTCTGTCTCAGACTGATGAGGGACTGAATGCAGGGAAGGATTAATGGAGGAAGTTTTTGTTTTTTCAACACCCCAAACTTTCATATCATATCATATCATATCATATCATCTCTCTCTCTCTCTGTCTGTCTGTCTGTCTGTCTGTCTGTCTGTCTGTCTGTCTGTCTGTCTGTCTCTCTGTCTCTCTGTGTCTCTCTCTCTGTCTCTCTCTGTATGTCTGTCTGTCTGTCTGTCTGTCTGTCTCTCTGTCTGTCTCTCTGTCTGTCTCTCTCTCTCTCTCTCTCTCTCTCTCTCTCTCTCTCTCTCTCTCTCTCTCTCTCTCTCTCTCTCTCTCTCTCTCTCTCTCTCTCTCTCTCTCTCTCTCTCTCTCTCTCTCTCTCTCTCTCTCTCTCTCTCTCTCTCTCTGCTTTTCTTCTCATAAAGTTGGGGCCTGTCTGGATTTCAGTTCCAGTTTGAAAAATGAACATTTTGGCTTTCTGTGTAAGGGAAGAAAAAATCAAGTCTGGATACTAAAATGCATTGAAGAATGTTTGTTTTTATACTTTGGAGCATGATCTTATTAAAAAGAGTGACATCATGACAGAACCCCAGAAGTGGAGCAAAAACCATGTGGTGCTCCCCCTACTGACTGATTGTAGTAAAGGTTGTAAATCCTGCCTCCTTCATGTTGACAGATGGGACATTAATCCAACCAGAAAATACAATAAAATAAATGTTTTCCCTTTAAAACATGGTTCTTGTTGTAGAAGTTATTTTTCATCATGGTGATTCATGCCCAAGCGTTGATTATTTTGAGAAGCTTGGTTTTCAATGGGGATTTGATGCAAACAAAAAAGAGGTATATTGAGATGATGGCAGCTCTGTTGACAAATCCAGCCCCTGATGTGCTGTGTGCTCCTGATTGGCAGAGTATGAGCAATCACTGACCTATGAGTCATCAAACTTTTCCATAACCATGAGTGTCTGCTTCAAACCAACATAAGTACCTGTTAAGCTGGATCCTTGATGATATATCAGTATATCACTAGTGCAGTTTGTCAGCACCTGTTGTTGGAGGTATTTTGGTTTCACTTATATGCAATGGGGGGAGGTGGAGACATGTCATTCATCTTTAAATACAATCAATGTTCCAAAAGCAGTGCAAGTGCAATAAAAAACTAAGACTGTTTACCTTAGAGAGGCTGTTTCAGTATTTCTAATGGCTGGGTTTTAACCAAAATAAGCAATTGTATGATAATTACAAAAGTAGCTTGTAGGAGCATTTCACCTCCAAGGTTCAAGAGATAAATTAAGGGACTGTTAGTGGAGACGATGGGTCAATAAATTGGTTGACAGACCATGAATAATTTGTTTGCACTTTTTCCATTAAAATCAACTGTTTGAGTCCACTTTCAGCAAAAACAGCAAATAATTCCTGGTTTAAAAGGTGATAATATGCTATTTTATGTGTTTTATGTCATTGTGTATGTAATATTCATTGAGCAAACAAGACAGGTCACTGAAACAGTCAAGGACATGTTTGACTATCTTCTGCTATTTTTAAGACAAAGGGAGAAATGATGGAATCACTTGACATATTTGATTTTCTAAAAAGAAGATGAAGATTATGATTCTGACTAAATCTGATTGTGGTTATGGTTAAAAGAAGGAAACATTGACAGAGGGGAACGGGACATAAAAAAATCATCTCCAGTGTTGAAAACTGAAAACTTGTTCCATCACTGCTTTATATTCTCTAAATGAGTTTGTTGCTCAGCAAACAGTCTCACTTTGAAACTAATATTGAAATTAGTATGTTTGTTTTGTCTGCTCAGATGGCAGAACAAGACTGAATTTGTCACAATGAATAAAAGCATGATAAAGAGTTTGTGATAAACTGAGCACATCTTGAAATTAAGCGTCTTATTTGGATTTATTTATATCTTCAAAGATGAGTCTTTTGATTGAGATGTATTATCTTCAGCACTCTCTGTCTGCATCTTATCTCTATGTTTAATTATCCAACTTGGATGTCATTTCAGTTTCATGTTATCTGTTTTTCGTCAAATATCTTCTGCTCTCAGTAATGCATCATGAAGAAGCAACAGCGTAGCATTAAACTCTGAACTCTGAAGATGTTTACACAGCTGACCTCTCTTCCTCTCATGTCTTACCCTCCTCTTACTGAACAGAGCCTGACTTATCGTAAACAGAGCAGGGCAGCAAACTTTGAATTCCATCCTACGAGAAAACATCTTTCAGCATCTATCTTGTCATGACAGGCCAAGCCTCCCGGGCTGACCCTCTGTCTCTGGGGGAAAACAGAAGCCCAATTGACAAAACACACCAGCCTTCATGTCCACCACCTCCTCCTCCTCCTCTCCATCGACATCTTCTACTGTTCCCTAGCTACCTGATGTAACCTTTCCAAACACTTCACCTCTGTTATTCCCTGAGGAAAAAACAGCAATGGCAACATGACACCAAGACTGTTGAATGAAACTTTCACTTATGGAATGACTGTGCTAAGCTCAAAATCTCCATCACAGCTCAAACTAATGAAACTCTGCTAGAGAACAAGACTTTGCAAGAAATACTGATTACATGTTTGTAAGTGAAGTGGAGACAACGTGGAAAATCCTTTTCTGACTGTTCAACAGAAAACCAACAACACTTATATGCCTCTGAGAACGATGGCCAACAACTGGGCATTCAGGTGTAGCCATTAACTACTTCCTGTTGAGAGTCTTTGTCCATGTGCCACATTTTTTACAGTCCAATGAGCAATTTGAGGAGTGAAAAAAGTGCAAAGAAATACGTCTTCAAAGCAGCCACTGTCATTTCTTGGTTCATTACATTCACCAGAAAGTAGTGCCCTTTCATTCATTTCTGGTGAGTCTCAGTTTCACTGTTAATAGGAAATTACACAGAGACTCTGCTCTAGCTTACTTCAGTGGTATGAAAACAAAAATGTTTTCTGCAGATTTTCTGACAATTAAAACTAAACACAATAAATCCCTTTAAAATTACCACTGGTGAAGCCACAATGTTTGTTGGAGGATTGTTTTCAGCCTGCTTGCTCTCCATATTGACTGCTTTTTGTGAGATCTGTGAGAGTCAATACTTCTCAGGCTAGAAACGTACAACAAACAGACACCAGAACACTTCCAATGCCAAAATCCAGACCATGTCAATAGATCCTACATGCTTATGTTGAATCTGTAAATACAGATTATTTTTACAACAACTCGGACTCAACACACAGATCTCTGCTACCTAAATGTTTGCCTTCTCAGAAATTCTTGACACCATTGGATGGCTGACTTCCTTCTTTAACCAAGCTGTCTAAGAGAGTACATGTACCAAAATGAATCATATCAATCTAATAGTTATTCAGACACTAATTCGAAATTCTTCTTGTGAAAAAAAAAAATGTTCACATTTCCACTCTATCCACCACCTCCTCCTCTCCATTGACTTCTGTGTTGCATGGCTCTGACTGGTACCTTGAAATGCTGTCAACACATTTCTCATGCAGAAGGTCTTTGTGCAAAAGCATCAATGGAAAATGTCTGCTTTGGTGACATTCTTTCCAGACTGCATGATGCATTTGGAGAAACCCATCATAAAAGGTGGTTTGATACTGCTCCAGCCTCTTTACTCACTGCAGCCACAACAGACCACAGTGCACTGCAGCAACAGCACATGTTGTGCTTTAATTAAAGGGAGAACATGTACATTTTTCCCAGCTGGGGAAACTTGCTCTCTTTTAACTCTCTTTACTGTTACAGTAATATCATGTTTACCATCTGTACATGCATGTGAAAACCCACAGTATGAGTTCACTGCATTTTCTGGCACCTGTTCATACACATTCTGGGAAATTACTGATGCAGTCAAGGCAGTTATTTAAAAACTTGTTCAGGAAACTACTCCTCAAACTTTATGATATCTGAGCTAATACAAAACTAAATTATAAGCAAGCTTCCCTGCTGGAATTCCTGTTCTTCAAAGGTTTTTTTTAGAGAGTAGATATTTCTTTTATCAATGACAACCCCAAACAGAGATTAAAAATTAAAAATCTCAAACTGTGGTTATATTGCTTGCTTTGCAGTTAGTAGGATAAATAAGGAGGCCAAAAAAATAGGTTATGATTTTGAAAGCAGGCTTTAGATCTGACGGTTGTAGCCAGACATGTTTGGGTGCTCTCAGTCTCGTCTCTTTCCACAGTCATCAAATCAATAATTCATTTAGCCATTTGCCTCATCACTGTCTGTCTGACCCCAAAGCTCCCTGGAGTGTGAGCGTCTGAGAGACAGATAGGATATGAGAGTGGCCATGGATGCGGGTGAAAGAGAAACAAGGCAGTAATTGTCCATCTTTATGGGCAGTGGGTTTCTCTCTTCCGAGATGTCCTTGCATTTTAGCCTTGTTCTTCATCTCTGTAAATTATGTTGCTACGCGTGCTTCAAAAGTTAAATTTAGGATTTTCAGATCAAAACTTTGACTTAATTGACTTTTTATAAGTCTAAAACTTTTTGTGCTTAAATAAGACTGCGAAAGTGTCAGAACATCAGTCTCCTCTCCTGTTATACTAGACATGCTGTATGCTAACCTCATTCTAACACCACATGATGGTTCAAAATGTTTCTGAGGCATCTGTAAAAACAACACCAATACGGCCTGACTGTTTGGAAGGTGTTGCATTTCTTCACATTACCAAACAAGGAAACAAAGAAAGTGTGTGCTTGTGTGTTTAACACTGTGTTATACTTTATAGCTGTCAGGAGATATAGCTTCTGAGATCAACAGTAAAGACTACAGTGCCAGAATGAGAGAACAATGAACTAGAAATATATTGTCATCCTTGATCTCTGCAAAAATAAGACAGAAGAAACTGTTGAAGGAACACACTTAAACACTTGAACACATGAATGAAGCCTTGTTGCCTTGTTTAAAAAAATCAGTTTCATGAACACATCCTTTCAGTCTCCAACGGTCTTTGTTGTCAGCTGCTTAAACCTGTAAACAAATGTAGTACACACTGCAGCAACCGGCTACATACAGCTGGATTTAGTCAAATTTGTCTGAACCAATTACTGTATATATCGATGGACGACAGGTCCCCATCTCCCGGTGTACACAAATGAATCCAAAATACACTCCACAGCAATCACTGACATCTCATTTTGGGCAGTGTGGACACGGTAATGGCAAAGTTTGATCTGTTCTTCGTCTACCCTGCCAACCTCGTGCACACAGACATGGGGGTCGCATACGTCAACAGAGCTGTCAATCATGGATCTACACCTTGTTTTCAGCATTAAGTAACTAACTTATGTTAAACTTCTCGCAAAAAGTTAACATTTAGGAATAGATCAGCATGATAAGAACTAACAATAACGACAGAAATACTGTATGTCCCATCTGTTAACATGGAGGCAGGCTTTATGACCTATACTGCAGCCGGTCAGTAGGACGAACTACCGTGTTATCCATATTTATACAGTCTATGGTTTGGATTCACAAGAAATCACATATGATCACTCAGTTAAGCTATGATATAACATTAAAGGAAGGGTATGCATGTCATATGTAGTTATTGAGCATTTCATTTCGAATTAGGAACATTAATTTGCTGCTGTGACAGCCTCCTCTCCTTCTATTTCAGTCTTTTCAAAAGATTTTCGAACAGCGCTGAAGGGATTAGCTCCCAATTTGTGAAGTGTGAAACTAACACTGGATTACACAGCCTCGCTTCCAGTTCACGAAAAAGTTCATCCCAAATGTGCTGGATGGGATGAGTCCAGGGCTCTTCTATCCCGTGGGAAAACTTTTATTTAATGAACTAGCTTTGTGCACAAGGAAACTGTCAAGTTGTTTTAGGAAAACAGCACAAACTAACAGCTGACACAAGTTAGAAGAACGGTGAAGTCTAAAATTTCATTGCCATTATCATTGGTGTAACACACTGATTGGAAATTAAGGGTCTCTAGTGTCCACATATTTGTGGTTTCATCACATTGAAGTCAGTAATGAAGGTGTAACGGTCTAAAAAAGAGAAATAAAAGACAGCAATTTGATTTTCCCTTTGCAAGACAGAATGAACCAAAGGGAGCTTCCGCATGTCGGAGTGAGTGTTATCTTTGCTCTTAATACGACACATCAAAGTGAGAAAAAGTGAAATCTTACAGAGAAAAGATAAAAATGATCAAAGAAGTCTCTTGTCTTCTCCCTTCAGTTCTTGCCTGTTCTTTTCAAGCTAAATGCTGACACCCATCTACTCCAATTCTTCCACGCTTCAATTCAGTCTTTGTGTCACAAATTTGTCAACTTTCTTTTGTCAGCCTGTTAAAATGTAAGAGACACAAAGGAAGCTTGAAAAAGGGTAGGAATGGGACATGACAGACAGATGTGGCTCAGACAGGCCTGAGGCTACGCTGCGATTCAAAAATCAGCTTGCTCTTTTAGCCTTTAACATCTGGAGTTCCACATGTTCAAGATTACATGCCTCCCAAAACCAAAGCTAAGCATGGCCTGTAGCTTTGCATCATGGGAACATCAAAGTAAATCGCCACCACATCCAGATGTTGATGCACAGCTGAAATGGAGTCAGAACATGAGGCCAGCTGAAGTCCCTTCTGTCTCTCAATGTGTATGCACATCTGTATGAGTGGTAAGGGTAATGCACGAAAAAAAAGCACACCAAAGGAAGTTCAGTCTGAGTCTGGAGGCAGCAGAGAGGTTACTGGTACAGATCCAATGGCCTGCTGGGAAAGTGTGAACAGGGAAGAACAGGGACAGAAGCTTTACACCCTTTGTTAAAGTGCAAACAGGCAACAATGAAGGATCGTTTTCATTGTCTGTTCTTCTGGTAGATTTTTAATGATTAAACTGTTGGTTGTTAAAGTCTTAAAAGGGTGTATACCCAAGATAATCCATCTATGAGAATACATGACATGAAGAAACATCAAATATTTGACATTAGGTCTTGATGGTCATCAATTTTCCTTGAGTTCATCTAAGATTTATTCAGCTGCAAAAAGGCACATTGTCACTAATGTCACTCAGTGTTACAGCCAAAGCAGACTGCAGAGCAGATCTGTTTGTTCTTTTCTTTGTGTGACTGATTAACGTTGAGCTCAAAGGATTAATTGCTCGGCTTTTAAAGTCCTCTATTCCCTCTGCTCATCTGCTGCAGACATGGTCATTAGTTTTTAGTGCTGTGATGGCCTGTGGTGAGTGTTTGTTTATATGTGACCCTCTCACCCCCTTGTGTATGTCACATCAACAAACAACCCACGCCGACGCCTCACAAGCACAGATAATGCTTTTAGCTGTTCATGTGTGTGAGTTCAATAGGTTTATTTTCTTAGATTTTTCAGTTTGTTCAAATGAACCAGACAGAATATAAAATTGTAGGAGAGTAGTACATCTGAACAACTTGAGCAGCACCCATAAGTTACAACCATATCTCATTATAAAACCATGGGCATTTATCTGCATCGAATGTAGCCTCAGATCTTCTAATTTCAGGATTTCCACCAGATTTTGGATCCTGGCTGCAGCTCTCAGGTCTTACTAAGCCAGATAAGTACATGCACCACGAGCCATTGATGTTGGGTGGCTTGTAACTGGAATCAGAAACAGGTAAATGTTAGTGATAAAGGCTGTAGTTATGCACCTGGTGTCTGAACTGAACGAGTACAGGGTTGCAGCAGGTGATTAGTATTATGTGACAATACAGCATGTGAGATGATTTAAAACTCTGTCTTTTAATTGTGTTTGAATGAGTATACAATCCTGAGTTTACGATCCAACCATCCTAACATGACTTTTGAACAGCTCAATATTAAAATGTATTTATCACCTAACCACCTGGCAATGCAAAATCTGTGATTCTGATTGGTCCATTGCAAAGGTGATTCATTCTGAATATCAATAGTGACGCGAGGTACAACCTGACTACAATTGTCACACTTATCAATCAATTCACAGAAAGGAGTCCGGCACATTTGTAAAGTGAATCATTTCAGCTCTTCCTGTTGACAATGTAGCATATACATTGATTCCCAACCCCTGTCAGTTCTCTATTTCATATTACCCCCTGCTCACTATACATTATCTCTTACTTCAGACAGAGACATAAAGAGTCTCTTTTTTCAGTTCCTGTGCAAGTCTTGAAGATTTTCAGAAGTCTTTTATGCCATTTTGCGTTTCTTTTCAATTGTCCACTCCTGCAGTTTTTGCAGAATCTGTAGCAAAAAAGCCACAAAGTGTCACATGAGAAGTATCAAGCTTTGAACGACCCTAGCCCTCCATGAATCAGTAATTTCATTTTAGATTCCAGGCAGATCATCAAGGCATCCTAATACTTGTCTTTCAAATGTTCCTCATGTGTCCTATTAACGTGCTGGTGAGAGTGCTTTCTGCTTGTACGCCTCTAAACGATAGAATAGATAGAACCCACAGGCCTTAGGTGTCGAAATTGAAAACTCTCTTGGTATGTCTATAAAAGAAAATTAGAGACGAACCTTTAATTTTATTTTCAATTAAGGCTGATGTCCCAGTCAGAGTCGATGAGCCCTTTTTTAATTTCCCATTATTGCAACTTACTTTACTTTGACTGATTCTGTATATTTCTATTGAGCTCCTTGTGTCATATTTTAGTCTTGTAAAATGTGTCTATAGTTGTCCATTTATTCAGTTGGTGCGATTCACATTTTTTGCTAAGTGAATCTCTTGGCTGCACTTTTGCATGAAAGCTGCTATGTGAATTAGGTTATAAAGGCTGTCCCTGTAAAATCTTGTCTGAATTAGGACATGCTGGGTTATGTTGCAAGACAAGTAGCTTGGACGCTTTGCAGCAATATTGGATTTTTTTATATCCTTAGCCTCATTGTAAAGTTCAAATCCAATACGTGAGCCAACATAATAAAACAATTTCACTTTGTTACTCTTTAGAAACTGAACAGCAAATGTTATTACCAACAAGTATTAAATATATCTCAGATCCAGAGTAGAGTGCAGTGTGTGTGTGTTATGTGTGTCCCTGCAGGTGACAGACTGAGCTTGTGAAGAAGTGTATTGATTTTGAGCTGCTCCCTTGCTGTCCGAGCAGTTAACCCCTGTTTCAACAACACATACATGTGTCAGGGAAATCAATACAAGTCACCAAAACTTGCTCTGGAGTGTTGGTTGGCCACTTGGCCCTCTGATGGCACCGACAAGCTCCATTGGACAATTAATTAATGCTGAGAGGAGGAAAGAAACCACAGAGAGTGAGGGAGAGACTCACTGAGGCACATACAAAGATTAAAGATCAGGCGACACTCAGCCTTTTTTGACAGTGTCTGGTAACACTGTAAAACATAATCCTTTAAAACACTGTTCGGCCTTATATATCATCAATTTATGAGGATTTCAGTCAACAAGTAGCATCATAAAGGACATGGAGAAATTTTGTTTCAGTGAGGCTCTCTGAGAGGCTCTAATTTGTTGATTTAAAGGGTGAAATGCAGCCTTGTTGGAGAGTACTATGTAATTTAACAGGCACCAATTAATACCTGCAGCTAACACAAAGCACATCAAAAAGGCAAACAAGTATCAAAGATGAAGCAGCTATGTGATTATGCGCTCATTCAGGGAGCAAATGAGATCAAATAGCTTCTTTCTGAAGGGAGTCATCATCAAGTTGCTTTGTACATGGATTTGTTTTTGATTACTCTCTGCAGGAGGTTAATCCACCACAGCTAATTCAGTTACAACAAACCAAAGCACCACTTTGGTGTGGAGGTTTACTGAGAATATAATCTGAATTTGCAGACAATTTGATGACTTTAAAGGAAAACTGAGCATGCAACATATTGAGACTTTTCTGCATGTTTTGCACTTAAAGAGTGAGGCTTACCACATTTCTAAGACTGAGCTGTTACTTCTTGGAGTAAACGTATTATGGCCGCTTGATTCCTTGACCTCATTCTTTCAGGTGCCACCCATAAGTCGTAAGGGTTGGATGTAGTATGTCAGGTAAATCAAAAGCCTTACCATGTGGCTCAGCCCCCTCTGCACCATGATGGTTCAATACAACATCTGCATGATTTCTGATGCTGAACCAGCCTGCCTGCCAACCTCATGATCCAGAACTACTTTGCTTGGGGCAGAGACTCACACCCTATGTGTAGGGGTCAAATCACCATTTCCTGGCTGAGAATAATGGCCTCACACTTGAAGTTGCTGACCTTCAGTCCTGTGAGTTCCCACTTGCTGTCAATATCCTGCTGGAGGTTGCTGTTCAGTCAGCAGGAGCTCAGCCTTTGAGACAGGGTAAGAAGCTCAGACATGCAGAGGGAGCTTGGTGTACAGCTGTTCCCCCCTCGCTTTGAAAGGAGCCAGTTGAGGCGGTGTGAGCATCTGATTAGGATGCTTCCTGTGGGCCATCCATTGGAGGTTTACTGGGCCTGTCCAACTGGGCCCCAGGGTAGACGTAGAGCCATCTGGAGGGTGATACATCCCAACTGGCCCAGAAATAGCCCACGAGGAGCTTGCAAACATTGGATGTCTTCTGCAACTTGCTTGTCAATTTTAGAAGAAAATTAAATCTGTAACCAACAAACGTTCTGCTCTCTCCCTGGACCAGTAAAAGCCCAAACACGCAACATCAACACTAAAGAACCAGCTATGAACCAAGTCCAATTATTGCATTGTCTAATGCTGCTTTTGCCTGGATCATAATGTTGATCCAATACACTTTGAAGACTGAAGCCAACTACAAATAAGAACAGACTACCAGAGAGTACCAGCACTCTCTGGTAGTCTGTTTTCATCATTCAAAATGGGAAACTGGAATCCTGGCCAAGGCTGCAGATACAGGAGGCATTCTTATGATAAAACAGTGCTTACCTAACATCGCTCAAAATGTATTTCAATAATGATATTCTTTATCAAGAATTTGTCTGATAAAAGGGAGCACAGTTTTGTTTGTCCTTGGTGTTCAGAAGGATTTTTCTCCCAGTCAGGCTCCAGAGTAGATTCAACATGTTTAATAGTCCAAGAACAGAAAACAAGGGCAGACTAGTCACAGCAGTTCAGGACAAACAGTAAAAAAGTAGAGCCACAGATGCCAAATGGCCTCACACTGACAGAGCAGTTACAGCAGAAAGCTGTGATTGTGTCCAGCTCTTTGTACTTTGAAACTCTCTGGTTTAAAAAGGACAGGACACCCACTGTGGCTCCTACAGCGGTATAACTTGAAAGTGCACATTGTTTTGGTCTGTTTCTCCTCAGTTATCATTATTTAATTGATGATAACAATGCCCAAAACAACTTGTGTCAGCTTTCAAAACATGGCCAGAAGGAAAAATCCATGTCAGAATCCAAATTAGATTCTTATATTTTATCTAAAATCATGATGACACACTTGTTGGATATAGTTTATAAACTGTTGTGTAAATTTTTTTTTTTTCATCACCTCTATTGGTACGAACATTAAAACTGATCTCCATATCTTACAATGTATCACTTTTTCCGGAGGGTATGGGTGGACTTTAGTACGATATAAGTCGGGGGTTCAGGGGGGAAAAGTTGGGGAACCCCTTGGGACTATTAATATGTCTACAAGGTCTACTATGGATGATAAAAAAAAACATTACTGTGCAAAGATTGGAGCCAATATTGTCCCAATTATCCTCTGAATCCCAATTATCTGCTCACACTTAAGTGAGGCAAGTGTCTGATCTAACTCTCACATATGCACACCAGAAACCACAGATACACACACCACCTCTGTGCCAGAATCCCACACATTCATTAGTGACTGAATCAATAACCAGTTAAGAATGAAGGAACGAGTTCAAACTTTCAAACTTTACCTCACAAATCACTCACAAAAGAAGCTAATCTTCCTCCTGCTCTCTGATCTCACAGCAACCTCTGAACGGATGGTTAATTACAGTCGATCATTTCTGAAAACTGCTCTTCATAATCCTCTCTCCTGCACAGATCCTTTACTGACCTCTGATGTCTCTGTTGAGGTGAAAGACAAAGAGATGCTTCTTGTATTTACAAACCCAAAACATGAATTACTAGATACTTCAGAACCAAGAAGCAGTTTAGCAGACATCCCATCTGACATTTAAAAAAGAGGTCAGAAGGTTCGATCGATGGCAGGAGAGCAAGGTTAAGGTTGCATGCTTGTGAAAGAAATACAGATGCTATGAAAAGAAAGAGAGTGTGCAAAGAGCATTTACCCTAAAGGCTGGAAAGTGTCAAAGGCACAAAAAGATAGATCAGAAGGTTGAGTTTGTGCCTGTGTGAATACTTCTATTTGTATACTCCTGATAAGGTCTCCACAGGAGAGAAAAATCAACATTCTCGAGAAGACCAATTTAGTGTAACAACAAATCACAAGTTCCTAAGAAAGTTTGACCCAAAATGCAACAAAAAAAAATCAGCATTATTGATGTAGAATCAAGGTAAAAGAAAGTCAACTCCACTTTCCTGACTTGGGACATGGTAAGCTACGTGTAAAGAGGTCCTATACATAGGGAGCATGATTCAACTGCAAAACCAAAGTGGTGCTCCCACTGCTAGAATCTCTTAAACCTTGGCACAGATGATAACATATCAAGATGAATGAGTTCTGGGAGGAGCCAGGCTCTGTCAGACTCCACAGGCTTCTTCATAGCTTACCTCGGTTTAATTTGTATTGTAGGTTGAAGTAAAAAATAGGGAGGACACAGCACTTTCATTTTCATAATACATGTTCCTCAGACACGCCATTGTTTTCAGCCTGTTGTCCTCCTTCATAGGTCAAAAACTGAAGCTGAGCCTGATATTAAAGTCATTTCTTACCTGATGATGTGATACAATCTTTTAATTAAATGGGATCATTGGATCATGAGGTGGAGGTCATATTTTCAGAATGCAATATCAAAGAGGAGATGTTTAACTGATGATTTATAGCAACATGGTTTATATGTTTTAGTTAAACTCCTGGGCCTGTTTCATAACATTAAGTGTAATAACATTATCTGACACTGATTGCATCACTTTTTAATCTAATCTATTTGCTTAGATTTTCAAGCCTTGACTTGTTTCATTATATCTCCCCCTCATGGTTAGCTGGCTGACACATCTGATCATTTTTGTAGCATAAAAAGGTGCACAAGTCTGATTGAGGGAGGTTATAGCTGTCATTTTACAAAGCACATATTAAGAAAAGAATCAAAGAAAAGAAGACAAAGGCAGATAAAAAGACAAGTACAGAGACAAAGAGTGAAGATGATGAGGAGGTGAGGAGGAGAGGGTGTCAAAGGAAACATCTCAAACTGTTGTCAGTGTGACGATTACATCTGGTCTAAACTCTCATTTACAGCACACTGATCAGCTAATCGGGTCAATGATGTTTGAGTCATTGACGTATGAACTTGAATACTTGTGCATCTTAGTTTGACATCATTTTAAGCAACATAAATTAAAGATTACTATGCTGACACAGTAAGGTCTGCAGAGTGTGTTATGTCATACTATGTGCAGTGTCCAAGGATTTAAAAACGAAGCTTTCTGAAGGCAAGGTAAGAACTGTCTGTGAAGGTTCTCAGTGATCCACGTCATGGTAATTCAAAGCTTGATCCGAAAAGGCAACTGGACTTAGTAGAAGGTAAGAGCTGGAAAAAGTCCAAATAGAGCGTACACTTACACCAAGAATAGAGCTTTGGTTGGAGTTTGTTGGAATGCTTCCTTTCATGTTCTCCGGCTGGTTTCGCATCAAAGGGAACGAGCTGACCAGAATCCCTTGTGGGTAATACTTTTCCTCGTGACAAGTGCCTCATACAACCCCACTTCAAAATCTGAACTATCCCTTTAAGGTAACTCTTTATGTCATCAGGTTAAATTGAGATCAAGTTTTAGTTCTAGTTTTAAATCACACGATCCCTCCTGGGGTGAGTTGCCGCACATATACTCTGTACTGGGTCCATATTTTGGACCAGACATCAATTTGAGATCCATACCTCAACTCTGGACTAAATGTCAGCATTTGAACAGTTTTGTTTGAAGCATTGAACCCAATTAAATTTACAGATGTCAACGCAAGATTGGCACCAATTTCCAAACAGAAAAATACCCTCAGATAGAATCTCTGTTATCCTTTCATACAGAAACACCCTCAGAGAGTGAGAGGCTAAGTGAGGGTAAGTTTACTGCACTCTCACTGGATAGTTGATCCTATCAGGCTAAAGCTCTTTGCGAAAGATAGTAAGCACATTGAGAGTTGGCCCCGATCCCCCGCTTCAATCTCTGCAGCATCTACCTCTGCCAAGTACTGGCCTGTTTGCACTGAGGGCAACATTATACAGAAAGAAAAGTCAGTGGCTTTCCTGGTGAAACAAAATGAACTCTTTAATACTGCATTGTGCTTGGAGGCCATACACAGAGCCAGGGTTTGAAACAATGAGACCACTTTTGGTTGTCATCTGTGAGCTGTTATTCTGGCACTGAGAAAGCGTTTTTTTTTGTTTATGGGATGAATAAAAAAAACAAAACAGCGGTTCCTCAAGGTCCAACTAATCCCAGCTTTACATAAATTATAAGGAGAGGAAATGTGGGGACAAGTGAGAAGACTTCAACCATGCTCTAACAAGTCAACAAAATGTGAGGAGACAAAAAGAGGGCAGCCGACAGAAGTCAAGGATGGTACAACAGTTCAAGAGTTCTGAGGGATGAAGTAGAAAATAAAGTTTGTACGTACAGAGTATCGTCTGAAAATAGTCTTTGAGCGGAGCAAGAAAGGACTTTTGCTCTCCAAACGTGGAGACAGTAATAAAGTTCCTCTTCAGATTTGGCTCAAGTGTTCATCTCATGAGAAGAGCCACTCCAGCGAGGACAAAAGCCCATCAGTCCCTGCAGTCCCTCCTCTCTTTTTACAGCTGGAGTAACAGCTCAGCACCCAATCCTATCAAACTATGAGCACTGAACTAACCTTCATGATAAATCCTGACATCTTCATGGGGAAAACAGGAAAAAACAAAACTTTAATTGTGGAAAAGAGGACAGACTTTTAATGAGATTTTTCAATCAAATCCAAAATCTTGAATTGGAATTCAGGACCAGAGGTTTAGGAGTAACATTTGGAGTTTGTGTTGTGTGTATAAAAAGTGAGTGCCTGTAAAAAAGGAAAAAAGGAAAGGAAGGAAACAAGCAACAGTTTTTGGAGTAATAAGAGAAAACGCATCAGTGTGCAGAAAAGATTCAGATAGCCTTTAGTCTCTTTAGATTTGTATCACAGGGGTGAAGGTGTGTTCAGACCATAGGCTGTATAAAGAATGGACATAGACCCTTGATTCATAAAGTGAAGCCAATATGAGAGCTCCTTGCACCTGCATTCTTTCTAAAGGCCAGCAGAGCAAGACTTCACTGGTGGCAAAAGTAGGACAGATTATATTTTTGTAAAATGACAGACTTCTCAGGCAATTTTCTACCATAGAAAAGTTTTTCTTGTCAAATTGCAGGAGAGAGCAGAATCAGAATCAGAAATGATCCATTAATCCCAAGGAGGTAAATTTGGGAGAAAATGCAGGGTAAAGCAGGGGATGCTTGGGGCGGGTCAATCTGTCTGGTTAAGTTGCTTCCTCAGCAACCTATCAACCAAGAGAATGGTTTTACATTTCACCCATTCCTCTAAATATTGACACTTCTGTCTCTTGAATGAGGGTCAAAAAGGGAACCAGAGTTTTTAAAACGGTAGTCAACGAACCTTTTGGTACTTTGTCCACTTCTTACACAGAGTCTATCGTCTGATTGATTTTGAGTTTAATTATCATCTAACTTTGTTCACAAGCGAAGAAAAGTAGACAACAAATGTGACAGATGAAAACTAACGTCCTAGCTGACAACATGCATGAATAGACAAACCTAGGTTATTTCCGATGCCCCCGCACGTTCATAAAAATCTCTACAGATCGGGGATCAGACTGAATGGTCCCATAACTTATTTAAATCAAGCTGTATCCGCAACCTAATATAACATAATACTAGTAAATAAATAACTTGAGAAATTCAATATATAAATATATATTATTTCGTACGAGAAAAATGTCAAAACAGTTCCACTTGGGGAGGAAAATGTTTCTTAGAGCATCTTATCCACTTAAATAAATAAATAAACTTCACTTACAACATCATGCCCCCGGTGGCAGCACTGAGCGGCCAGGGAGAAAGGAAAGACATCTTAAACTAATTTTAACCTGATCTCACAAAAGCCTGTGAAATGACAACAACGCCTTAACACCACACCATGTAGAGGTGTCATGAGATGGGTTAGATTACTCGCTGGCTTCACGGAATATCAAAGCAAAGTGTGTTTGGTACAAGAAGACATACTCTTAATGTTTCACACTGAGCTACAGCTGGGTTTGGTTTTAGCACCACACTTACTTCTTCAGATTATTGTATGGACATATTAGGTTACGTTTTCATCATGTTCAAACAACAAAGTACTTGACTATGTCTGATAGAAAAGGGTTGAAATAAGTTCTTACTTCCAAAAGTTAATTAAGTTCAATGTCTTGAACACGCAAGTTACTTTGAGTTACATATATCAAAAGGATCTGATCATCAAAGCTTGACTTAAGGACTCAATCTCAGGTCTTTTGGATCAAAGTCCTCCTTTTTCCTGACCCCATTCATCCCAACCAGCCACAGAGGGGTGCCACATGGGGGAGAAAAGTTAGGATAATTCGAAGGGCCCACAAAAGGGTCCCTAAAAAATATTTTAAAATGTGTGGTAGTAGAGTGTTGGTTTTTTTAACAGGGGCTCAAATTCCCAAGCCGTGCCGCTTATACAAAGTCAACAAACCTGCCTCAGGATTGATTGATTTTCTATTGCTGATGTTTCTGTGGTTCTGACATCATTTTGACACCATGTGCCCGACCATCACACAATGTGGTGTTAAGAAGTCGTTCTCATTTCAGATGCTCCTTTTAGACGACACAATACATGTAAAGATGTTGGTATTCTGCATGAAAGCCGACCCATCTTAATTCCCTTTTCTTTGAAAATGGTATCCGCTCATGTCAGATTTGAACTCAGGAGTATGAGTAAACAGGAGTTTACTCATAAACACTTCATGAGCTCCAGACTGCCTGATGAATTCATGATTCCTTTGATCACCAACCAAGCCTTGACGTGTACCTTTATCAGATCAGAGCTACTCCAGTTTCCTTTACCTCTTCCTTGCTACCTACTGTAAATCTGCTTTAACTCATTCAGCTATATCAGCCCTTCCTTTTTCTCATAAGTAACTCCAGGTATGTTACACCAACATATCGATATATGCCTTGTATACGTAACTGTGCACTTCAGACAGAGGTTAGTTTGCTACATGGTTATTTCAACAGAGTCGTTTGAAGAGAAGGGACAGAAACAAATCAAAGCTTTTGTTTTCTCCTTCCGGATTCTTCAGGTTAGTGTGTTACACCGCTATCTCATCTCCCAGACAGTCAGGAGTCCCCTGTTTGTTAAGAACATTAAGGAGCCTTATCGTCTCCTCGTCCGTCCCCCACCCAAAGATCTCCATCCCCTCATCATCATCGTCCTCCCCCTCATCATCATCATCTCTGTCATCGCTGTCGTCTGTGTTCGACTCGTACTCCGAGGCAATACCCGACTCACGAAATCTAGCGAAGTCCAGGCTGCCCAGAGACTTGACATCACGAGACAACAACGTCGCCGTGCCCTCCGATCCGACTCGCTCTTTTATTTCTGGCCTGCTGGTTTTAAGCAGCAGGGGAGACGAGGGGACTCGTGGAGGCGGAGGCCCTGGGAGAAAACGGAAACACTCCAGTTTGAGTAGACACTGGTCCCTACCTAGGGGGCTTCCCAGGGTCCCGTTGGAGGATGAGAAGGCGTTGCTGGTCCCGTCTGTGGTTCCTAACGCAGGTAGGTTGAGGGCGGAGACTTCTGGTTTTGGCGTGGTTGGGTCACAGATCACTGGAGGCACCGTAGACCGGAAGGTGATCTCCAACAAACTGTCCTGAGATCCCACTAGAGAAAAATGAGGAAGAAAAGAGAGAATTTGATGAATAAGCAGAAGGAGGGAGAGCAAAGAGATAAAAGACCGATCAAATATGTTCAGACTACCAAATCCAAACTGTGCCCTGATTTAAATTCATCTGCTGTCGACTCTGCTGGAGGTTCACAGCAGAAGAATGATGTATGTGACAAAGATATCTTTGAATTGTGTGGTGGGTAGGATTCAAACAGAATCAGTCACACAGTTTCCAATAAATCAATGGCATTTCTGTATCGGGTAAGCAAGAAAAAAAAAACATGTTTCAAAGCATTTCATCATCATGGAGGCAGCTCAGTGACATGTTTTGCGTCCTCCTTGATAAACAAACAGACCTGGAGTTTCAAGAACAGAAAGATATGCATTAAAAGAATCGTCCATCTTTTCAGTTTCAAATTCTAACCCCTCGCTTAGAATGAAACATGGAGAAAGTTAGTTTTTAGCGGCTGCAGTCAGTTTGGATTCACAGCGCTTGCATCAATTTCAGAAGTCATTAACAGAATCTATTAAAACATCAATAGTAACGACTCCTGCAGTAAAATCTCCCTCTTCTCTGTTGTGCATCTGAAATGAAATGACTTGAAAAGACTTGTGTGTTATAGCCACAGTGTTGTTTTCTCAGACACACACGGAGCGTGAAAGACCCCAGTCGGGTTAAAACATTTAGTGAGACGGAGACACGGATTAAAAGAAGCATCACAGAGTTAGTGGGAATAAAGACTGTCAGCTGTTTGCTTGAAAAAATGTAATGTAATAGAGGTTGACTCAAATAAACTAGAGGATAAAGGTCCAAATTAAGACCACAGAGAAGTCTGCAGAGGCTGCATACACACATAAACATATCTAGTGTGTTTATATTGTTAGATTTTTGGAGGTTTCTGTGAACCTGTGAAAGGTTTTGACGTGTTTCTTTTGTTGTGACTATTTGCTGTTAATTTTAAATTCACTCCTGTTGTTATTATGTAGTATTATCCAGCTGTGTTGAATACTTGATTCTCATGGGTCAATACCCCAATGCAAAGGTGTATTATTTCTTGACAGTCAAGTGGTAGCGAGTACAAAACTTTAGATTCATGGTGAACAGCTGACCAGTCACTAGCAAAGAAAAGAAGGCAAGAGGAGGGAAGCAGCTCAGAAACAGGGAGGAGGTTAAAACACATAAGGATTGAGTGAAAGAAACATCGACCAAATTGAAGAAAACACAAACCGCAACACAGCATGGGCTTTGCCTTGACTAACTAACCATCAATGAACATGTTCAGTTTAAAGTGATTTTTAACAGATTAGCCAGCTACTGTGTTACCTTCAATGTTAATTTGGCCTGTAAGTAGGCTACACCGTTGCCATTAAGGTGCTACCTACCATCAAATCAGAGGGACTTTTTTTTTTAGCTGCATAAACAAATAAAATCTCTAATAAATATGAGATCAATAATTTGCATCAACTTGTTTATTTCTATATTCGGGGTAATAAGCAGGATAATGTATATAGTGAACAGCTGATTATAGTGAATTGGACTCCCAACAGGGTGAGCAGGACGAGAGGTTTTATCTCACCCTGATGGAGGTTATTTTTCACTTATAAAACAAAGAACTCCTCAGAGCCACCTTCTAATCTACAGGATACTATTGTGTGATACTCCAAAACATAAAGGACTGTATTTTCTGCACTGTATTCCCTCAAGAGCCTTTCGAGCCAGACCATGTTTCATGCTGTAAATTATAGTAGAAAGGCTGTGAAATAGACTTCTTTCATGGCGGGCCCTTCACATTGTAAGGGCAGGAAAAGGACATGATCTAATACAGTAATGTTGGCTCCTTTCCATTCAGGTGTGTCGATATGCCTCTCTAGTGAGCAAGTTTAAACACTCCCATGGTCTTAAAACTGACATCTACAACACCAGTGTTCCCCACTTCAAAAATGGTCACTAGAAGGGTCTTTTAGCAACCTTGTTGAAAATATTTGATTTGCTTGCAATAAAACAGAAAAAAATGTGCCTCTTAAGGTTTGTAAATAATTTCTCCTGACTTTGTACATATAAAACCAGTCAATTTAAAACTTCAGAAATGTAAAGGCATTTCAACCACCCCTCTGAATTCCTGAGATGCTGGCAGATAAGATAAAAGATTGTTCTTGCAGGGTGACAATTGGAGCACGCACCAGACTGAGACTATCTGTCTGAATTGATAATGAGCAGGTTGAACAACGTGTAGAGCTGAAGGAGAGTGACGGAGAGGACAGAGGAGGTCTTAAACCAAGGACACCGACAGAATGTGTGCGGCTAATGATAAACACTGCAGTTCAAAGCTGAAATGACATCAGGATCTTGTTTCATACTGGTACTCAGGAGCTTTAATGTGGGTTTTCATTCCATGTGGAGGGCTATCTACTGTAGATCTGAAGTACCCTCAGCTGTCTGCTGTCTGCATGAGAGTACATACAGTTACATTTGTCTGCTGTCTATCTCTGCAGGTCATGGTTAGTGTGGTTGTGTGTGTGTACTCCATGTTTGCTTTGCACAAAGTTTACCTGACAGAGGGTATGTGTTGACCTAAATGCAGTGTGCTTAATTTTCATCTTCTTGTCTCTGTCAGCTTAATCTTTCATTTCCTTCTATGTCATCATTTTCATTACCTTTGCAAACAAACTGTATATAATTGTTTGCCAGCAAAATTGTGGAAACTACTGGGCCAAATACCCCCAAACTTGGTGGGAGGATGTATCGTGGGTCGAGGATGAGCCCAATCCAAAGATCAAGCCAAAATCATTTGTTAAAAAACAACAAAATCAGTTGCAACTGACCACACGTGAATTTTGAGCTCTTAGTGCACAATTCCTCAGACTTAGACAGCCATTATATGCATTAACAAGTTGTCTACATACCTGCAGATCAGTGCAAGTATATGGATTTTTCTATATGTAAACATTTTTTTAATCTGTGTTTACATTTGCTAATTGTTTTGCTCAATTATAGCTCTTTGCAGTCACATTTACAGTACTTGCTTCATATAACACAAGCATATATCAGTATTTCTGTGTGTATTTCATGACAGTTTATAAGTCATTGTGTGTATTTATATATATATACAAACTCACTGGAGTTTGGTCCAGACATCTTGATCTCCAGCTCCTGGATCTGTTTAACCAGCAGGGAGATGTGCTGCAGCAGGTCTTTGTTTTGTAGCAGCAGCTGGTGGACCCGAGCCTGGGCCTCCAGCCGAGCCGTGGCCTCCGCACTCAGCTGGTCCTTCAACAAGTGGACCTGAGAAGAACGACAGACACAGAAAGTGGAAGATAAACTTATGGTTAGAAAGAAAGGCTGCGTGGAGTGTATGCAAATATTTTTTTTACCAGACTACCTGCTCTTATAATCAGCATTGCTGTTTGTATCTGAGCTCTCCAAACACAGATTACATCACAGCGCAGTGCTTGAAGGTGAAGGTCAATTTGTGTTTGCTCTTTAAACATAATTTGCTTGTTGAGGAAATAAGGAGTGAGTGCTGTTTGCTTTAAATATTTGAGTCAAGATAACTCCAAACAGGTGAAAGAGGGACCACACATACTGCATCAGGCCTTTGTGCAGCTTGTTGTTTAACATGACAACCATTTAAAAAGTGTTCTACGAGGAGCAGTGCATTGATCACTCAGACACTTTGATGATGTATGGATGTTATTGTGACTCATTTGTAAAAGTTAAATGCTACTACATGGTCTCATTATCATTAAGAAATTAAAATGACGGCTCATAACACTTTATGATGACTTTTATGACCCTGTCTGTAAAAATGATGAAAACAAGAAAAGCCACAGCTCCAGTCGTTCATTTTATCTGTAATGAAGGGAGGACGGAAGATGAGTTTTCTGAGCTGCATCATTGATAACTGATGATTCAGATGACCCGGCCATGAAGAGTTATAAAAAGTAGTGATGAAATTAAGTCATAAAAAATCTTGGTTTGGATTAGCTCTGTAGACAATGTTATATTACTGCACATGAAAAAATGTGTCAGAATGCTGCCACTGAAAGATAACAGCTATTTGATATTGCCTGGGCGATGCTTGTGCTTGTGCTGATGGGATCCTAATAAAAAAAGAAACAAAGGCGTCTGGATGGAGTTATGGTGGTAAATGACTTCTTTATTTTAAATAAAACATAATTACACGAGGAAAGTATTAAAAGGAATTTATTTTACAAATGTCCCTGCTTTGTACGCCTTCGCCTGGTGACTAAGTTATTAATGACAAGGGAGGCTTTCGGATGTCGCTGACTCAGCTCTGTAGTTGGCAGTGATGGATCAACCTCACTGTATTTTAACTGAGAGCAATTAATCAAAGCACTGTCGAGAAAATACAGAAAACCATCTGTGTGCTTACACAGTTGGAAGAAAACAGATCAATCAGTGACAATCCAGTCAATACGTGTGAAATCTCCCCTGATAAACATATGTATGAGGCTACCGTCAATGTTTGACAATCAATAGCCTCAGATGTGTTGATTATACAGTACTGAGGGTGAAGCAGGTTTAAAGTAGCTGCTGCCTAATGAGTGTCAAGATGTCAGCTGACTCTATCTGAAATTATAGATTGTTGACTGACAGTGCTTAAAGAAGGCAGATTTGCTCTACAACTCTAATATTTCATAAACTGGAAATAATTTAGCTTCAAAATTTCTGGGTGTCTTTAGTGACACGTCTGTTTTTATGCGGCCATTCCTCCAGGCTGTTTTCTCTTTTTGGAAACAGTAAAAGCTGCCTCGGACATTGTGGTTGTGCTGAACTTTTAAGCAAAAATGCCAACATTTTCTGGTACCTGCTTTATGGAACATTTTCTGCTCCGTCTGTTTTTTATTTGACTGTAAAATTAAATATCTTTTAGCATTTCAACTGAAAACCATTTTGCATTTTCATACATCCCAGTCTTGGCCTGAAAAGTGTTGCATTAGTTACTATTTTCAGACATTATAGAAAGTAAAAGAGTAATTTATTATGAAGAAAATCAGCTGACTAATAATTCAATATATTGTTCTGTGCTTTTTGATTCATAAAGTTTTTCCATTCATTACACTGAGAAACATACAGCCCGTTTCAAGGCAATGAAAAAAACATGTTCTACAGATCCAGATCTTTGAAATGTCTTTGGTTTTATATGTGCCTATTACATTTTTATGACAGAGCAGCACAGCTCCACTGGCTGCTCTGATCCTCATGTAACCTTAATGTCACAGTCTGCTGTAAGAGTGATAAAACACAGACTCCATTTCAATTAAAGACTAAAGGGATAAAACTTCTATTACAGTCTTTTTGATATAAGGGTTTGGGGGGAGGGGACACCATTCATTCAGTGCACACATGATCAGAACCTCACAAACACGCGCGCTCCCTAAGCTTTTCTGGCAGCAGTGACTCCACATTTTATTTTACTTCAAAGTCTCTCTGAATCAGATATTATCATTCCCACTTTCCCTCTTTATCTCACACAATCTTTCTTTAGGACAAAATCACTTTCAAAAATTTCAAAAGGAGACGTTTTCAAGGTTTCTAATGAAATCACCAGAATGATATGGCGCTGAAGGAATCTGCTTATTAATGTACTGACATGACGCTGCAATGGCTGTAGTGGCGTTCCCCCCAGATGTCAAAAGCTATAAAAGAACTGCGGGCATGGTAACTCAAGTTCCAACACGAATGACAGGAAGTGAAATCCAGTTACAAAAAGATGTCATTATAGTGTCAAACGGTAGTATAACTGAATGCTACCGTACCTATCACAGCTCTCACTCGCCGTTCTCTGCATCTGCAACTTCAAGGGGAGCTTCTCAATCAACATTAACCCATCTTGCACTGGATGTTTTTTCCTCTCCTTCAACTCAGGCATCATTCATACACCATACAAGGATCAAAAATGTACAAAGTATGAATTTAAAACTATATTTTAAATGTACTTATATTATCACATTATGGCTCTTACAACAGCTTTCAATGGATGGATGAAGTTAACCCTGGGGTCTGAATATGGCCCTGTAGGACTACATATATCAGATGTCAAAGCGGTGTAAAAGAATTCAAGGAAGAGTGTGGAACATTTTTTCCAATTACAAATAGATGTAAAGTAACATTTTTACGTAATGAAACCAAGCGGCAACCCCCGACTGAGAGCATTGAAACCAATGTGGAAGTGTTAAAAACTGCAGTTCATCGAGTATCCGCTTGAGGCTGTCTCTGGAAGTACAGGAAACCACATATACACCAATTCAAAAAAGACGATCTTTACAGAAGAAATAAACATGTTTACAGCCTGGTTCAAAAAATGAGTGTAGTCTAGATAGCTAATTTCTCGATCGGCACACACTGTACGGGCGGAGACTTTTTCATAACGCGACAATTTCGAAGCTATTAAGATTACGAGTTTTCCATTAAGAGAGGCACAGCTGACTTGATTGACAGGTGGGAACACTGTAGCTGTTGGCTAGGAGGCTCAAAGCCCGCCTCTTTACGTCACACACGCTCAACAGCGGTTATTATGAGTTCAACATTTCCAATATGGCTGCTGCCGACAAAGCCTCAAAACAGCGATTCTAGAAACAAATTGGTGACTTCACGGAAACTACGTCTATTATTTATACAGTCTATGAATGCAACCCAAAAATACATATTTTGTCAGTGGATTTTGGTTACTTTGATAAAGCAAATAATCTGCTTTTTCTAGTGAAAACTTAGCTAATGTTATCAGGCACCTCAAATAACAATACCAGCCTTTTCCAAGGAAGAACAAGCAATGGAAACTTTTGTACCCATCAGTCATTCAGACCACATTAAAAGTTTCCGTCATTTGCTTTTTTTGCAGTCTTATATCAGTAAAACAGGCGTATTCTGTTTGTACACAAAAACTGCTCATTAATATTAAAGTGAGTCTGAACAGGTGCACACAAGGTTTTTAGGACAGCAGTAGGTAGAGAGAGCTGACCAGAAGGGCAGTGAATCACAAAGCCTCATGGAAAGCAACAAGTCATAACTCCTTTAACAGCCCCCTGTTTTCTCATTCCAGCCTGCTGTGGTAGCACAGACCTAGTTACCGTGGCAGCACAGGGGCTGTTGACGTCAGTGGTGACATACCAACGGACAAACCACCAAACAAAGAGTAAAGATGTTTGAACAAAAGAACAAGGTCACTTCGAGATCTCTGAACACAGCAGCGCTAGAAACATTGTAGAAGGTCTTCCAGTATTTCAAATTTAGCATCAACTTTTCTGAGCGTATTTCTGTGACTATTCCCGGTTTGTTTGCTGTGCATGTTGTTTGACGTGTGCCTGTGAGCATTACGCTTTTATGAATACCTGATGACGTAGCATATTTCGACCAATCTAATACAGAATGTCTTTTTTCTAATCATATTCTATTTGCATGAATATCATTTTTTTCAGTTATATCTTCTTCCCAGATTATTTCATTTATGGATAAAAAATAAGAACACATTCAAATGTCTATCATAAATCTTAAAACTGTACAATTTGCAAATACTCTCAAATTTTACCTTAAAAATAGAAAAGCCACGAGCCAAATTTGAGTTGTTTACATCCATAAAGCTGAATATGAAAGAGCTGCTATCTGGACATAACCTCTAATGTTGACTTTTGTTATTTTATGGTGTAAAAAACCTGCCTACCATTTATGTACCATTACTCCTCTTTATTTTACTTCCTCTCATCTTTCACCCCTAATTGCCCCCTCTTTATTTTCTTCTCCATCTTTGACATGTGGTCTATTTTCAGTATTTTCTGCACTGAAACCTCATCAGTCCCCCTGCACTTTAAGAGGACAGTACAGTGGAGAGAGAAATCAGATGTATCAAATCAAAGTCTCCACATCAAGGCCTGCCTCCTCCTTTCCGTCCACATTTCAAGAAAATAAAAAGCGTAGAGGAAGACATCCGTCTGCTCCCATTATCCTTGCACTTAAGAACAAATGGAGGTGATTCCAGATTGTGTTGGGGCCAGGCTTCCTCTGCAGACCTCATTTGTTAAGACTGTCAGCCTGATGATGACTTTGGTGGTGTAATTTACAGCTGACAGGATCTCCCCTCCGGCTGGGGAAAAGCAGCGCTTGACTTGGACATATGCTGCCCTGCTCACTCCTCTAATGGCACATCAGACCCTCCTGTGGAGTGTATGCCCAGGCCTTGGGAGCAAGTGGCACATTTGTCCTGATGTTGTCTGTGTTTGATGCCTCGCAGAGGACGTATGAGGAGTAAGTCTGAATAATCAAACGGTAGTGAACAAAGACAAATAACAACAATATTTAATATGTTTTGATTTCAATCGTTTGAACTTTGTCTGAATATCTTGCAAAAGAAGAGGGTGATGATTGACAGGAGACTGACTCATGAAATATCTACAAGTGATGTCGAAACTCTCCACTAGTCAGGACAAAAATTCTAACTCTGAATGGCATAAAAACAATAAATATTTTACATAACATCTGTTTATATTACTTTAACTACTTTTATTTTAACAGGGAGTGAAATCAGTCCAAGGGGCTTGAATAATTTTAGCACAACATGCTTTATGAATTCAACCTTGAGACAGCATGGTCAAATAATAGCGACAACCCAAACTTAGTGAATTCCCCCCTACATACTTGTGTTTTCTATACGGAATGGTTGGTCAACAGTCAAATTCTGCAAAAAAGCTGGCCTCAAGTTTTCTTATCCTGTTAGCAGAGGATCACTCCCTCTGCACTGGAGTAAATAAGAGAGTAAACTGTGGAGGATGAGAGCATAACTGCATGAAAAATAAGATAGGATGCAGGTCAATAAGACGAAGACTTGTGGGTCACACCTAATCATTTGGAAACAACAATGTGGATGTTCCTTTTAAAGCCCTGGATAGAGACAATCTAAAACCTCTTACAAAAGTGGAACCCTGACAAAAAGCCAATTAAAAAGGTGCTCCACTTGTGTTTCAAATGTGCTGCTCCCTTGACAGTACACCTGGTGCTTCCCTGTGTTTCCTGCTTCTTATCTGAGTGCGGTGAAATTGAAGGAGCTTCAAGCAACTCAAACGCCTCCTTCAAGCTTTAATTAGGTGGCAGCATCTCTGTTCCATTTTATTGCTCTCTTTGTTCAAAACTGTTCCCCAGAACAGAGGAGAGCAGAACAGCCCAAGGACAATTTTCATCTTCCCAACTCCTTCTCTCAATTTAACAATTCTGCTTCCACAATTCTGCTTTCAAGCTTATTTCCATTCTCCTCCGTTCTTTATGCTGCAAGAATCATCTGCAGTCCTGATTTTACCATAAAACACAGAGCTTTCAAACAGCCTAGCCTTTCCCACATGTAATAAAAAACACTTGTTGAGCCTACAACTTGAACACACACGTTTACTGTATGTCTGGTGCTCCAAACAACAATCAAACTTACGAACAACTACAGAACAAAGCTCTACATTTGGAGAAAAATAAGAGCAGAGAAGAAAAAATCACTTGTGGAGTATCTCTTAATCTTGTAAAAATGCAGAGCTCATAGGAAGTGGAGAATCAAGATGTTAAAATGATTTCCTTTTCAGAGAGGACTGAGAAACACTGACTCTCCCACCGCCGTAAGGGGATTAGGGCTGCTGGTTGTGTGTTGTGCGACTCCACAGCGCTGGTTGCTGAAGATGTACTCTTCACACAGGATTATCATCATCGCATTCCCGGCCCACGCCAGGCCCCTTTGATGTGGCAGGGTATGAAACCTCTACAACATTGCGTATGTCTCTGTTTTCATCTTAATTTTTGGAGGGATAGATCAGAGGGGTAAATGATCTTTATGTTGGTGCAACGTTACATAGATCGTTAAAATTGCACTTACGCCTGTATGTGGTGAGAAAATGCTCAATTACGCAAGCGAGAAGTCCAAGCAACAGCGTGGGAGAAACCAAGAAAAAAGAAACAGAGACCATTAAATCAAAAGAGACAAAAGGAAAGCAAGGGAACAAAGGTTCAGGGGGTTGGTAAATTTGAGACAACTAGGAGAAAGAGAGAGATTGCACAAGAAAGACGTCAGGGAGAAAAGGAGGTAAAATAAGCACAGAAAGAAAGATCAGCAACAAACCAAGTTAATAAGCAGTAATGGAGCTTATTGAACTTCATTAACTCTCTCCACTTTCCCTCAGCTCTGAGTGAGTGAGACCTGATCAAGGTTGGCAAGCTCGCTAATTTACTTCCATTTACTGTGACCTCTGCTAACACTCTGCAGAGTTCAACATTTAGATTATAATCCTTCATGTTAGTTAACCTGTAAAGTGCTGTATTTTCATTAGTAAAAGTATATAACAGTAAATAGGTTATTCCTGTCAGTAATATTCCTACATAAGAAACCAAGATAACAAATATTCTTCCATACAATAACATCACTGTTTGTTTTGTCTGTCGGTGCATTTTTGTCCAGCTTTCTGCCAGTCAAAAATAAAATCCCAACTTTGATTACAGTAACACTAGATAGGCCAAGGGGGTCATTTTTGTATATACATATTCCCAAAGTATCATATCAAATTGTAATCATAATAGTTCTGTATATTTCCATTGGTTTTAACTCTGCTCTCAGCTTTTTCTGAGTTTTAGATCAGCTCATTTGTAGCTTTTTCACTTATTCCCTATCATGAATAATTATAAATATCAAATAAGTTAAATAATCTTGGGGCGCTGGTGGCCTGGCGGTCTAAGCGCCCCACACACATAGGCTACAGTCCTCGTCGCAGAGGTCGCCGGTTCGATTCCCAACCCTGACCATTTGCTGCATGTCTTCCCCTACTCTCTACTCCACACATTTCCTGCCTCTCTTCAGCTGTCCTATTTCACATTTTTTTATTGTTCTCTTGGTTTATGAATTCTGCTGACCATTACCATAATGAAAGGAAGAACCCAAAGTGTTCTCTTGAATCTTGTTTATGAGTGTTGTCTTGCTTGTCGTTTTCCACATTGTAGACCAATTAAGTTATATTCTATTCTATTATCCATTATTTGTGGTTCTTATTTGTTATCTATAGTTTTGAGTTATGCTGGATGAATTCTCTGTTGACAAATAATATCCAATTTAACTAAATCAAATCTATAATGCCTTTTCTATTCAAAGACAAAAGCAACAAAATGAATGCATTACTCATTATATTGGGCATTTATAATGAGAGATAATAAAGATTGGAATCTGGTGGTCAAATGACCTCTCTCAGCCTTTCTAGTAGATAAGGAATTCTAGCCCCTTTCAGCGTTAACAGATATGACTTTGCAAACTTGGCTGACATCATCCTCAACATGTCAAATCTGAGGCTTCAAATGTTAGTCCACAAACCAACAACTTTTGTTAAAGTTACATCCACTTCTTGTATTCATCCTGATTTGGATAACTTAAAGAAAGTACATTTTGGATGGCTGTTGCTGAGAAAGGATGAAACAGATTTAGAATTGGATTTGATTTCAGTCAAGTCTTCAGGGTTATCACACTGACAACTAGTCAAAACAGCTCACCAGTGCTCTGCCACTTGTCTATGTTTATCACTGATGTGTGTTGTTGTACTTTTCATCATTATTATGACAGAGCTTCACTCAACTCTTCAAGATCACTAGGGGCCTGGTGTTTGTGGTGATCGAATCACGAGAAAGAGCAATAACAGCCTTCAGAAGGACTGAGTCTGATGCTCTGAGTCTGTGAAATGTTGTCAACAAGCGGTCTCCTCACTTTGAAAGCTAAAGGAGAGAAAACAAACAACAGCAGCAGCCTATTTTCTGGAGTGAAACTGAGGCAAAGACACCAGGGAAACCTTTTTTCTGTTCTGTGAGAGTAAAAAGTTAAGAACTCTTTATAACACAAACATTTACACACACTCACAGATGTGAATGTCATAAGAGTATAGAAGTGTGGACACACTTTCCCCGTGTGTCAGCTCAGGAATAACTTTCTCTCTCTTCATCCTCACAATTTGCATCATCCAGGCAGACCGAATCGGCTCGTTACTTTCTACTGTTTGACCTTCGGAGGTGGAGGAAGCTCTTCTTCCTCATTATGAGTGGAGAGAAGAATCCTCTGGAGAGTTGAGACTCACCTGTCAGAGTGACTTTATCTCAGGGAATGAGGGGGCAAAAGAGTGGAACTATATAAAAATACATACAGTTCATCGTTTATGTGCACAGACAGTCAGAAACCCTTTCTCTTCTAATGAACTCTTTGGCCACAGCTGCATTTTTCTGTGTTATCTGCACTGATAGCACCTTACCATTAACTGCTTTAGCAATACAAGCTAGCAGGCTTTCTATCGTGGCTTTACCGTCCTCTTCATTCTGTTTTTTGTGGAAGTTACTTCAGGGTCTAACTTCTTACCTTTACTACTGTTTTTGGAACAACATAAAATAAATGGGTTATGTTTTTCATTGATTTTTGACATTGACATTTGACATTTTAGTGTCCTCTCCTACTGCTGTAACTGCTTGGTACATAGTACAGGATAGGTTAAGTAAGGGATAATGTATGGTAGGCACCCTTCGGGGATTCTATGTCCCATAACCGTCTGCTAATCATACATTCACCTGCTTATTAACCAACTACTAACTTAAGATACAGATACAGTCCTCATTCAGCTCTCTTTCTTCTCTGAGCTCTGCAGTTGACACACCTTTAAAAATGAACAAGGAATGTCAAAACTTTTAACCCTGCTGCTGTCATCACCACCGCTCGTGGTTTAACTTTCTATGTTCCGGTAACCTAAAGTTGTTCTCACCTGCTCTGCTGTCATGCTAATATTTCTGGACAGGATCCACTATGAAATGATCTATGTGTTATTTGTCGAATTAGCATTGTTTATCAATATAATGCTAACAGAAAATAACGGTTTTACCTCACCTTACGGTCTATGGTGTCAACAAGCAGAAGCTAAATGTGCCGGAACTCTTTTCAGTGGATTGATTTGACGTGACGTGTGATCAGTTTGCCTCTGGTGTTGCTCATGTTAGTGAAAGTTAACATACTTTGTCAATGGGGTTTTCAAGGGGTTTTGACCAACCAGAATCAAGCATCTTACACAGCTGGAAGATCAGTATGAAAGCCGGGTAATAAGTGAGTGTTAGAGAGCAGCAAAGTAATACTGAATCAAGCAGAGATTATTATCTACAGTATGTTTCCACTGCTGTCTCAAGGGCAGAAAACTGACACGGTGCAGTGAGCTGCATCAGTTTTCTGCCCCATCCAATGCTGCTTTTGCTGACACTCAGACAACACGCTGGCATCCTCTGACATGTAGACGTCAGAGTTTCAGTTGATGATCCAACTACCTGTCAGATCTGAGGGCCGGCATTCCTGGTGCGAGTGCCCCAAAGTTTCCTCTAAGTTGAGCCTTCCTGTCTAGTGATGGGGAGAGTGCACCTATAGGTTGTTTACATATTTAATGTGACTGACCTTTATTGTTAGCCAAGACTCAAAACCTCTAATGATATCTCCATGTGTTATATCAGTGCAAAAAGTCCCATCTTACAAAGTGTGTTTGACTATTTTCTAGTCAACACATCTCATTACACTTAACATATGTCACATTCAGCTGACATGTCCTGACAAAACATCTCATGTAAGGATACTCGTAGTGAGTGAAAATGTAGACGCCAGTGCTGCAAGCAGAATTTACTTTTTCAGTTTCTTAAAATTAGATGTTATATTTCTTATTTAACTTTCAATACCCTGAAACAGGATGTTATCTCTGGACTCTTCAGATGCATGTTGATTCTATGTGTAATGAGATATTTTGACAAGAAATGAGGTAAATACACCAGGGGAGATAGGAGCTTTTTGCAATGTTATTCAAACACCAAGACGTGAAAAGAGCAAACAATCAAGAAAGCAGCAGCGTCCCACAACTCTCGCATAGCTCTCATTATTTCATGCCCACAAAGGAAATCTATAAGTTTTGCATAGAAGAGACAAACCGAGGAATCAGCGAAAACTAATTGAGATGCAGTGTGGTAGCTGTAAAAGCAGCTCAGACAGGTGTGATCCACTGAGGAAACCTCGCTAAATGGCAAAAGAGTTAGGGCCACACAGAACTACCTCAGGGTAGCACAAACTCATCTGAAAAATTCCACATGAGGTAATTTTCAGCCTTTTATGTTCCACAGCCTTTTTAAAATCTACAGCCGAGTCAGCCACCAGCAGCCGCTGACCTCTGGCTTTATGGGAGTATAATTAGTGCCGTATATGTCTGGGCACGCTCAACCTGAACGTGTGAGCTGTCAGATGCAGCTGCACTTTTTTTTAACTGGGTTTGCGTTGAGACAGAGGCCAGCTCTAGTGACAGGCGGTTTCATCAGGACCCCTTGTGTGTGTGTGTGTCTGTGGAAGCTGTGAGACATCTGTGTTTAACTGACTGGGACACTTCTGGGTCAGGAGTTTGCGTGAGAAAATGTGTTAAGTTGTGAAATTGCAGTTTCAAGTCTGGAGGCTTTTTGCAGGGAGCAGGCTGACGAACGTCTCAGTGTGCGCGCGTGTTTGTTGATCAAACTCATAAGCCTGAAGCCTCTGCTGTCATAAGTCACTCTTCAAACCTCAGCCTCTCGAGCTGGGTGATTGAGGGCTTATAGCTGATTGCAAAGGCTATTAAGTCTATTTTAAGATTTACTCTCAAGGTTTACTGAGTGTTTTCATCTGTCTTTTTAAGGCAGTGTTGAAACGACGGCTTATATTTTTGTTTAGAATAACTAAAACAGGAAACATTATGTTATGGATGGGGCTGAGGTACCCTCCAGCCTGTTTTCCATGTAGAGAGAAGGTGGATTGATGGAGATAAGAATTACTGTAATCCTAAAATTGGCACATCTTCTGTAGATTAAGGCCATTGGGGTCAATAAAGCTTGTTAAACACGAAATATGTTGTAGGCTATTTGTTTGACTTGAGTAAACTTGATGTGCATAAATCAAATTACTTTTCACTAATCGTATCTGATTTTGTTTTCATCATGGTTATTTATGATGATAATTAATTCATGACTTCATCTGCTTCTTGCCTTTTTATTCACAGCAAAAAGCCTGGAGATGTTGACAACAATCATTTCAACAAAGGCCTTCAGGTGCAAAAGAAACAAGTCAATGCATGATTCAGTCATTCAGTCAGGAGCGATGCTGCAGTCATTATTCAAGTGGACTTAACTTGAGCTGTGAAACTTCATAAGAACAAAACTGAAGCCAGAGCAATAGTTCCCACTGCAACAAATAGTACTCAAGGTTAAAGTAGCACTTATTATGGAAATGACCATCACACTGCATGCAGGCACTGAAGGAGTCTGGGATGCAAACTCTCTGCAAACAGGGTGTATGCAAAGTGTGAAATGCATAATCTACATAACCACACAGGCAAATTTATGGCTGCAACAGAGGGGTGCAAAATAAGTTCATGAGATGAATAATCCTATTTGTCAGATTAACTGTGGATGTTCCATCGCAGATACTCAATTATTGCTTGAAACACTTCCAGAGTTAAAAAATGCAACAAACTCAAGCTGCCACTTGGTCGCTTCTGGTCGTCGGATACTTTACAGCTTAGCTAAAATTGGATAACTCTGCTGGGACTTTGGTCACTTACCAGCTGTCAAACTATAATGATTGTTAGTATGATGTGATATAGAAATATAGAAAGATTGTGTTTTTGTGTGTGTGTGTGAGACGCACCTGTGCCACAGCAACTTGTGTCTGCTGCTGCTGCTGCTGGAGCTGCTGTGTGAGCAGCTGGATCTGGTGGTGGATAGAAAGGGGGCCGCCTGGTGGCAGCGTGCTTGACGCAGGTAGAAGCATCCTGGGGCTGGCGATCATCAGAGAGGTCTCCTCCGCAGGCTGACATGTGGAGAGAGAGAGACAAAGAAGTCAAGTTAATATTCCGTGACCTAAGGCAAATTAAACATTTCACAAGCCACTAGACAAACGGCTGCAATTTTGGACCAATTCGTTTGACGGACGGGAATTGCTACTTTCAAAGAACTGTAATTGCACAATAAATAAAAAAAATCATTATTATTTTTTCATTTACAAGTTATTCATTTTTAAAAGAGGTGTTATGGGATAATTAAATTAGGGCCCCATCTTTTTTCAAATGTATAATAATAAAAATTACCAGTGGGACTGCTGCTGGGAATTGTTAAAGCCCCCAAAAAGGCTGTAATGACTTGAATCTGAAAAATTACCCCAATAATTGTACGCCAACTACAAGTGCAATTTTTTCTACTGACAGTTAGATATTATTCTAAGGTGTTGAAATTACAAAGGGATCCTTTCAGAGGTAGACTTTGTTAAGGTAGGTTCCTTTTCATTGTTCCCTTCAAAGCCACCAGACTCCATTGACAAAAACAGTCATTTTACTCAGCACAACACTGTGTTCCTTGCCTAAAACTGTCTCTTGTTTGAGGAATTGTGACACAAAATACTGTTGAATCTGTCTGAATCAGAAGCACCAAGGTCAAAGCAACTTTTGTGCTCAACCAGTAAAAAGTACTGTTTTTGGTTCATCTGCGGAGTCAACAGCTCAGCAGTCATCTTGCCTTCGTACTTTCGTATACATAGATGTCCAACTGAATAATACTGGTGCCCCAGTGTGTGTTTTCACATTGCTTTACAGCGTTGCAGAAGCATGAGAGCTCAACAAGCAGTTGGAGCTTCACAGAGACATACACACAGCACTGTTCTGCTCTGCAGGCTCACAGTGATCCTTTCTCACCTCTGTTAAGCCTTTGTTACCTTGCACAGCAGTACGACCACTTAGTTCCACCATCACGCTTCTGAGACATTCATATTGGAGGTGAGACGTTACATTGGTGTATCGGGACGTAAACTGACAACATGAAAAAGGCTGTTGTCTGACATTTGAACATCAGTCTGAGCCGGTTGGTGCCAAACACAAGCACTTTCATCGGAAGGGTTTTTACTCAGCAGATATGCTGTGAAAGCCTGTTTTGCAGCTGCCAGCTGACACATAGCTGAAACATCCTTCAAATCCATATTTCATTAAGGCTCTTACATATGTAAAAACTGGGCCCATTTTTTTAAACAAAGTTACTCTAAAAAACTTTATAAACTGTTTTATAAGATTTTCAAAACTTGAGCAAACAAAAAGTTCAAAGTTTGAGGATGTAAACAGAAAAAAAGAGAGAGAAATGACTAATAAATAAATAAAATAATCAGCACAAGAAGCAGCATAAACAAAATGCCTTTGAGAACCAGTCATCATCAGCAGAAGAATCTGAATTTGAAATGTAGCATTGCTGATTAGTTGAACCAGTGTGAAACGAACGGCGCTGAGAATGCAGATCAGCAGCACTGAAACACTTCACTCAGACAATAATGAGCTCTGGGACTTGGTTTCCCCTTCATCTAACGCCATCAAGCATCCTAATTGTTTCAGGACTGTGGTAACCAGTCACACACTGTGCCCCCTCCATCATTCAACAGGTCCAAAATGTTTTTATTTATGCAGATACAATGCTTTCATTTCACTGTGGGGGGAATAAAACATGGGCACTATTTGGAATTTCATATTTATTATCAAATCCTTTGGAGCACCGGAAAAAAAGGTACGAACCAAATCTGTCTAAAAGCTAACAATCATAATATGTATCATACCACTTCCTGACCTTCTTCAGTGGCTACAGGAAGGAACACACATGTGTCTTTGTTCAAGTGTTCTCACTGCTCACCCCTCTAAAAACTGACCAAAAAAAGTGCTACAAAGTGCAGGGTGTTACAAAGACCAAAGAAAGCACTCTTGAGTCATAGGTTTGGGATTCATTCCACTGAAGAGGTCCCTCTTCTTGTGAGCTGTGTTAAGTGCTGGAAAGAAAGTACGGGATCACCATGTTGCTTCAACTTGTGGCTCCCACAATCTGGTCTTGATGGTTCTATGGAGAACGATGGGACCTTTGGGGTTCAATGTGTTGATGCAATGCTGGTGTCTGTTAGTAAAGGCTTCAAAATAAATATACACGGACTTCCGGTGACGTCATGGGTGAAGCAGCACCTTAACTCTCCTGCTGCGGGATAGCACCTTTAAAAAACCAGCCAAAAACTTACATAAATTAAAAGAATTTTTGCGAAGAGCTTAAATTAAGAACACGTTATGTCTGCGCCGAAGAAAGATACTGAGAAGAAATCCAGACCGAACAGAAAAGACGAAAAACGAGACTCGCCGCTACCAGGTGACATGTGCACGGACGACAACATGGCGGCCGTGCTAACAGAGTTACGAAACCTACGTAAAGAACACACAGAAGCCTCTCAAGATGCGAAAGCTACCCTCTCTAGAGTTGAGTCCTCTCTTACTGATGTTTTGGAACGCACATCAAAATTGGAACAGCAGATGTCGGAGGTCGAGCAGAGAGTGAGTGATGCAGAGGATAAGGGATTCAGAAGCGACAGAGCTATCCGTTATCTGCTCCATAGAGAAGCGAAACTGGCGGCCAAGTGCGAGGATCTGGAGTCGAGAGCTCGGCGAAACAATCTACGGATTTATGGAGTTAAAGAAGGAGAGGAGGGCAATAATATGGTTGACTTCATAACCAACCTGATCCGCACTTCACTCAAGCTGCCGGAGGACCTGGATCTGAGTGTGGAAAGAGCACATCGCTCATTGACTATGAAACCGAAAGATTCTGCCCCTCCAAGATCCATTATTGTCAGGTTTTCAGACTACAGGATCAGAGAAACAGTACTTCAACAGGCCTGGAAAAACCGAGGGATAACATACCAAGGACAGAAGGTGTTTTTTGACCAGGATTATACGGCGGACGTACAGAAGAAACGCAAGCAGGTGCGGGAGGTAATAAAGCAACTTAAAGAAAAAGGAGTGAAAGCCCAATCGCCGTTCCCCGCCCAGCTAAAAATCCATCTGGATTCTGGAGTGAAAATTTTCCACACTCTCGCGGACGCAGCCTCCGCTCTTGAAGAGATGGGGATTCACGTTAAGCCAGACGACAGGGAGACTCTCCAGAGGGAGCTGCTGCGCGACAAATGGGTCACGGCACCGAACGCGGACAGAGCAGGTTCTTCAACACTGACCAACGCGGATATAAGGACTCTTATTCAAGGTGAATGATGATGTGTATCGAACAGTTTGGAGATTTAAGTCTGTCAATATGCACGTTATAAATCCATATTGCATCAGAAGTTGAAGGAGGAGGAAGAAAAGAAAAAAAAGAAAATAGGGCTGGTTCATAAAATTAGTAATAGAATGAATAATCAATACAGGGGCTTAACCCCAGATGGTTAGGGGTGATTTAGTTTTAGGTTACTTTATTTTAGCTAGCAGGCAACCGCATTTACAGCAACTTGGCTGATAGGTAGTTGCAGTAGCACTTAGTGCATTCCCCGGAGAGATTAGTCACAACTCTCCGTCTTTGTAGAGGCTGATTAATACTGTTTGTATAGTCAGCTGGGTATTTGGAAGTCAGCTGTTTTTTTTGTTGTTGTTTTTTTTTTCATATATGGAAGTATGTTCGTTCAGCTATGTTTAAAGCTTGTTCCTGTTTTAACCGATATGCAGCCGTGTTTCTCTCAGACATTGTATGTATCTACTGCTCAGATATGGAGGCCTGGTCTGTACACAAAGTTAAAGATCAGTGTGTCTCAGTTATGCGTGCATGAATAATCTGATTATAACCACCTATAATGTCCATGGACTGAATCATCCTATTAAAAGGAAAAAGATATATAGTCAACTAAGGAAATTGAAATGTTCATTAGCCCTGCTGCAGGAAACCCATCTGTCGGAAGGAGAACACAAAAAATTACAAAGAGAATGGGTCGGTCAGGTGTATAGTGCTTCCTACGGAAAAAAACGAGGAGTAGCAACCCTAATCAGTAAAACATTGTCCTTTTCTTTAGAAAAAAATATTCAAGATAAGCTGGGGAGGTATGTCTTAGTGGTGGGCACACTGGGGGAGGTGGAGATCTCTATTCTAAATGTATATGCTCCAAATGAATATGATTACTTTTTCTTTAAGGAAATTGCAAACATTATTGCCAATAATGCTAAGGGCATGATATTGATTGGGGGAGATTTTAACACCGTGCAAGATGGAAGCATAGATAGGAGTCCGGTAGAGGGAGGACCCCGGTCAAATAAAACCAAAGCACTTTTGAATATGATTTCAGAATTGGGCTTGATTGATCCATGGAGGGTTAAAAATCCTTCAGGGAAGGATTTTAGCTTTTTCTCTAATGTCCATCAAAGTTATTCCAGGATTGACTTCTTCTGTCTCTCACAGCAACACTTACATAAAGTAGTAGATTGCCACATTGAACCAATAACACTGAGTGATCATGCCCCTGTCATACTGAGTATAGACCTAGGTAAAGAGAACTTTTTTAGATACTGGAGATTAAATGTGTCCTTGCTTACTAAGGCAACAGTAGTAGAAGAGATAAGACAATCATTAAAAGAATATTTTGAGACAAATGACAATGAGGAAGTGACTCCGTCAATCCTCTGGGGTGGAGCCAAAACAGTTATTAGGGGGAAAATAATACAGATCTCTTCCACACAAAAGAAAATAAGACTGGCTGAACAAACAAAGTTAGAGAATAAAATAAAACGATTGGAAATGGAGCATAAAAGCACAAGATCTAATAATACCTTGCTTGAATTGAAAGAAACTAGAAAAGCGTTGGATAGGCATCTTACATATAAAGCAGAAGGAGCGTTGAGATTTTCTAATCAGAGATATTATGAAATGGGTAACAGGGCTAGTCGCCTATTAGCATTCCAGCTCCGCAAAGCTCAGGCCAGTCGTGTTGTCCAGAAAATTATACATCCGGTGATAAATAAGACAGTATCTCGACCAAAAGAAATAGCAGAAGCCTTTGCGTCATTTTACAAAAACCTATATGAGGAACCTGGGCCTGAAGGAATAGCTAAAGATTCTGCAGCCTTTCTTGCTAGCTTAAATATGCCCTCACTGTCAGAAGATGAAGCAGTACATATGGTTTCTGAGATAACAGAAACAGAAATCAGAGAAGCCATAAAAAAATTGAAAAATAACAAATCCCCAGGGGCAGATGGACTTCCCGGAGAGTTTTATAAGTGCTTCATTGACGACCTAGCTCCAATACTAACCAGAGTTTTTAATTATACCCTCTCTAAAAATGACCCCCCTGATTCCTGGTCAGAGGCCATCATATCCGTTATTCACAAGGACGGCAAAGATCCAAAATGCTGTGAAGGGTACAGACCTATTAGCCTGCTGTGTAATGATCAAAAGCTGCTGACTGGTATACTGGCAAAAAGAATACAGAAAATTATAACAAAATTAATTAACCCTGACCAGTCCGGTTTTATCCCCGGCAGACAAGGAACTAATAATATAAGAAGGACCCTTAACATTATAACATGTGCAAAAAAAAAATTACAGAATTCTATGTTAATCAGTTTTGACGCACAGAAAGCATTTGATACAGTGAATTGGCAATTTTTGTACAGAACCTTATCTTCTATGGGATTCCACCAAAAATTTGTAGATTGGATCAAGATCATATACAAAGACCCCAAATCACGTGTTAGAGTAAACGGATGCTGTTCAGATTTCTTCCACCTTGAAAGAGGGGTCCGACAAGGGGACTGCCTTAGTCCATTACTTTTTGCAATAAATATTGAACCTCTTGCAAGTTTAATTAGACAAAACAAGAACATTAAGGGTATAAATGATGCAAATCAAACAGAACACAAAATTTCACTTTACGCAGACGACGTACTTACATATATTAGTGACCCACTTAATTCAGTTCCTGCATTGATAGGAAGTCTAAAAGAATATGGAAACTTTTCAGGATATCAAATAAACCAATCAAAGTCAGAGGCGATGATGCTAGTGGGGCAATGGCCTGCAGAGCTGACAGGGAAATTTAAATTTCGATGGTCAAACAATGGGTTTAGGTACCTAGGAATAATTATTACTCCTGAGAAATCACAACTATTCAAGACTAATTATGGAAAATTGCTGAGTGAAATAAAGAATGATCTAGATAGATGGGGAGTCCTCCCTCTATCCTTAATAGGACGAGTAGAAACGATACGAATGAATATATTGCCAAGGCTACTCTTTCTTTTCCAATCATTGCCCATAGAAATACCCACTTCTACATTTAAAATAATGAATAAATGGCTATCTAGATTTATTTGGCAAAATAAAAGACCCAGAATTAGATTAAAAATAATTAAATGTTCAAAAGAAAATGGAGGCCTGAACTTGCCTAACTTAGAAAAATATTATTGGGCTGCCCAACTTAAATCTATGACTGCATGGTTGGCTCAAGATAGGGATACTTTATGGGTGGATATGGAACAGAGTGATTGCCCGAAAATTCACTTAGACACAGTCCCATTCATGAGAAGAAATGTATGGAAAAAGAATAAATTAGATAACCAATGGGCTAAAACCACCTTAAGCATATGGTCAAAGGTAAGAAAAAAGTTACGCCTTCCAATGTCCATATCTAGAGCAATCAAGATTGCACACAATACAGACTTCCTACCATGTACAACAGACACAGGGTTCCAAAGCTGGGAGGGGAAGGGTCTAATTATTGTAGGTCAGTTATTTGAAGGAGGAGATCTGATGTCCTTTGAACAACTCCAACATAAATACAACCTTTCAACCCATGACTTCTTTCGATATCTCCAAATAAGGCATTATTTACAGAAACATGATGAATGGGAAAAATTATGTGCTTTACCTTCTACATTAGAACATTTTTTTATGTTAACAATTAAAGGAACTGTTAAAAAGAAGGTTATTTCACATCTATACAAAATTTTACAAGAAGAATCAGAAGATAGTAGTTTGGATACAAAAAGAAAATGGGAATTGGAGATGAATACAATAATTTCAGATGAAGATTGGGAAACATCCTGCAGAGTGGGACATGGAGCAACAGGTAGCCCCATCTGGAGGGAATTTGACTGGAAAATTAGGATGAGGTTTTTTGATACCCCTCTGGTGACCTCCAAATTTTGTGGATCCTCGAGTGGGTGCTGGAGGGGCTGTGGCCTGGTCGGAGACCATACACATATATTCTGGGACTGTCCAAAACTAAAAACATATTGGAAAGGTATTCAACTTGAAATTAAGAACTGTCTGGGTTTAGAACTGCCATTTGAACCCTCCTGCTTCCTACTGGGAATATTACCAGAGGATGAGGAGTACAGTGGCCATGCAGCTTTACTGAGGGTCCTGCTTTTAGTTGCAAAGAAAATTATCACAATTTCCTGGTTAAGGCCGCAGCCCCCCACAGTCACACATTGGAAGAACAAGTTGAAGGACATTTTTTATATGGAGAGTATAACTGCAAGATTACAGTTAAAAACTGATCTTTTCCAGATAAGGTGGGCGCCTGTTGCTTCATTTCTTTTTGGCTAATTCTCTGATGGGCTGATTTGGGGTATACAGAATTATTATTATTTTCTTTGAAGTTTACTGTGAGGATTTCTTTTTGTTATTATTGTTGTTATTGTTGTCGTTGTTATTATTATTATTGTCCTAATTACTATTTATACAATTATTTATATTGTTGTTATTGTTACTATTATCAATATTTTTTAATTTTGTGTTAATTATTACAATCTTAATATTATTATTATTTTGTATGTTTGTATTCACTTATTTTTTAATTGTGTACTATCTATTTATTCATGTCTTTACTTCCTGACTATGGACTAGGTGTTTTCAAAAATCTTGTTTATATCTGTTTTGTCTCTGAGTCTGATCGCTGCATTGTTGCTTTGTGATGTTGGCTGAGTCTAATAAAAACGTTCAAAAAAAAAATAAAAAATAAATATACACAATAGCTGTAGATGAGGAGATGCATTAATTACACTCACAGGGTGTGAGCTGTTGACTATAGATGATGAGTGAAATGAGTCGGAAAATACCCAGAGAGACTTGGGCATCATTAGGAAATTATGAATGCCTATGCATGTAATGACCCAATACCATCTGTCAAGTGACTGAGACAGGTTAATGTTTCCTCAAACATTGATTGTTGTTTTGTTGGTTGGTGTGGTCACAGCTGAAAGTGACCGGTTGGTAAAGCTCAACGTGTTCACAAATCGGCTCGTCATCCCTACAGCGTCCAGACAGACTTCTGTAGGACTTACTAAATGTCATTAATTCTTTTGCTTGTCAGAGCCCCCGTGGTGAGATCTTTTTAGACTCTGATCTGGACTACAGTCCTGAGCAAAGCACATTATCGGGTCAGAGGGGACAGGCCTGAGGTCGAACGAGAGGGGCAGTCAGTAGAGTCAGGGGAAGCAGAGGCAGGGGACGGGGAGTGCACGCCGGGGAAATGTACGCGCAGGAGGTGGGCAGAATGTCAGGACGGGATTTGATTGGTTTCATAAATTGGACCCTAATGATGGTGATTGGTTGGTGTTTTCACAGGTTTACTCCGGCTGTAGATAGCAGCTTTTTTTCACTCTTTTTTAAGAACACATTATGTATCGATTGCCATCGGGACATGAAGATAATTTTAACCAGTATAACAAAAAGTGTATCTAAATCTGACTACCAACCCCAGCTTTAACTCTCCCTAGTCCATTAAAGTTAATAACCATAGACCTTTCTGGAGTCCTTGAGCTCCCTTGTCTCGTAGGTTCCTCTGAGTCGCTGCTGTGGACAACCTGCTGCTGTGAACCAGCCAGACTCCAGCTGCTACAACTACTATGATCTGTCTCACCACTATCATCTCTCCCTCTCTCTGCATCTCCCTCTATCCCTCTTTCTATCCCCAACTTGGTCGAGGCAGATGTGTGTCTAACATGTGTCTGGTCCTGCTCAAGGTTTTTGCCTGTTAAAGGAAGTTTGTCCTTCCCGCTGTAACTTGTTAAATGTTGCAAAGTGCTCTGCTCATGGTGGATTAAGTTGAGATCAGACTGAGTCCTGTCTGTAAGATGGGACGGGATCTTATCCTGATAACAGATAATAGTATAACATAGAGTACAGTCTAGACCTGCTCTGTTTGTAAAGAGTCTTGGAACAACATTTGCTGTGATTTGGCGCTTTATAAATAAAATATGATTGATTGCTAAAGATTGAAGAGTATTATGTTTTGCTTTAAAAATGTTTCATTAGTAGGTAATTCTAAAGTACTTTTAACAATAAATTGCATTTTTCCAATCAAACAAAGACCACCAGAGCTGATGCCAAAACAAGGAAAATGTATGAGACAAGATGTTCATCAGTATTTTACAGTGTAGCATGCATCGATAGCTTCTTATATTACCAAGGTGCTTCTTTGCTGCGTGGTAGATTATAAAATAACTGAATACACGTTTTTAGAAGCAAATGGAAAACTAACTGCTTCCTTCATACATCACCAGAAAAACTTGAACTACTGGTGTAACACTTGGCTCCCTTTTTCTGCAGTAAAATCAGATACACAGCAACCAGTTGCTGGAAATCAAAAACGTCCACAGCCTCTGAGTTTAAACAATTCTCTTTGTGACTGGATCCTGGATGCCTGGAGCTTAAAAATGACCAAAAGTTCTGACGCAGGATGAGGTCTGCAAACAAGTCACCCCCTGATTAAATTAAGCCTGAACCTGCCTTAAAGAATCGATGCCACATCACCTCACCATCTGTCGCTCCTTATGCACCTTCTGGTGACACACAGACAATGTGGACGCACACACAGACAGACTCCACGAGAGGATATATGACTGATGGGCTGTCCGAGCTGGATCTTTTAGGTTAATTACTGGAAACTGTCTGAGCTGACAGGTTGTTTGGTGCGTTCAAATAATGAATGGAATGGCAGGAGTCTGTAGGTGATGTGTGTGTGTGTGTGTGTGTGTGTGTGTGTGTGTGTGTGTGTGTGTGTGTGTGTGTGTGTGTGTGTGTGTGTGTGTGTGTGTGTGTGTGTGTGTGTGTGAACGTCTCTGCCGATTTCTTCTAGGAAACATTTAAGATCACATCAAATGAGCTTTCTTTCTCTTGAAGTGCCTCTTTAATATTCATAGTTTTTGCTCAGGAGCTCCTCACAGACACCTGACACCACACTCAGCATGCTAAGTACAGGATAATTAACAGGATCACAGACCTCGCTTTAAAACAGTGAATGTTTTCAGGCCAAGAAGGAAATCCTGTAAATCTAGGAGTGAGTAACACGATTTCCCTTTTTAGCACTGAAAACATACAAAAGATCCTAAAGTGTAGAGAGATGGAAAATGTTGACAGAAGAAAACAGGCTGTCAGCAACACCAGCAGAATGAGATACAACACCAACTCATAAATCCTATCACCAACGCTTTAGCAGACATTTTCAACATCCCCCCACAGAAACAATTTTTTAATCTCTACATAGCACAGAAAGTGTCTCCATGAACCGTTACAAACTGGGTAGAGCTTTCAGCGTCAAAGAAACAAGAGAGAAACAAACTAATGTTTGACCTTAATGTTAGAAGATAAAGATTGATTTAATGTACCTGTTATTGTCTGCTGTCTGTTTTGTTCTGTGTGAACCTTTTTTTCTGCTGCTGTCTTTGTCAGGACTACCTTGTAGATTTTGTATGTCTGTGAACATCCCATGTAAAATAAAGGTTGAATAAAATATACAAATGAATTAAATAAAATGTATTCTCACAGTTTTGGCACACCTTGTACAACAATTTAACTGTCATTGTTGATTTGATTTGATTTGATTTGATGACTTTATTTCGATTTGATGACTTTATTTCGAACATGTAAAAGTAAAAAAATACAATTAAAAAAAAAAAGCAGAAAAGAAGAAAGAGTTATACAAACATAAAAGAGTTATACAAACATAAGTATTAATTGTTAATCAGAATATTTTGCTTTGTCTTTCTTACTGTATTCAAACCTGACTGTTATTGTTAATGTTGGTTGTCTTTGTAGAGTTTGGTGTCTGAGACTGAGCATTTATCTATTTCTATGTACACTACCAGTCAAAAGTTTGGAAACACCTTCTCATTCAAGGGTTTGTATTTATTTTAATTATTTGAAACACTGTAGATTAATACCAAAGACATCAAAATCATGAAAGGACATATATGGAATTATTTAATTAACAAAACAATGTTAAACAAACCAGAATATGTTTTATATTTTAGATTCTGTAAAGTAGCCCCCTTTATCCTTGATGACAGCTTTGCAAACTCTTGGTATTCTCTCAGTCTGCTTCATGAAGTGGTCTCCTGGAATGGTTTCTAATCAACATGAGCCTTGTCAAGAGTTCATTTGTAGTATGACTTGCCCTCTTAATGTGTTTGAGACCATCAGTGGTGTTGTTCAGAGGGTTAGTGCACAATGGATAGCCCTATTTGACTACTATTGTAATCCATATTATGGCTAAACCATATTATTTCATAGTTTTGATGTCGTCAGTATAAATCTACAATGTCAAAAATAATTAAAATAAATAAAAACCATTGAATGAGAAGGTGTGTCCAAACTTTTGACTGGTAGTGTATATCAAGAAAGACAATCCAGAGTCATTGATTAGTGCATGTAAAAGCTACTCTGATTCTGATTTAATCATGTTTCTGAATGCCTGGCTATACGAGGGAAAATGCTTTAAGAGAATTGTTATCCATCCAGCCGTAAAGGCAAAGATGAGGGGGACTCAGGATTGCTGAAATAGTCAAATAACAGTGAACACTTTCATACTGTCTGTTATTGAAGACATTCACAGTGTTGCACATGGTTATTTATGTGAAAATAGCAGTAACAGCAGTGTTGGCTTTTTCTGTGACCTCCACACAGCTGACCAGTCGTTTTGTGAAGCAAGCATGCAGGTTGAATTGAATAACCTTTTCTAATGTGATGCTGGAGTTTGAGATTTTGTAATTAAAGCACAGAACAGGTCAGGTCTCAGGCTCTTAAAAACACATCAATGCAACACTGTAAGCTGCTGTTTTCAGCTTAAAAGCTCATTCAAGCTCGGTATATTTTAGTTCTCCAAATGATAGTAAGCATGTGTGAAGTAGCTGATAAGGAAACCCAACATCAGCAGCTTTACAAGTTAAAAAGTCTCTGAGGAGTTGTGAGAGACTTAGTACTAGATTATCATTTGGTAACAGTTCATTATTTTAGAGCTCCTGTGAGGAGTTTTAAGCTGTTGTGAAAAACACAGAACTTAATACTGATTTTTTTTTTATGGCCTAAAAAAGCAAACAAGTGCATCAACAAGAGGATGGACTATTTCTTTATATCCATTTGTAAAAGCTGTGACCATTGGTGGGGGGTAGGTGCCCAGCTGAATGATTAGAACGTGCTGTGGATAGGACCTTTTTTGACTTGGTCCAAGACAAAGATTCATACTTAGTGACATATTTGACTGTTGGAAGAGTGCACCAGTTTGTTAAGAAAGTCGTGAATGTACAAAGATCCCTTTGTCCATTGGGAGCGCCAAAATCGGCACAAACCAGAAGTTCCACACAGGAGCTTTAATCATTTTGCACACTGGAGCAGAGGCATAAATTATGGAGTCCAAAAAGGGAATATTTCCTCTCTCTGAGTCAAAATGATTTTTTTGAGACAGATCTGTCACTTTGTTTGCGCTGAAATTATAGCATCACCTTGAGCCAATCACTAGAATTTCAATTGATATGAATATGAAGAGTGGGTGTCAAGTTATTCTCAGAAACCATATTAAAAAGTCAAGGTTTGAGGTATATACAAAAATGCCATGGAGTATGTCAAATCAAGCTAACACGTGTAGGTGTTTGTGACGCTAAACGTTGCTGGGAAACACCACATTCATATTTTTTCTGTGTTGATTTATCTGAAGGTTAAAAAAAAAAAAAATGCCTGAGCAGTGACGAGCGCCATTGTTTCAAAGTTGGATAAGTTGGAGATTTCATCCAGGATGGATGACTGGAATAATTAGGATTTATGGGATGATTGATGGATGCATGAAAATGGTTCAGAGTGATCCATTTTCATTTTGAGAGACCAAAACTGAAGACAAGCGTTAAATCCAATATGATTTTTTTTTGCAGTAATGTGTCCCCACACACTCCTTCACACTCTCTCAAACACAAAGTAAGTGGTTTTTTTAGAGGAGAACTGCATATTCAAACACTCTCTGGGCTGTTTCCAAACTGTGTTTACTGTTCAAAATGAGAAACAACAAACCACCTCTTTACATTGAATCCTTAACTTGTTTACTGCAGTCGAAGCCAATTACCGAAGACAGCAGAGGAGAATATTCAAACTGAGAGTGGGAGTTAAAGAGGGGGCAGAAAAATGGGCTACCACTGAAATTCCTCATGATAAGCGCCTCAGTCTGGCATGCCAGAGGGAAGTTTCACTATTACCATCCAATTCCCACACATACACATGCTAATGCAGGTTCTCAGCAGGCAGCTGGAGTCCTTCTTTATCTTTTTAGCCTTTCATCAGGGACAAAGAGGGGAGAAAGACACCAGGGAAGACCCAGAAGGATTTGGACAGAAAAAATAAAGAAAAAGTGAGATAGATGACACAGGATGAAGGAAGTTTTTATTTCTCCTCCTCCAGCTGTGATTACATTTGCTCCTCTCTGCCTGTCAAACAGATTGTTCCCTCCCACACACAGAGACAGACACACAAACACAGAGGCAATAAAACACAGTGGTGAGACAGATTCTGGCTTTCTTTACTGCTGACAGCCTCTGCTGCAGATTTACAATTCTATCAAGGGCTCTTATGAAACAGCCTGCTCGGGAATATCAGATCTTAGCATCAGCTGTAACTGTCATTAAAAAGCAGGGCGAGTAGCAGAGAGGGTTTCAAGGGGATGAAAATGTTCATCTGAAGCTTTGATAACCTTGAGTTAAAGATTCCTGACTTTTATGAATGAATCAGAGAGAGCAGTCCTGCGACACCAGAGAAAATGTAAGTAGCTGGTTCAGTCACCACTGTTGATATAATGTTTAACGTGGGAATAAGTCATGCATGTTTCCCATACTCAGAGCAATGCAGGAATAATATCATCAGGTACGATTAAATCATCAACATTTCTACACTGAAGATGGATCAGGGGATTTTTAGTGTGAGCAAAGTCACTTAGATTGGTGAATAATGCACTTCCTTTTGCATTTCTAGTTCTTTCAAATCTATGTGTTGTTTTTCCTGTTTGCTATTTCACTGTCACAGTTCAGTCTCACTTCACTCAGAGGCTTTCCAGCAAAATTCCTATGGTTCTTGAGAGGCTTCCAGACTTCTGGAGTCCTGGATCCTAGAGAGCAATTCTACATTTCCAACAGTTGTTTACTAGACCCATTAGAGATCAAGGATTTGTTGTTTTGTGTCAGCTGTTGCTTTGATTACCTGCAAGCTTTCCCTGTGCTATTACAGATACAAGTAAATGCAAATGCATGCAAAGGTTATTATTTTCCAGAGGGATTGGAGTGTAAATGCTATCTTTATTTCTGCAGGTGTATATTCTAAATAAGTGCAATGGAAACTCCAGAGTCAGTTAATACGTTTGGACTGAATATGATGCTTGAGCGAAAGGAAAGCCTGCCATTTTTATGGTTCCAGCTTGGAAGATATTTTTAAGACCTGGAACCAATTCATGCTCCCAATGCTTACCAACGCGGTGTGCAAACCTAAGAGCTCCATGTTGGTGGAAAAGGGGGAACTTTGCAGTTTATAACTACAGCATGACAAAAAAAAGGCTTTAAAAGTCAGTGTATGATACCTGTCACTAAATAGCAGACTGACTGACTGACTGACAAATTCAGGGATTGGCAGGTGGTCACAGGTAACATTTGTCAGTCGTTTCCCTCAAGAGCTTGTGTGAACATAGAGCTAAAGATTAGATACTGGAGTTTACCCACCAGGCAAATGAAAAACCAAAATCAAATGCAATGCTAAACTTATTCTGTAGCAAATGGATGTGAGACTTGATGAAAGTTTTCTTACAAGTTTGCCCAATATCATTTAATTTACCCCGACATTTTTACAGATTGTCATTCTTGAACCTGTGACTGAGTATGCCAAGCATCTTCTGCAGTGTTCTGCTCTCTTGAGTGTAACATTAGTGTTAATTTGCATAATGTTTAACCCTGTTACTGTGATTAAATATTGCTTTCATTTTCAGAAAAGCCCCAATTTGTTTTGTGATCTTTATCCGCTTATTTGGAAGGTGCTTTATTCACTTTTTCTCTCAAACATAACTTATTACCTTTAATGAATAAAAAGAGTCTCATCATGATAGAGATCTCTGGTGAACTGTGAATTGTACTTTGCATCACAAAGCGCGTTGAAGGGGGAATATCTTACCAAGCTCCAAAACTTTTATAATTAGCAGATAAAACTTGCTTGCTGCAAATTTCAGATAAGCGTTAAAAAATATGTAATAACACAACAGAAAAGTGTGTCCCCGGCTTTGGACTCCCCAGACAGAACAAGCTTTCTGGTCAGATGATGTAAAATTTTCATCACATTGGCCACAGTCACCAACAATCGGCTTCCATCCAAAATCATCAAATGGCAGCTTTCAGATAAGGCTTTCCATTTCATTTGCAAGCTGCAGTTTTTCTATTTTGAATTTAATCACCAACATGGGGTGAGGCTTTTTAAGTTCTTGGTCCTGACCGAACAGAGCTTGTTAAAAAATGTCGGCACCTGTGTGACAAACTTGTGGATCTCTGTGCCCTTTTATTATCTCTGCTCCCTTTGTTGTCTTCCTGACACACACACACACACAAGGTTGCTGCTGTCTGGGTTATTCTAAATGCCGGTCTTGTTTCCTTGGCTAATGGTTATGTTGTTACTTTTTAATGATGCCATACGGCCACACTGTCTCTGGCATTAATTTGCATGTCCGTGTAATTAAAGTTGTGCTTCTCAGGTCACAGAGGCTTGTTGGTTTAGAATTCCAAGTTTCTAATCAGTGACATTTTCAGTCCAGGGCTGTCAGGTGAATACAATTAATGAGCTGATAAAAGAGAAAAACAGCCGGGTTGTGGGTCAGGACTGTGGAGCGCTTAGCTAATTTTCAGGTTTTCAGGCTGGTTCTTTTTCAAATTGAGTAGCAGGGCGCTTGTTATCGAAAGTTTAGGTCCCACTCTTCTGGAACAATATCAAACAATTTAGGCCCATGTATAAATATAAAACTTTTCACTAAACAAAAGAAACACTGACTTATTGTTTTTCTTCTGAGCAACCTGGAAGCTGGCAAACAAATCTGAGTGTCATGAGGTTTCAAAGTCAGTATGAAGCATCGATCCTGTAATAGAAAAACGTATCAAAGTCAATGAAAACCATGTTTCTCTTCTCTACACTGGAGCATTCAGTGGTGGTTCAATTAAAGTCTCATTTCTCATCTTCCCATGAGTGAGAACTTAGCTCTGTGACACTTTTAGTGTCCTTCACTTTGTTTTAACTTGAATTGAGTTTTTTATGTCATTCTGAAATAAATTCAGTTTTTATAACTTCTCATCTAAGGCTGGGCAAACACTGGTCGAGTCTGTTTCTGACCCAGTTCTTGAGCTCTATCACTGATTTTGAGGTTGGGAATTTCAGCTCCGTCTTGTGTCCCATTTTGCTGTGAAGTGAGAAAGAGAACACAAGGGCTGATCACAGCTAGATAAGCTCACTCGGACCAGCCAGATGAATTTCTAACATGTCATAAACTTTGGTCGGCCAACAGAGTACTCCCACAGTGAGAGTAGAGCTACGAGCTGATTTTCAGTACTTCAGGGCTTTACTTCCTGATTGTACCAGCATGAGAGCACCACGGCATCCGCTCATGTTTACTGATGGAGTGGGCAAGATATAAGAAACAGCTTTCAATAGGATAGACTCCATTGCCCTCCCACACTACAACTTCAATCAAAGGTAGAGTTACCTCTTTTCTGACATGTCGACAAAAACTGAAACTAGAGAAGCTTTGTAAAAGTCAGATTTGTGGTAGAGCGTTTTTTTTGGATTGCATTAGATTGCACATGTTCTCTGAATGTTATGGCTGATCAGTCTTCAACCCTTTGTAGCATAAGTTTTAATACCATTGTATGTTGAGTATTTCAAACGAAAGTTTCTTGGTAACTGTCAATGTGAGCTTTGGTTGTGTGTTGTAAACAAGTCATCAACAGTGTGAGTTCTACCAAGACATTCATACAATCACACAGAGCATGCACAGCCTGAAAGGATTTTGTTTCCTTTTCTGTGGTTTTGTATTTCAAACATTTGTTGATATTATCTTTTGTTAGGTGGCCTCCAGGAACAGTGAAGAAGTTCAATTAAAATGAAACCTTAATTTCCACAGACTGAGTTCATATTTCTGTTTTCTCTAGGGCTCAACAGGAGTCAACTTTTTACTGAGACGTAAATATCTAACTTTTTCAAGAGGCCACTTTTTGTCTGAATTATAAGTCAAAGCACATATAAATCTACATCATCAATAAAATGAACAAAATATAATGTTGAAACAGAATGATCAGATTATATTAAAACCCAGTAATGTGTCAGTCAACAATGAACCAAAGCTGTTGTTGAAGGATTTGTAAAGATCTTGTTTTCAGCTGTGTTTAACTTCTTATTCTGTGCTAATCCAGAGTTTAACAGCTGATCAGATTCAGAGGGTCATACTCTAAAATATGTTCATAACACTCTGTGTCAGCAGAGAAGCAAAGAGCCACATAATGAATATTCTGTATCTCTGGTATGACGATGGTCCAAATTGAAAAAAAAAAAAAAAAAAGGATATTGAATGTCAGCAGAAAAAGCTGCCTAATGGAGTGGAAAGTCAAGTGATGGCAAAGAGAGAGTGAAAAAGAGAGAATGGATGAAAACTGATGTGTGGGAGGTGTAAAAGTGAGAGTCATAATTTGAATCATTTTCAAACAGGCTGACAAAAAAGTTTGAGTTGAATTCATAAAAACAGAGGTCAGGATGAGTCATGCTTGCAGATCATGACCAATCCTGGACTGACTCAGCTCTGCTGAAGGCCAAAAGATCACAGTTCTTATGGAATCACATGCCTTAGTTTGTTTTTTGTATTGGTATGCATGTATTAAAACAGCTGAGGCACATCCAGGTTGGGGAAGTGACGTGATTTTGGCTCCTGGACTTGCAATCCTTGTGTTGAGGTGTCTGAAAGTTGCATCAAAACTGTCCCAATCCACATACATAAACACAAACTAGTAGATCAACTCATCACACCCAGGACTATCAGGAGAAGCAAGCCTCAGCAGAGGATCTCTTAGTATGGATACATTGAGTGATATTCTCATACCCACACAATGAGTTTAGAGTCAATGAAAAGCAAAGAGGCTGTATGTCTGTGACCTGATCATGTTTGAAGGTTAAAAAGACAAGACTGTGTCCTGTTCCAATCTAAGGTAAAGAAGAAGTAGATGTTAATGTTGGCTGTGAGTTAAAGGAGGTAAGAATAAAGGACATCTCATGAAGGGGTTCTCAACTTTCTGATCAGACAGAGTGCAGTAAAGTCCCTCCCACACAAAGAGAGGAGGCAATTCATCACTCTCTACTGACTTTGTGTTGCATGAAGGTGCCCCCTTGAAACTTCTGTCTGCTTGCAGAGTTCAGGGATGAAGACAGAGTGAGGAACCAGCTAACATCCGACAATGTAAACTGGAAGTTGAAGCTATGCTATGAAAGGTTAATAAGGTGAAGTGATGTTTTTTTCTTATGGGAGTCAATGTAATATGTACTATTGAATAGTTTAATTTCTTGAGATTCACTGAGATAAACCATCAACACTCATGAAATCATATCCAGATAAAAGACAGAATATAACACAGGATAATAAAGAACACAATAGGAACCAGTGTCTCCCCAGATGGGATCAGCAGTGTAAAGATTTAAACTCAATCCTTTAGACAAACCCAGAGGATTTTGGTTTCAGGAGTATTAAAACTGACGATCAATATGTACTTCAGATTTCTCATAACTGTTCTGAACATATTGACTCGTGTAGCTACAAACGTTTCACTTGCACAACAACAAATATCTGGTCACTTGAGGAGTACTCTCATTGCATCATTATGGGTTACTTGACGTCTCCTGCATGCAAATAAAGCAGCGTTCTTACAAGGTGTTTGGACACTCATCTGTTTGTGAAGTTTGTGAAACAGACCAAATATAAAAAATAAGATTGTAACAAGTATCTAGGAAATGTACCAAAATAATCATAATAACAAAAGTAATATCGTAGAAAAGTGGATGCAATGAATAAAATAATAATAAATTAATATAAAAAGTAAAAGGTAAAAAAAAACAGTCTGAATAAGAACTTATTAAATAAGGAGCCAAATAATATTTAAGTTGAATATTTTGAACAGAATTTGAGTAATTAAAATGTCCCTCCTGTTTGTTTTTTTTATATAGTGCTAAAACCTGAAATTTGGTGAAAAAGAAAACAAAGACCTCCTTTTTCTTTTTTCCTTTGACTTTAAAACCAGAAGCATTAAAAGTCACTTCAACTGATGCTCTGGCCCAGGGGCCCTTCTGACCTTATGGGGCCCCTAAGCTTGAGCGCTCTCGGCTCTTTAAGTAATCCTCCTATGAGGGGCAATCTGAAGTCTAAAACATCTAAGGAACACTAATGATGAAAGGATAAAAAAGAAAGTAAGAGAGAGTGCTGTCAAAGGAGTGCTGCCTGTAGGGTTACACTCAGAGATCAGAGTGTTTACACCTGCCTGACAGCATCAGTGAGCCGTCAAGGGGCAAAAAATCTATCACAGAGTGTTGTACTTTAACACACTTTAACACACTTTAACACACACATTTTCCTTCTCTCCATCTAATGGACACATTAAGGAAAAAACAGTGTGGACTTTTGCACTGATCTTCTCTGGGTTTAAAAACACAAGATTGATGTAAGTGAGGTTTTAAAGCTTTGATCTACATTTTGTTTCTTGCACTGTACTCCATTTTAGTTGAAAATATCGACAACCATCTGCTTCTTTGACAAAAAAAAAAAAAAAAACCTCTTCAAAGCTGGTTTTTCCCCAAACTGTGAATTTACTCAGTCCAGTTTTCTCTGTGGTTTTCCTCTTACTGATACCAGAGGGAGCCTTTTAAAATGAAAAGTCCTGACTCAACCTCGTGGACAAAGGTGGGATTGATGCATGCTCTCAAGAGTCCTTCGGGATCGTTTGAACGCGAGCCGCCGAGGGATTTCTCAGTCTAACGGGAGCTGACAGGAAGAGAATGAACTTTAACACCAAAAGGCTGCTTTCCCTTTCATGAGCTTCCAGAGAAAACCCTGTGGAGGATCAGAAAATACACTCACGGTTGTTTGATAATAAAGCACACGGTTGGCAGCAACATGGAGTCACATAGATTCACGCACATCTTCCCTCTCTTCTCCCTGCACATCCCTATTTAATCTGTCAGGCTGCTAAGAGAGACAAATGTGTCGGGGAAAAAAACACATGTTCATGCAGCAGCAGCTACACAAACTTCCTCCAGTGACCTGAGAATGGAGGTCGTTGCCGAGAGCTCGTTGTTTCAGTGATTTCACGCCGTGTTGCTTTCAATCAGCCGCTGTAATGAAAGGTCTCATAACTCTTAACGGTAATGGGACCCGAGGACTGTAGAGCAGCTGAATAACTTGGTTTTGTAACTCTGATTTAGCACCCAGAGTCCTGTGCTGTGGACTCTCTGTGGTGGTGGTGGTTTAGCAGGGTGTGTTTGAGAAAGCCTGGAGCTTGAGGTGACATAACATCCTAATTTGGATCCTGATGAAAAGTTTAATAAACTTTCGCCTGGAGTGTAGCCTAACAGCTTGTCTCTTTAATTATTTACCATTAATTTAGACTGCCTGAGGAACCACCTCATTACCCAGCCTTAACTACAGATCAGGGCTTTCTGCAACAGGGGGAATTTTGACACATTTACTGGCAAGGTGAAATAGAACATGATGCCCAGAAAAAACAAAAACACTGGCTTGGACTTTGACTCAGTGGCTGTGACCATCAAACTATAAGAGAGTAAAATAATGAAACTCCATGGGACATTTTCTCAGTTATGCTTGCAGAAAGTTGTTTTTTGGGCCCTTTTCATCTTCACTCATGCACACAGCACTGAATATCTATTCAAAATTTCAGGACAGACTACCCTCAAAAAATCCAAATTGCTTATTCACACATATCTATGCGGACAGTTCTTTCCCTTTATATCCCAGCTACATGTAAACAGACATACCAACAGTATGAGAGAAAAAGAACATACTGGTGAGGGATAAAGAGTATGACGCTGCTTAATTATGTATACAAGGATCAAACTGGTCATGCATTGGTTGCATGATAGCATGTCATCACACCCACTCACTCACGGTGAATCTCTTACACCAGCTCACCTGGACTTCTTATGGAACTATGGGGCTGGCAGGGAAAATTGCAAGTAAAGTCAGGGATTTCTCCCTGGAGGAGAGTGAAGTGAAGGGCTGCAAATGTGAATACAAATGGCTGAATCATCTATTCTGTCATTTACCTTCACACCTGCAGCCCTCCACGAAAATGTTGATACATTTTCAGGAGTTTAGTGCATGTGTGGATACAACTTTACCTGATTGGCTATTAGAAAAAGGGGGACTTGTGCTGCATGTTTTTCAAGCTGATACAAGGTGCATTTCTTAACAGGAGAGCAAACCATCTCGGTAAACCCGGCAGTCGTGTTTTAGGTATATTTGAGTTCTTCAGTCCAAATATAGAACAGAGAACTGTTAAAAAAGTCATATAAAGTTATAAATTAAAACATCCTGTCATACCTGAAAATATTTGAGCCACAGAGTTGGGCTGGGTATCTCTCAGGGTCACTAATTACAAGAATATAACTAGACTTCAGGTGAGATTCTTACTGCTTCTGAGCAATGCTTAAATTTGCAAGATGAAAAACAATGAGTGTTTCAGATTTGATTGATTCATTGATTTGATTCACTGATCAAGACAACAAGGCGGTGACCTAAACCTAATTTCCAGGCCATTGTTCAAGTATGGCGACCTACTGTTCTCCTTCAATCAGCGCAGCGAGACAGTGGAAAGTCATACAAGACAAAAACAGAATAAAATGATTATCATATGTTTTAACTGCCAAATGGACACAGAGCCAAACATCTCCAGCCAAAGAAAAGTGTAATCAACCACACACTGGGCCTTCTCTTCTGCCCGCATCATGCTGTGTCGTCCTTCCTCTCCTCCCTCCATTACAAACACAGTCACACCCCTGCATACAACTGGAAATCAGTACAGACAGGCTGCAGCATTCCTCTGGTCAACAGAGACTGTTGGTAGTGTTTCCCCACAGACCACAGAGCAGACAGCCTGACGGAGATGTAGCAGATCTCCAACACTATGTACTCAACATAACTCATAAACTGCAAGACCAGCATAGTAGTCCCAGAGCTCAGCTGCCAATATAGTGCCAAAATACCACTTCTGAACAGAAAACAAGGAGTTGGAATTATTTCTCTACTGCAATACAAAACACAGAGTAGATGTAAACTAGATTGTGTTCATGGTTAATGCTTTTTATTGAATTTCAAGCCTCAACTGAATCGTCTGTACAGGCTGTAAGATATAAAACAGAGGAATATTGATTAAACTTTGGATATCCAGAGTTTAACTAAGGGGTCAGCCTGACCTGGACTGACTGGAGAAATGTTTGATTTCCTGCCAGGTGTTCGAGCCTAAACCTCAGCTGACTGTTTTGTGTGAGGTGTAGTTTTTTATGAACAGGGGTAGTTTCATAACTTTCCTTGTGAAAACGTTGCTTTCATTGTCTTTCTTGAGCCTGGCTTGGTCACTGACCTCAACACTGTTAACATAAACAGACTGGGTAATGTTGTCAAAGTCTGCTGAAAGATTGTTGGCGTTAACCTTAATGGTCTTGGCCATGTTTATGTCTGCTACTATCCGTCTCACCACTATCATCTCTCTCTCTCTTCATCTCCTCTATCCCTCTTTCCAACCCCAGCTCGGTCGAGGCAGAGATGGCTGTCTAACATGAGTCTGGTTCTGCTCGAGGTTTCTGCCTGTTAGAGGAAGTTTGTCCTTGCTGTTGTAACTTGCTAAATGCTGAAAGTGCTCTGCTCATGGTGGATTAAAATGAGATCAGACTGAGTCCCACCTGTAAGATGGGACTGGATCTTACCCTGAGTTGATGTTGGATCTTTGTTAAAAAGTTAACATATAGAACGGTCTAGACCTGCTATGTTTGAAATGCGTCTTTAGATAACATTTGTTGTGATTTTGTGCTGTATAAATAAAGATTGATTGATGTATCAAATCAGGGCTACTAAGAAGGCAACGACCATCCTTGAAGGGAAGAGGGTTCACTTATGTTAGGAGGGCCAGATCAAGCCGTTAGCTTAGATCATTAGTGCCATCAGCTGCTTGGTTCTTAAACAAGCTGTAGGCTTGTTGCACTTGCACAAAGGAACTGCACTAAGGACTGTGGGACCTTGTGTCTCATATCTCACTGCAGAAAAATGATGCAATCCATGGGAAATGTGTGTTTAAATTATACATATGAAATTATGCTGGTTTATTACATGTATTGCCTGTGTTATATATGATGCTTGTTGGGACTTCTGTTGCAAACCAAATTGGCCCTTGGCGACAATAAAGATTTTCCCATCCAAACCACTCCAGACTTCAGCATCAATAGGAATATATGTAAAATTGAATAACATCTACTTTTTGTCATATTTTTGTAACATATTTTGTAGCCCTTTGCTTTGTCATCTTGCAAGTGCAAGAAGTGCACAGCCTTTTTTGATGGTCATCTTTCAAAGTATTTAGTGTTATCTAGTAATTTTTCATCCCTTGAGATTTCTGCTGGGTTCAACACTTCCTGAACTGACCTGCATAGAAACTAATGTTGGCACCGATGTGACGTTAGCCACTGCTTTTCAAAGAAACAAAAACCCACAGATACATAAGCCTGGGGGATGATTTACCTTGTTCTCTGTGTGGTTCACCTCAGCTGTCTTAACTGTAGCGTCCAGATCCGTCACTCCTCTGTCGGGATTTAAGTCCTCCGCTGCCGGCACCTGGATCACCTCCTCTGCGTCGATGTCTGTCTCCTCTGTGATGGAAAGAGTCTTCTCTGCACCTGTTAGCTCCCGGGCTGAGCCGAGGAAAGTACATACACATACAGGTGGTGGATAAGCACGCACGCCTGCATACACACATGTAGACATGAGCATGTACACACGCACACATGGGCGAACACACATAAAACACTGTTGTGAGAAACATTTTCCATAAAAGCACAGTAAACACAGAATCATTAAATCACTTCATAAAAATAAAGTGCAGCTGTTCAGTGGCACTTTACTCTGAGGAAAACCAACAGTGAAAACAGTCCCCATATTACCACAAAGAAAACAATCATACATTAACATATAAAGTACTGCACTGCTGCCAGCATTCTGCTTTATCATGGGACTTTCTATTTTGTGCTGTGAGTTTTTATACTGCATTCTTATTGCTGCTAATACACATTAAATTGGACACCACAGTGGGGATCATTGATAAGTGAGATGAACAACAGTGTCTGTGTTTAGAAAGCAATTACCACAAAAAGATGTGTCTTTGCGAACCACACTTGATGAATGAAACTTTTACCATGAAACTTGTTCAACTTCAGCTTTTTGACAAAAATGGAGTGATGCCTCAGATTCCATTTCGTCCTTGCCATGCATCTTTCTTACAATCACATGACAAGCATATCCTCTTAATTTGGCAATCCATAAAAGCCTCTAGATTTCCTGTCTCTGCCCCTGCTCTGTCATTTCCCCAACTGTCCTGCAAAAGTTATCAAACTCTCAGCCCCACCACCGACCCAGCATCTACCTGCAGGCTCCCACTAAAGGGGGTTTAAGGCATCATGTCGTTCTTCCTCAATTTCTGTATGTAGAAAAATTAAATAAAACAATGAGAGTGATGAGGTCAGAGCCCAGACTCCAAACAAAAATGATGCCCTGTTGCTGCAATAAAAATTTCAAACTACCACAACGTGATCTGTCTAACTGAGCTGAGTTTAACAAGTTGACTAATGCCTTATCAGTCTCAGAATCCATTGCCTATCATCTGGTGATGCTATATGGCTTTGGGAATGATGGCTAAATTTTCAGCCTTCGGGTGTAACATTCAGATAGCAATGGACGACTTCCAGCCAAGAATTTTTTTTTCATGCGCTCCAGTATTTACAGTTCAGTTTGCAACTTGAGAAGCTAGTGTGTGTTCAAATCAAAAGTGAAGTTTGATTCAGCCCCTCCATACATATCCTCAAGATAAGCACCATTGTTTCTGGAGTAAATTGGCCAGATTAGCGCCCATTCATTTGTTTTTGGTGAGTCTCAGTTCCTCTGTAAACAGTAACCTACAGGCTTCAGTCCTGCTTACTTAAGCGTAATGAACCAACTTTAATTGCAATAAAGGTCCTTAAGTTTGCTGAAATTCAAACATCATGATGCAGATTTGTCAGTTCTGTTCTCAAGAGTAGAAGAAAATGACTTTAAAATATTTGTTTGTTGCTAAACCCAGGTCAGAACGATCAGATATGATGCAGTCAAAGAAGCCAGGTAATCTAAAAACTGATTGGCTCTGCGACACAGTGTCAAGTGGATAGCTCTCTGAAGCTGACATTTTTGATCTGACATGAATTGTTAGCTGCACTTACATGAAGATATTTCAATTGTTGTCAGACATTATGTTAAAACATGTGGCCACTGCTTTTGCTCTCCTTTTTCAACATACATCAAAGCCTGCTGATGAGGGACTGGTCAATGTTAGCGGGACTGGAAACAGAATACAAATGAAAACCATAACACTTACTCCCATATTTATACTGCATTGAATTTAACTCTGATAAATCCTGAGCAGAATAAATGCAGTTTTTTCCTTTTCTTGCATGTCATTCCCATTTTCCTGCTCTATCCCCCTCTATCCTCTCCAAGTGAAGGCATAAAGGCCCATAAATAAAACAAAAAAAGATAACATTTTTTTAACTGACATTAAAGTATTTTCTTTGCAACACCAAACTTCTCCCATAATACCTGAGTCCAGATCTAATCAAGTGTTCTCCTCTGTATCCTCAGCCTCCTCATCCTCTCCTTCAACGGCTCACCTCCACTGTCAACCCTACCTCCACTTCTAATCTTACCCACCTCCTTTTCCGTCTAATCTCCCCCTTCTTCCGTCTGTGCACCCAGCCGTTAGCGCTGTCCTCCCCTTCACTTAAAGTCCATCTCTAACAATCTTCAACTACCAGCTGCCAGCACTACCCTCACCTTTTCTCTCCATTACCACTCCTCGTCCTCTTCATCCCACTTTTTAGCCAGCTCTCAGCCATCACTGCTCCCTTTTCTCTCAAACTTCACAATGTCTGTGCTTTTTCTTGCATTCTCAGGTCAAAAGTTTGACACAGCGATGCAGTAATGGCTTTTATTTTGCTGTGTTTTTAAAGGAAACTACGTCTTAAAATCAAACTTAATGAGTCAGAAACATTCTTTGTTCCACTCTGTGCTCCATCAAATGTTCTGTAGGCTGTTCAGTGTTTGTGATTGCTGCACTAATGAATGGATCTTCATGCCTGTGGCTCTGTTATAGCTTATGTTAGCTGGAATGATCATATAACTGTTCCACGTCATTTCCCTTTAAACTAGCTTTATTGTTCCCGGTGATGTAAGCCATTTTCTGACAGTTATCTGCTTGTTAATTAAGTAATATTGTTCATTTTATGATGCTGCATTCTGTACAATTATTCTGAAAGGCTGCACAAACTTTCTTCTGAGAATAAAACATCCCTTGCTCTGTATATCCTCCTCTTTTCTCCAGAATCCCTGCTGCGCAACCCAGTTCTCCATCCCCTCTTTTCCTCTCAGATTCACTTCTACATTTCATCTTTTCCTGCTCCTCTTGTCCTCAATGATCCAATGGTCCTTTCTCCTCTCATATCATCTCTTCTTCTGCCTTCCTCTCCAGCTTTCTGTTTCTCTAATCCTCTATCTCCCGCTCTGCTCACCCCTCTCCTTTTATTGCCTGGATAATTAGTTCTCCAGATAAGCCCATTGGCTGTATGTGACTGCTCTTGTGTAGCTTAAACACACCATGACACGGAGTGTGTGTGTGTGTGTGTGTGTGTGTGTGTGTGTGTGTGTGTGTGTGTGTGTGTGTGTGTGTGTGTGTGTGTGTGTGTGTGTGTGTGTGTGTAGGCCTGAGTTTGTATGTGTGTGAGGTCCTTTCAGGGTGTGTGGATGTACAGTTATAGTGCATGGGTGATCTCTTGGCTCATCAGCATGTGAAAGGGAGCTCGTCTCTGGAGGGCTGCAGGGGGGGTCTGTGGAGATAATGTGCCCGGGCCTGGTGCTCTCAGATGGGGACAGGGAGGGTGGCCAGCGTCTACCTCTGTAATCACTGGAACGATGGTGTGAAAGAGATCCGTTCCTGGGCTTTTCTTACAGCTGAATCCTCCCGTGTGTGTGTGTGTGTGTGTGTGTGTGTGTGTGTGTGTGTGTGTGTGTGTGTGTGTGTGTGTGTGTGTGTGTGTGTGCCTGTGTGCCTGTGTGCCTGTGTGTGTGCATGCTCTCAGACCCCCTCAGAGCCACGTGTCCCTGTGCTGCAGTGAAGCCCATCCTGTCCAGGCACGAGGCGATGGATAAAAGTAGCTCAGCCCACTGGTATTGTGCAGTGGCTTTTTTTTCTATGGGTTGACTCATCCGTGACATTCACTCCAGCATCGCGCTCTCTTGCTCGCCAACTTCAGTACAATGCAGGCAGGAGTGTGTCTGTCTGTATGGCATAAGTGTAAGGTACGACCTGTCTGTGTTATCTGAGAGCATATGAGTGTGTGAGACTTGTGTAGGTGTTTGTTTATAGACTCCGGTTCTGACTTTACATTTGGACTCTGTTTCCACCCTGGCTTTGGAGATGCTGTTTCATATTTCAGAACTTGTTTTCCAAGACCTCAAAAAATCAATCCATCCTGGTTTGTTTTGTGCCTTTTCTTTTAAAAGGGAAGAGATGTAATCTGCTTTATGACAGACTGAAAAACCTCATCACACAGGGGCAAATAAATCCTAGTGTCTTCTCTCTGGAACTCGTCCTTCCTGTTCCAAAACAAAGCCTTACACTTTTTATTCAAATTAATGAAGGGAATAAAACACAGCTTTTTCCAACCGCAGACTATAAAGGGAGTGAAGGTAACCACTGTGACACTGCCCATCGATCCGTTCTACATTGGCTGATCAAGAAGATGGAACGCCACATTGTTAATGTAAATGAAGGGCAGGAGAAATGGTTAGACAAAGTTATTCCTTCTATGGCCGATGTCCGGGATCCCGGAAGTGCTGTAAATGCGGAAAATACAAGCCGCCGGGGGAACCAATCACAGGGCTTGCGGTCCGCGTCGATTCTATGCGCAGTTATATTTTGGAGAAGGTGCACATCAGCTAGGTGCGTAGGCCTCTGCTTAGGTATAGGAGCTAAGCGGACCCCCGGCATAAGCTACGCCGTCGATTTAACGCAGAAGTATATATCAGCCTTAAGTCTGCGTCCAATTAACTGCATTTTTACAGCTTTAAGTTCAAGTTAATCTTTGCTATTTTGGATTTTTTGGACTCAGAAGTGTCATCCATATTTAGACATCAAGATGGACAGAAATAAAATCATCATCACTTTTACTCCAACAAATGTCTTTGTTGACAAAATTAACATCATGGTATTTTAAGAAGACTTGACACTTCAGATTAAGACCAGAAACTCCACAGTAACATGTTGATTAAGGTTAAAAATAAACTGAGATGTATGCACATTTTCTCATCTGGTTCCACATCATTTGACTCCAACAACCAGTGGAGTCGCCCCCTGCTGGTCAGCGTAAATTAAGCAGGTGTGAGGCTTTCAGTATAAAGCTTCACTTTTTTACAGAGGCTATGTCCACCTCCTGTTTACAGTCTATCATTAATACTTTTATTTTTGTTAAGACTGAGCTCTCTCTCTCTCTATAGGCTTTTTTCCATAGGCTCTAAAAATAAGCCTATGGTCTATCTATCTCTATGTGTGTGTGGGTGTGGTTGTGTGTATGGAAACGGGTGTGTGCTGGGACAAGACAGGGATTCATTTTCCTGTGGGTGGCTCCTGTATAGGATAGACTTCTACCTGATAATGAACCAAAACACAAAGAGCCATGGTGATGGCAGCCAAAGAAAAGAAAAACAATGAAATGCTGCTTTTCAGACATTTCTTAAACAGTTATTTTACTCATTAAGTTGAGATTCAAACATCTGTTGTAATTGGTGATATACTTTGTGACAACTTTTCCTCCCACTCTTTGCGTCACTAGTAGCACCAGGTATTATTTTTACTCCAAGAATATCAAAACAGCTTTTGTATGCACAGCTTTGGTAGCAGCTGATAAAAATAAAAAATAGTCTCCAGGAGTGACTTTATAGCTGTCTTTCATTCTTCCCATTGTCTCTGAATTCACCGTATAAATCTTCAAGGTTGTAACAGCTATTTTTCCCCTTTCAACAGCATCGATTAAAAAGCAGCACTCCCACACAAAGCATCCTACATGCACTCTGTGGCACTTCTATCTAATGTCGCCGTCTGTTTCAATGTCATGCCACAGAAGAAAACAAGCTGAAAGCACAAGTCAACACATTTCTGATGAAAGGTACGCACATGAATAACAAGGTTTTCAACTCCTTAAGAAAAGGGCAGCAGTGCTTGAGATTCACACACAATAATGTCCCGTTAAAAAGGGAACAGGACTCTTTGGCAGGTGCAGGTTGTTCTCTGTGTGTTTTTGTACCGTTGACAGAAGAGTCGTTGCCGTTCTTTTCACTGTGGCAGTCTTCCTGTCCGTCTGCGTTCTGCTGTGTGTGCAGCAGACTCAGTTTGTGGCAAACCTCGAATGCTTGGCCGACAGTCCGAACGATCCGCATGGCCTGACTCTGCGTAGGTGGAGAAGGAGAGAGACAGAGACAGAAAGGCAGTTATGTATCTCAGATCAAAAATTGAGACACTTCTTATCTTACCACTTTGAAATAAAAACATGCGACGCCTATTTGATTTGGAATCTTGAGCTCAAACATTTAATCACACATATTTGTTTTGCACTTTAGTCTGAATTTCAATGGTTTTTATTCGAGGTCTACCAAACAAACCAGAGCATAAAATAAACTCACATATACCGCAGCTTTTTACAACAGTGACGTGCAGACTGGATGCAGATTTGCCCCAGAAACATGCCTATTTAATACCAAACACTCACAATAGGCAGGAAAAGCAGTGTAATTATCATAGTTGACAGAGTCAGACACTAATTTAGCGTCACATGTACCATTGGTGTCATTTCAGGCTCAGGTAGAGGTGGCTGTCTGTGTTTTCTTTCCCAACCCAGTGAAACATCGACAATGTAATTTTTATTTCTGACTGGGTTTTCCTTTTGTCCCCAGGTGCAAAGCTGCATGTGTCTATTATCTCCGCTCCCCTTTCTGGCTGCTCTGAAAAAAGGCAATTCAAGTGAAAGCAACTTCTGCCTGCTATCACCCTGCTCTTGTCTGGCTCGTCACAGCAGAGAGGTGCAGAAAAAGATTTCATTTTAAGGCACTGAGGCCTGGTGCTGAACAGCACTCATCCTCAGCTGAATGAGGAGAGCAGAAGCAGCATGGACTAAAAGACTGAGTACAATCAGGACTCTGCTCAAGGACAAAATCCTGCCTTGTAATGGTTAGCAACTCTGGACCACTCTGGAGCATAACAGTGTTCAATCTAGATCACTATCAGAAAATTATGTGATGGCAGAATTAGTGCCAGGGAAGGACTTGGGAACATCTGGAAGTTTTATCTTTGTGGAAAAATCTAACTGATTTTGGCATCGTCTGAAACTTTGTCCCCGGACTTGGGACTCAACTCAACTCTCTGTTCAGTGGTGATGTTTGGCTGCAGTCTTTCTCACAATATCATCTATTATCATTTTATTTTTCCATTAAAATATGCTGTTTCAGCTTCATTTTGAGCCGATGCTTCATGGTGACAAGCCAGCAGCAGCTACTTTCAGCAAAGAGGAATTTATGTCCACATGTGAAAAATGTGCTCTATAGCTTCTGACCCAAACACAGTCAGAGCAACAGCTATAAACAGGTGACTCAGCAGACATTTTAGCCTCCACATTGTTGTGTTTCATGACCTTTGCTAAAAGTCACAGAACTTCTGCCCTCAATACAAAAGTGTTCTTCCTTTTCCTCACTGTGTGGGGCTCAGATTCAGAGAAATCTTGTTAAATAAACCAACCAATGCTCTTTTTTGTTATCCCAAATAGAGTATGAGCAATTCCTAAAAACAGACACTGAGGTGGACGGAATCATAAAGATGTCTTTGGTAACAATATTTGACAAGATATCAATTGAGTATGATTCCCTGCTGTGAGGTTATGCAATTCAAACCATGCATTTTGTCATTTCAGCACATCAAGCAACGAATCCTTTGAACAAGAGCTTTGATTAAACATTGAGCAGTGGTGTCTGCAAAAACCAGTGACTGTATCTAAAGTGTGACAACATGTCTCCTACTCTTCTACCAAAAAAAAGCCAAAATACACTGACATAGGGAATTCAATGACTCTTGTGTTAGTGTTTTTACATCTTCTCATTGGTTCTACTGTACTCTGCTAATATGGTGCATGCAGCGCTGCAAGAATGGCATTGTAGTCTTTTTTGTCAGGATTAAATCATTGATTAAAGCTAAATTTCTCAGAAAAATGTGCATCATGCTAATACCTAATTATGTAACAAAAAAATGCATAAGAAAAATATGTCAGGTGTGTGCTTTGATTTTAAAGTTTGATCCATGTCCCATCTGTTTAAATGGTGGAGGCGGGCTTTGGACCTTTACTGCAGCCAATCAGCAGGCAGGGCACAGAGTTTTTCTGCTCCCCTTTTGGAAGCTGCCACTATGTCCAACTTTTCTTTTAAAGTATATGGTAAAAAAAAAAAATCTATACAACTGCTGTTCTCACAAATTTAAAGCACAGCGCTGTTTCTAACAATCAACTTTTTTTTATCTGTGTGCGGAGGAAATGAAATCAAAACAACAAGGAAAATTTTCAAAAAAGTGTTCATGCAGAAAGATTTCATAACCTCGCTTTGACTTCTGTTTCTATTTTAATTTTCTGGATACAATTGTAAAAAAAATCTGGGATGGATGACAGGATGCTCTAATGTCAAGCAACGATAAGATGATGACGACTGTCACTTGAAGGGGAAAGTGCCTCGGAGCATCAAAACAGGCATTAGCTGACAGATAGATGCATGGAGACAAGACATCGACATAAGAATACACAAGATATATTTCGTGGATTTTCATTTGTAAGGCTTTTGTGAAGAGAATTCTTGTTTTGGCTTCACCGAAATTTGCATCTCTCGTGTTGGAGATGATAAGACAGATATCAAGTATGCAGGTTTTTCAATTTTGTGCCAGCCCTTCTTTCCTTTACTCTCGTCTCTCCCACACTCTCTTCATCCTTAGACCTGTACGTCTGTTTTCGTGCTGTGTTGTTCCCTTCATCTTCCATCAATCACCCCCATGTCTCCTCCTCCTCCTCCTCCTCTTTTGTGGACCAGCTACTCATTTTGTAACAGCCAGCCCTGGTCCTCAGTCTGACAGCAAACTCTTGCTTTCCTTTGAAGATGTTTCCAGAGGCAGACATACAAGCTCCGAGAGCAGATGCTGGTGTTATTGCACACTGTGAACCCACCAAAGGCTCAAGGTCCCCTGACTCTTTCACCCAATGATTAGAAAACACAATATCAGAGTCTGTTGCTTTCTTTCTCTCTTTGGCCCCTTTATTCCTACCAGACTCTTCATTTGTACCTTTCAAATTACACCTGTTGATCTGTGCATAACGTAATGATTTATATCAATGAGCTGGAAGGCAAAGCTTTCATTTACTACTCCATCTATAGTCCAACCCATGAATATGGTCACAAGGTTTTTGTGGTGACTGAACAAAAGATACTGCAGTTCAAACCAACCAGGCGCAGAACCAGAACAGGAAGTGGAAGAGTGAAAAACACATCTCATGTGGGCTGAGAACTTTGGAAACCCAACAGAGTCACACTTATATATTAGCATGCTGCTCATACAGCCTCTATTCTGAAAAGGAAAATGAATGGATGATGGATAGAGCTTCCCTCTATAATTGACACATGCGCTCATTGCTCACTTCACTCTAATTTCTCGTTAATTGATTTGTACTATTTACTCCCTTATTTTTGCTGCCCTTCTGACAGGTTTGCTTGAAAGCTTTTTGAACCTCATATTGTGTCCTGTAGAAAATCCTGCATATGTATCTCTATCCTGCCATGTCCCATTACAAAAGCTTTGTTACTGTTTGTTACTACAGGATAAGTTGTCATGGATGCTGGTAACAAAAATGGAAAATGTTACCATCTAAGGGTTAATAGTATTTCTGTAAAATAAAGCAAATTTACTTGTTTGTTTTGGTTGTATTTAAAAAATGTATTTGAATGATGTCTTTAAGTGAACATTCTCTACGCATGTTTTACCACACCTGCCATTATGGTGATTATCAGCCTATTGGTGTGCAAATGTCTCTATATACAGGCGTGGTCCGCATATTCAAAAAGTGAACACCTGATGAAGACCAGCAGGTCAAAACGCAGTGATTTAATAAACCTGCTGTGGCAGTGAGGAAGTGTGCAGGCTTCTTTACACTTCTGCTGCCTCCTGCCTGCTGTGTGTGTCTGATCCGCTTTCAGTCACACCTCTTTCTTGCAAATGATTCTTATTCATCTTAATTTTTCTTGCTGATGGACCACGTAAGTGTCCAAAAAATTGAAAAATACCATGAAATTGTTTTTAGTATTTCTTTTAATTAAGCTACATCAGCTTATGCCCCCACATTAGCTTCAACGAAAAGACTACATCCTCAAAACTGGCCAAACTGGATATGGCTGTTTATGGTTTTCCAACTCAGGAAAGTGTGCCGGTGAGCACAAAACCAAAGTATTTGATATTGAAAAATAACTTGATGTGAGCTACACTATGGAGACTTTACACTTGATAGATAATTGTTTAAAGAAACTGATGAGTTATTAGAGACTGAGGAGAAGTCTGCAGGATAAGGGGGGTCATAATGTTGATGTATTTCTATCCAGCACAAAACAACTGCAGGCAGCCTGATCAACAGCGAATAGTACGAGTCTATGAATCTGAGTGAACCACAGAAGGGACAGGTCTTTAAAACACACCAACTATAAAAGTAAGGGTCAAAGTGAGAATATATATTAATGTATAATTTAGGAAACGTACAGTATATATCCCCAAAATACCCCCAGGCCAGCGCAGGGACTTGAATGTGAGCTTAGTATTTTGTTCCAGTTAAGCTGCCAGCAGCATTTAGAAGCTGTAACTGTTTTATAGACTTTTTTGGCAGGCTGGAGAACAATGTATTTAATAATTTAAGCCTAATTGTAATGGAAGCATGCACAAACTGTTTCCCAGAGAAAATGAAAGTTTGAACTTTGCAGTGGTCTTTAAATCACGCAGAGCTACGCAGCAAACTATTTTTTTATGAGTCTGGGAAACTCCACCAGACTCCATCTGGGCTGTGATGTGATCTGCTGAGAAAGATGGACTCATCAGGAGTTTGTCTTTTTGATTTGTTGGATGAATAATTAGGGTTTTAGTTTTGTCGTGTTTGAACTGGAATAAAACTTTCAGACAAATTTCTACAGTCATGAGGGGAGCTGGTAGACATCACTGTGGTAGGGGACAAATAGCATCAACCAAATCCATTAAACAAACCCCTGACTGCGTCACCAGGAGCAATTAACAGAGACTAGCTCAACTACACTTCAGCATGTGACTGCAAGAGTTGGGATCAAACTACCAATCTTCCAATTGAGAGATGACAAACTCTGCCACTGAGATAAAACCAAAGATGTAATACAACTTAGTCCATTTGGTTTGCAAATACTTTCTTTTCAAGGTTGAATAACTAATAATTGCATGACTTTGTTTTACCAATAAAAAACCTTTTAGGCTGCTTCAAGATGACAATGGAAAGCCTTTATTGGATTAAAGGATCTGCTGAATCGGTCTGTTGCTGCAAATGAAACAGGAAATCTTCCAGTTGGGTGACTTTGTACTCTTAAAGTTGTATTTCTGTTGTTAACCTGCCTGTTATTGCAACTGAAACTTGTGGTATGTGACTCAGTTTGCACTGTGTGAATCAAAATCAAAATGTTGAAATCTTCAATACTTCAATATTTCATGCTATAAAATAATACAATATCTGTTTTTTGTTTGAAAGTGTTACAAAGCAATGAAGTTAGTAGGAAAAAAAATCTGCAGTCACACTTTCAACCCAAAGCTGCCGCAAGCAAAGTAGACAGAGAAGGAGAGAGCAGCAGTGATCAATCCACATAGAGGTAAAATAAAGAGAGAGATTTAAATTATATATAGTCCCCTGAGTTAGAAGTGTGTTTTGAGTTGAACATCTATCCTGAAAGTTTTGCTCATTTTTCTGCATTACCTGACACATATCTGACTGCTGAAATTGCTGCTGATGTTTTTAAATTAGAACCTGCAGAAAGCGTGGTGTGTGTGTGGAAGGACCCTGCTTGGATGTTCGGTATAAGCCTTATTGGCAGCCATTTTTCCTTTATCCTCTACAAATAGGCTTTATCAGAGTCCTCAGTGTTATTTATACCTTTGCTGGATGACCAGTCCCCTTCAACGCACTAATCTTTTTTCATTCAGTCAGCTCTTAAGGTTGGCGTTTGTCCTGTACATAGACATTCTAAAGCCGGAGCCAGTCCTCCAATTGATCTCGATTTAGGCGGCTGTCAAAGCTGTAAAGAGATTTGTCACTCAGAGGAAAATCTTGTATAACCTGCTGTAAAGACAGGACACAGCTTTTATGTTGTACATTTTTCACCATCCCTGTCTAACTCTCATTCTCTATCTCAATCTCTTCCCTCTATCACTCTTCTCTCTGTCAATTTGACCGAATAAATGTACCCTCTCTGTATCTCTGTCTTTCTATCTCTCCTCTCCATACATCAAGTTGCCACTGAGCTGGATCCCCTGCAGCACAATATTCTCTCTTAGTGGCCTTACGATAAGGCCTCATCAAACGCACCATGTATTATTTATCCTGGATTGCCCTCAGAGGCTTAGCAGTGCTTTGGCCGTCCGATTGGAAGTCTTGGCACAAGTGAAGATAACGGACACGAGGGAGTGTGATGCAATCAAGGAAAAAGCAGAGTAAACAATGAAATGTGCACCGAGTATTTTTAGTGGATAATCAGACTGCTCTAATGATTAGAGCACAGCCTGATGTTCATCAATCCCTTTGATTGCATGAAGAGAATTAGTGAGACAGCATGAAGGAATTACATTTGGGAGACAGTGAGTGGGAGCACTGCAGAAGAACATTATCGGACCTGAATAAGTACCAATCAAGGAACAGGTTTGTGTGTGACAGTGAGCGTGATTGAGTGTGAGAGCATGAAGCCAGCAGAGTGTGAAGAAATGAAGTCATGATGGCTCAGTGGCTCTTTTGGACCATTAGCTCGATTTCCAGGTGGCGTGGAAAGCAAGGAAACATTTTCACACAGTGCAACACCATGCTGTAGCTCCGTATTAGACATTTTTACAGACTGTGGAATGTGCTTAAGAAGGAGGCGGGGTCATGTAGTAAACATTTGGTTTATAGACTACCTTTTAAGAAGTTTCCGTTTTACCTGACCTATTTTTTTTTCAAGCTGGACATGCATTGGTCCTTCAAGAAGGACAATGTATGGTTTTAGCAGTGTAGGTTTTAAAGCTCCACGATTAAGTAAGTCCCATGGTCCATATGTAAAGGAGACACAGCTGATCATGCATTGCTTTCATAGACAGAGTTCAGGTGTAGCTTCACAGATGACTTAACAGACAGCAGGTTGAGTTGTGTCCCAGTCTGGATTGGAAGCTGGATGAGGACACAACTCGCAAAGTTGCAACCTAGAAAGGCCCCAAACACAAGACAAACCCTGTTGTCTTTCCTGAGGTGAGATGAACACACAGAAGCTCGCCAAACATGACCTCCACAGTACAGTTTTTCTATGATTCACAAAGGTTCAAGTCCTGACACTTTCTATACTTCACACATGTTCCATACAGCAGGGGATTTTCTCTGTCAGATGTTCTCTCACAAGTTAGTATGCACAGATCGGCTAGTAGAGTGTGCAGGACGAGCAGTCTGAGATAATGGTGGTGTTTTTTTTTTGTTAATATCATGACAACATGTACAGGAGGTTTCTGCATTGAAGGGAATAGAAGGAAACATAAAGTTTCCAATTGGGCAGTAAAAATATAAAGAAGCAAAACTACTCTGAACATGAAAGTCATCACTCTTCATTCTGTGAATGGTCCAGGCTTTAACTGACTGTGTTCCTGCATCAGCTTATCCCAATTTGTGCAGATTTTTTATTGCAGAGCTGTCAGGAAAAAGTCTGCTTTAAGGCAGAGCGGACAGCTTCAGAAATGTGTGTTTACCCATGCACCCCATCAGAGGTACATTTTTATGTATGCAGTAATTCTGGACAAGTTTAACCAAGCCTGAATTTCAGTAGACACCATATATAGACATAACAAAACAAAGACACACTGGAGATGAAGACAGACACGGTATGTTCTAGACAGAGTTAATAGAAACTAGACTTTAACTTGTTTTTATACAAAGTACACACTGACCTATAACAGGACTGAATTATTGATTTCTGCCCCTGTCTACAGCTCAGTGCTAACATCTCATGATCAATACACCCTACACTGATATGCATCTGGAAAGAAGACTTTCTCAACTGGACCTTTTTCTGCCTTTTCAGTAAAAGCCCTGACAGAGAGGTAAGATGTAAAGAGGAAGAAAGAGAGTAAAGACAAAAAGCTTAAGACAGAAGGGTCGTTTGACTGAGGAATGGATATTCAATAATCAGAGCTGAAGGGCTGTTCAATCCAATTATCTTAACCAAGCAGTGTCAAGAATGATGCGAGTCCCCATCATTGTTATGACTGGAAATAACCATATCTCATTTTATATTAGGACTCCTCAATGTCAATGATGAAGGCATTGATTCTCAGTTCAATTCAAAAGCTTGAACGCTGCCCGTGTAGGAGAATAAATCCACCTTACTTCTTGTTCTTAAACTACAATACTGCACAGCAGGAAACTGGCTTTGATAACGCTGTGATTAATTCTGTTTTACTCTGTGGTAGCCTGGAGGCAGAGTCAGATTTCTTAAAGTGTCATTCATTATGCGTTTCATTATCATTTGGAGTTTTCAATCATCCTCAAAGGGAGAAGATACATCTTGTGCTCTGTGTCAAAGGCTTGACAAGTGGAAGCCATTAGCCCACACAGATAGACAACATATGGTTGGAGGGCAACCATCCACAAAGAGAGAGAACTCAATTAACACTTGACACAGTAACCACAACTCTGCCTCTGTGTCATCAACCAGCTGTGGACAACAGATGAGTCTTTATCCTTCAAACATGCGAGAATAAATGTTAAAACACGGGCCAAAAGCTGATGTTTGCGCCAACTGAGGTCCATCATTTGTTGTTTTTATGCTTTTTATTGTGTAGGTGTAAAGTGCATCTGTGAACTGGAAAAATACAAATGGCCCACTAGTGTTTTAAAAACCATAAAGTAAAAAGGACATCTGCAAACTGAAAGGTTTCCATTCAGCAGCAGTCATGTGTTGCGTGTTGCTGTGGTCCATTATCAAGTTTAAAAGACTGTAACCAGGTTTTATTCATCATCTTTATTATCTACTTGCATCTCTCTTTACGCTCGGCTTCTTAATGTGCCGCTGCCTCATTTGCAAAGATATAGAGTAGAGATTGGACGGAGGATGTAATGACATGCTCACAAGATGGATTGGCTTTGTCGGGTGAGGTAGTAGTACGTACTGCCTCTTTGACATAACACAAGACATTTAACATTAAGACCAATGAAAACGACTGTACTTAAAAAAAAGTTTTGTCTTCTTTTGTACACAGAAAAGTTGACTCGATGGAAGAAGATGGATGCAGAAAGAAAGATAAGCAGTGATTCTTCAGGGTCATGGATGACAACCAGTTGACAGTGTGGACAGTGCTATCCCTGTAGTGTCATTATTTCTGCCTTTGCTTCCAGTCAGATTTGAATGAACAGGCAGACTTAAACATGTTCATGCATTCACTTCAAGGTGGAGTACATTTCAAACTTCAGTCCGTTTCCATAGTTGTAGAGAGGAAGGTTGAACCCCGAGCCAGGAAGGTGACTATTAACATTGCTTGAGAGTAAACAGATGGCTTTATCGATTGTGCCATTTATCAAAGGATCAGATTTAATCTTACTCTGGGTGACAGTTTGCTTCACCTTTTCAACTCAGAAAGACAAGCTTGTTATTGCAGTAACTGGTAAACTGTGAATATGCATTTATTCTGACTTCACAGAGGGCACAAACTACTTCTCTCACTGGGTTGTAGGACCTCCAAAAGCTCTAAGAAATCACCCTGAGGAGAGCATAACAGGATGCACATAACATCTGTGCAATCAGTATGTTCGTTTGGTGTCTTTGTCATGGTGGCACAAGAGAAAAAGTAATGGATGAAAAACAAGGATTAACAACTCCAGAGTGTGGTTAAAACAGAAAACAAGTTGATGAATTCTTAGATATTACCCTACAAGTTCACTTGAAGCTGCTGATGTTGGGTTCAGATCTTCAGGCAGAGATTTTCTGTCATGACCTCCCACTCAGACTGTTATTCCTCAGATAAAAGTGCCTCTTCTAATCAGACAGAAAGCACTAAAACACTTTAGAGGCGATACACAAACACAGTCAAAAACATGACCTTGCAAAAACTTTTGCTCTCAACAGCTTGAATGAAGTGATGTCCAAACTGAAACGAGGAATTCAGGTGATCAAGGCGATCATAACGTTGGTTCAAGGTGCAAATATGGGTTATTGATTATATCTCTAACCAAAGTATCTGTTTAATTTGACAGAGAGTTTAATCTTTACAAAACATATTCATCTGAGAACGGTACGCCTACAAGCTCTTTTTGGTTGTGTCAAAACTTGGTGGGAACAAAAAAAATAAAGTTGGTGTTGAACAATCACCAAAGCTATAACAATTTTCCCTCTTCTGAGGGAAAAATGACTTCACAAAGTTTCATTGCAGTTCATCTAGTAGGCAGAAAACTCTGTCCTGTCCTTTAATCCTGACTGTTTGTTATCCACCATGAAACTTGCTCCCCAAACTTCCTCAAAACTGCTGCAACGGGGACCACAGCCTCTGTACATGGGGCACATGCCTAAACCACCAGGCCATCAGTGCCCCAACATTGTTTTTTGATAGGAAGTTCAGTCATGAGTAAACTGAAGCCATCATCAGACAAGCATTGGTAATCATACAGGCAGAAGTAGTGCTCAGGTGATGAAGATGATGGTTATTATCTGTTCATTGTTCAATATGTTGTTTTTTAAGAATCTGCAATTACAGATCAGCCTGACAGAGCTCAAGGGTCAAAGTCTCCAGACTGATTCTGTTATCTCTCACATAAAACTGCCTCTTCCAATCAGACCAAAACACACTCAAATACAACCACAAATACAATCCTACACACGCACACAGTGACCTCTGAGCCAAAGAGCAGCATTCAGTATTCAGATCAACACTCCCTCTTCTCTCCTCCATCACTCTCTCTTCAACTCTCCATAATAGAGGCCAGGTCATTCATTAGCCGCCTTTAAACTGTCCATCAGACGGAGAGGGGTGGAGAGTGAGCGAGCGAGCATGGATCTGAATGGAAGAGAGACAGAAACACACAGCCTGTCTCGCTGTTGAAACTGATAGGCCACTTAAGGCTTTTTATGCCACCATGATTTAAAGCCCGGCCATTCTTTCACTGCTGGTAGTTAAGAGGGAAATAAAGTTGGCTTAATCTTCTACTTAATCTTACACTCGCAACCTTGCACACGTCAAAACACACTCACAAAAAAAACATACACTGCTTTGGGTGACACCTTTACAGCAGGTTTGATGTGTAAGATGTGTTTATTCTCGTTCTTCGTCGTTGTGCCAGGAGAGTGTCATTCTCTTTCTGTATTTTGAATCTTTTATGTCTTTCTGATGCACTCTCTTTTATAAATATACTCATCTATGATCTCTTTTTTCTTCCTCTTTGGCCTGAGGAATACTTAGACAACTTCTCTGAAGTGTTCCAAGGATAAGGCAGTGTTTTCTCTGCTTCTGTCATTTTAAAAAAAATTGAGATTTTTGTGTAATATACCTGAAAAAGTTATTGCTTTAGCTAAATCAACAAAATACCACACAGTGTAGTTAAATCTATCAATGCCACAGTGGTTTAGTTCATCATAAATTGGCACAGTTCATCAATCTTTGTGTTTTTTACTGGTCTTAAAGAGATAGTTCATTACTTTGAAGTGGGGTTGTATGAGTGCTGCAGGTGGGATAGTCATTGAATAGTGGGCTTTCTGACGGCAAAACAAAGTGCTGAAAATGTCCAGATAAAATGTTTCCTTACACCAACATAAGTGTTTGGTTTGGAGTTTGTTAAAATTAGCTAAATTACATGGAGGAGTTGACCTCGTCTGCAGCAGCTGATGGCTTGGCTGTCCCTCCTGTTTCTCTGGCTGGTTTCTCAGTAAAGGGGCTCCCAGCTGACCAGGATTCCCTGCAGCTAATACACATACTATTGACAAGAACCTTATACAACCTAACTCCATAAATACTGAACTGTCCCTTCAACAATGTGAGATTAAGTATCCACATTTATCTGACAGTGGAGCTTGAAAAATCTTCAAATGATTCTCAATTAGCCGTATTGCACAAAGGAGGATTAGGGCCACTGGGACCATTTTTTTCAAGGTGCAGTATTTGTTTTCAATTCTAAGAAAAAAAGTCAGAATTCTGAGATTTTCTCAGAATAAAAAATAAATATTGCACCTTATATTTTTCTGCCAGTGGCCCCAATCCTCTTCCGTACTATAAGTAGAATAATTGTTAAGATAAATTTTAAAATATTTGAGTCCAGTTGAATTTTTTGGGTCCTTTCTTTATTCCTCTATTGGATAGGGACAAAACCCTGCTTTAAGAAAGCCATCTTTGATCATTGCTCACCAATTTTAGTTATTTATAAATCCAACATCTGAAACCTTAACAAAATACTACATCTGATTAACTGACGCTAACTGTTGCTAAGACGATCCCATCTCTGTGTCATACATAGATCTAAAGAGAGCCATACATCCCTGATGTAGCCTGATGCAGTCCGATTATCAGCCTGTAATATGTTTGTCTTGACTTTAAACATAACCAATTCTAATGTAGGGTGGATGATTTAGTTTTAGTTTAGTGGCAGTAGGAGAAGAACAAGAAAAAAAAGAAGAGGAGGAAAAAGAGATGAGAAGAAGAGAAAAACATAAAATGTCTGGAGGAAAGGTTTTAAGGTAAGGGACTGAAAATGTAAATGTGAGAAAACTCACACTGTGTCTGTGTTAACTTTACACTGTTACATTGAATGTCACAGCTAAGGGTTTAAAAGAGAGACGTCCGACATGCCCTCTCTTCAAGCGCTCACGCATTACCGACATGCTCCTTTGACAGACAGAGGCTGCCTTACAGATTTTGAAGACGGCTCTTTGCTTTGCAGCGCTGTGAGTGAAATGCTCCTGAACTTTGGAGGTTCAAGGACAAGACAGTGCTGCATCAGCCGCTGCCATTTTGCTTTGTTCTGTTAACCTGTCGGCTATGCAACTCACAGCAAGGATGGACTAGGATGAAAGATTGGGTCACTCCTCTGCAAAATATGCGTGACTATGTTACAGATTATTTATTGACTTTATTGATTGATTTTATTGATTGAATTTGTCAGTGTATTTTGTCATCAATTGTTCAATGTCAATGACTCACTCTTTCATCGTTTTTGATCCTGGCAGTCATAATTGAGATGTAACTTTAAAACTAAACTGTGTTCTCTATTAACAAACATCTTCATCATGGACTCTCCATCACCACTGCGCTGTAATAAACACTACATGTGGATGCACTCACACACAGACAGACACACAGCCAAGTTTTCAGCTCAGTAGCCTTAGGGCTGTAGTTGCCCCAGAGAATTTTGGTATGCACTCTCCTCAGAACAGTGTGTGTGCTCATGTGTCAGTGTCGGCCTGTCTGTAAGAGATAATGAGGCAGTGTGTGTCTCGCTCGGATAACCTCTGGACTTCACCATCAACTGGCAGCTAAAGTGGAAAACTGGGAGCACATTTTTAAACTGTGTCATACTGCTGGACTCTGTTATGACTTTTTCTCCCCAACACATCCTCCCGCCAAAATGGGTTTCCAACTTGTTCCTCAAACCTCAACAATGACAGGCCTATAGCCCCAGCAGGAATTACTGCTGCCAGAGAGTCGTGCATCTCTTTATTGGCGGTTGTCAGGATGTGACTCAGACAGCGATGTGATTCAAGACAGGAGGAGGAAACGCTTTAAACAATACCCAACTAACAGACTGTGAAAACATTGGAAATGAAACACTTAGCTGCTCCTTTCTCCATCTCACCATTATAGAGAGACAAAGTTTGACAAGTTCGTTATTGCAAGTCATGCAGAACGAAAAATTATTTCACTGATGTAATACCAAATCAAAACAACAACATTAAGTCAAACCTCAGGACATTCTTCCTTTATCTTTTCCTGCATTATTTAACATTGCATTAAGTTTACTAGAATTGAAAACATGAGTTAATTTTGAGTATAAGGATTTCAACATTCTAGCTAAATAAATTTCTTAAACTCAACAAGTAAATAAATAAATAAATAAATGAATAAACATAGAAACAAACAAATAAATAAATACATGAATAATCAAACAAATAATTATGTTATGAATGAAAACATAAATAAACACATAAATAAATACATAAATGTGTATAAATGAATAAATAAATAAATAAATAAAAAAGCTTGCAAAGTTTCCTGCTGAACAGGTGAAGTTTCCTGCTGAACCTGATGCTGACAGCTTGATGGCTCACTTCATGTACAGACTAAAAGCTAAGGACATCGGTTGATTGAAAAAACAAGAACAAGGTGAAGAACCAACAGAGGCAGGTTTGACATTTTGACTGCATACTAAGCAGCTCTGACATGAGGACGGATGAGACGTGGCGAGTTAAGGCAGGAGTAGAGGGGCAAAGAGGAAGGTCTAGAACTGGTCGGTGCACCTTGCGCAGGGTCAAACCGGCAGCAAAAAACAAAACAAAACATGCACCATAGTATTTTGAAATTCCCAAATGTCATTCAATGTAAGAGTGACTGTGTAGTATGCCAATTTGTTTACCTCTATTTGAGGGAGGACGTCAAACAAAAATAGAAAGATCGGTAAAACAGAACAATGTTTATTCTACACATGGAAGCTGTCCTGTACAATTGTTTGGTGTTTGGTGCATTGCTCAAGGAGATCTTCCCTCTGTATTTGAGTAAGAGTAAGATTGAACTTCAGTGCCTCGTAATGCTTCTCTAGAGCAAATTACACACCTTCATGTACTCCTCGGATTGAATTCTTCAATAACTCAGTCTAATTTCCTTCATGTGAAATTTCTGATATATTTAATTGCGTAAAAGTAAAGCTTTACAGCAGTCCTGCCCTCTCTCTTACCTTCTTCTTGGACTTGAAGACGTTGCAGCGGAAGACGTTACTCTGGCCGTCCCTTGCGATGTAGCTGAAAATCTTTAGATCCTGGGAGTCATGAGACACGTAGAATATCCTGAAAGACAGAATTAAATAGGTCAGAAAACAATTTTGAATATGATGCAAAACAAAATCAGAGCCTGGCAGCGTTTCTAAATGTATCTTAAGACGCAAAACAGGCACTGGGCCCGTTTCTCTGGGGTTTCTATGTGACAAAAATAAGCACTATTTTAAGATTGTTTTAATCCAAAGGCAAGGGACCAAATGTGAGCTCTGAAGCTAAAACAGTGGTAGAGAAAGTTCTGATTTAACTATTTGAATAAAATAAACTGGGAGGCACAGACTTCCTCGTAGATTTGTTTTCTTCTTCTATGGAACTTTTAAACGTAGAGTTCTGTGATGTGCATTGGAGACCTTGTAAACTGTCGCTGAACTAAAAATAAATACCTCAAGTAACAAGAGCTATATATTTAACGGTGAGGAAGACACAGGGGATGTATTATTACTGCAAATAAAAAGTATCCTGTGTGAAAGAGGAAACATGGTAATAGAGTTCTCCCCTGGTACGGGGAGAATGTGTGCACCCGACAGTGCCGAAATATACAGTATCCTGCAGAGCGGGAAATAGGAAGAAATAAGTTATGGTGCAAAACTGAAAGTTAAAGAGAAAGTATGCAATAACTTGCAGGAGGGAGAACATTTTACAGATCTAATTCATGACGACAAAAGAAAACTGCTGGAGGGATAAACCTCTGCAGATGAGAGAAAGTCACAAAGATGCTCAAAACTGCTCAATGTCGAAAAGAGACTGGAGCTTTAATGAGACAGGGAAGTCTTAGTGTGCTGAGAAGTAGAACTTTCTTGAATATTTTATAGAGAATACAGATCAATCTAGCATCAAAGCAAACTGATAAGGCATGAGGATAACCAGGCATTAAAATATCTGCATACCTGCAGAGGGAACAAACAAAATCTTTGTCAAAATATGCCACCAGAGGGTTTCGTTGTTTCATCTAATGACTGAAAAACTCTGACAAACTTTAACAATGGGATCCAGAAGGAGGGCTAAACTTCTTCTAAGTAGGTTAAAAATGGCCGAATGAAGTGATCAGTCTCCCTCTGGTGAGGCAGACTAAAATGACCACAGTCGCCTACAGTTATGTCTGTGCCCTTAAAAGCTGCACCATGATGGTCCCTCCTTTCAGATTTATAAAGATTGCTGCATTTTGAAGCTTACGGAGAGCAGGACTCTAAAAGTCAGTGGTTGGTGTCACTTATTGAAGTTAACTTTTACTGTTTGAATGCAGGGCTGAGCAGTTTTCTCATTGGACGATTAGTATCATATTGAGGGGCCCGGTGGGATGACTCATCACTGTGAGACTGAAGACAGCGAGGCATGAGAAAGAAAATAGTGAAGACTCTTCAGGTGGTTTCTGTTAAAGTGAGTAAAAACGTGCTTTTGTGCATGTTAGTGTAGTGTAGTGTAGTGTAGTGTTGTGTGTGTGTGTGTGTGTGTGTGTGTGTGTGTGTGTGTGTGTGTGTTTGTGTAAAGACCAGGGGACTCAATCTCTACACTCTGTGACATTTCTTTGGAATTTGTTTTGGCCTTTTCATTGGGAGTAAGGCGAGCTGAGGTCTTGTGGTTTTGGATTGCATCTTCGTCAACCCCTGTTAGCAGCCTGTCAAAATTCCAGGCACAGCTATCTGCAGTGACTCACACCATCTCACACAAAGACAGCAGGGAGACTTTCAGCCTGACTTCTGATCGGAGCTGCTGCAAAAATCAAGGTCCAAGACGTCAACTTTTTACAATTACATTTCATGAGATTTCACAGCCAAGATGAAAGTGATATTAAATTCCTTCACAAAACTTTAGCAGCTGGTTCTCTCCTCCTCGATTACATCATCATAAATCATTCACTACATGAATAATGACAGCTGTCATTCAATAAAAGATAACTCTACACATGCAAGTAATACCAAAATTGTTGACATGGGACAGGGGGTTTGAACTCACATTTCTCAAAACTGATGCCGTAATACATCCTCAGTCAGTGAGGTTTGTCGGTACTTTGGACCATACAGTAAACACTTCCAAACAACAGTTTATTAGAAGGCTTATTGTGATGCACAAGCAGATGCCAGTAAAAAATAATTTACTTGTCCTAAATTGCTATCAGCAGCAAACTAGCGCCTCTGAACATTGTCAAAGCAGTTCCAGGAGCTGTTGCTGAAAACAAACTCTGAAACAGGACGACATTATAAAAGAGATTGAAGTGGAAATGACAAATAAGGCGAGGTCATTAGCCGAAGCCGGTTTCTGTTATCAAGCCATGTCATCTACAGCACTGGAAGAAAACTGACCACTCCCATCCGGCTGTGCTCTGCTAAAACCTTTTAAATGTCTCCTCTTTCCACTCTTTCTCTGCCCTCCTCTCAACCCCCAACCCCCGTCACTGCGATAAAAATCAATGTTCCCACATGTAAAGCAGGGGAAAAGGTCTTCTGTTCTACCAGTGTTGCCTTCAGGGGACTAAAACTTATCCAAAAACTGTAGGAAATGATAAAAAGGAAACATAAGATGCTGCCAGGCTAGTGAAGCTCAGCCAAGAGCGAGTACAAGTGAGCTTTAGCTGACAAATCCCCAAGCGGTGCGGAGATGACAGATCCGATACATCTCTATCAATGTCTCTAACAGAAACAGCTGCCAAACATTCAGGTGAAGACGCGTCAGATAGATCAGACCTGAGAATGAGAAAAAGAGACTCGACATTGAATCTGTCAAAGACAGTTTGGAGCCAAATAAATCAGACTACAACTACTGCCGGATGAAAACTTCTCTTGCTTTTCAAGTGGGCTATTTTTCTCGTTCAAAGTCACAAAATCCACATTTTCATATGAATGAAATGCACTTTTCTACCCTCTGTCACTGATTGAACCCAAACAATCTATAAGAATAAAAAGAACGTGTTCAACTGCAATTCAAATCCGTGAATTTCATTGGCAGGAAGTCAAAATAGCTTCAGGTTTGATGGATGGATCACTGAAAGTGCAGGGAGTCAAATATGAGGCATAACTTTCCTGCCAAATAAATACATTTACACCCTGTCGTCTCGCAGATCAGTGTTATCAACTTTAATTCAGATCATCTAGAGAATAAGACACATTTGGAAGAGGAATCAAACATGAGATAAGAACTGCACTTTCATAAACATCACCAGTGAATGTTTTTCTATGAGTGTATCTGAATCAAATGTGTTCCCCTCTCTTGACTCATCATTTTGCAAAAATAATGCAAGAGAAAAGCTGCAGAGGCCTGCAGGGTAAAACAAGTCCCTTTCACATTGCATGTTCAGGATGGGACAGTTAGGCCTTGTTGTGACTGCACCAGCTTTAGAAGTAGAAACAGAGTCACTGTTAATGACAGAGCCAGCAGAACAGAACAGTGCTGTGTGCGTACCTCTGAGTTTTAATTTCTCATATCATGCTTCTAATGCTTCTGCAATGTCACGGCACAATTTAAAACCACACATCGGGACAACAAGATTATGCCAATGTGGGGCCCCTTTTCAAAATACAAGGCAATACTGAGGGTGGAGCTTCGTTACAGTGCTACAGTGGATCTCAATGTAAGAAGGGCTAAAGTTTCAGTCCACAGCTTTGACTTTACTGCAGAAAACTCTAGATATTGATTCCAGTACTTCTAAGAATCAGGGATAAATTAAGAGAGAAGCTGCTGATAGCACAATTAGGTGTGCAGCAGCTCTTTCTAACTCAAAGATAGATACACAAAAACATGCACTCAAGAGTTCAAGTGCCTGTGATACACAGCGATACATTTTTGCAGCTCACAGTAAATTGAAGGTGCATGACACCAACATGACGATGCCGTTTCGCCAGTTGAAATGAAAAATGGAAAGCCTGAAGATGAAACTTCCTTCAAAGTGCCCTACAGTTGCCACCAACTCTCTGAAGAGGCCTCTAACTTTCACTCTAACGGCGTCTTGCTTTAGCGCTGGTGTTAATTGGACTTTTTTTTGCATAGAGTCTAATTTACATGGAAATGGGCTATCTTATATCAAATGTATGCATATCACCTCATTTAAATCTGTGCAAATAGCACCTGAGAGCCTAGATGCTATTAACTTGGCAGCATAGTTAGGGGAGCATTTCTGCTGCTCAGAGGATTGCAAGGTTTCTTTTTGTCTTATTAGTGCAGGTGTGGCAGCTGCAAAAGCAACACAATCTTGTAAGAAATGCCCCCAAGGATTTAAATTTGACAATCACGAGGACACACAAATTAGATGAAGCAATGGCATTTCAGGAGGAGGCTGTTAAGAAAGTTTTCTAATTACTATAAAAGCTTAAGATATTCATGTTGATAAATTTAGATTAGTTTGCATATAGACATACTAATGACTACTTTATAAAGATATAAAATACTGAGAGTTAGAGTTGGTTTTCTAACGTTAGGGGGCTCATAACATCACATTTTTGCAGAAACTTACAGCCTCGCTGGCAGCTATGAAACACAATGAAAGCACAAAATGGGAGAAATACTGATCACTTTAAATTTGACGTAAACACTGAGGCTATTGTGGAGTCAGTATCTTCCCCCTCTTTTTTTGTCTCCTGCTTTTTACTATCACCTATCACTTACTATCACAGCCTCACTGAGAAATGCAGAAAAAACCTAAAAGTGTTGCCTATTAACACCAGCGCTAAAGCAAAACGCAGTTAGAGTGAAAGTTAGAGGCCTCTTCAGAGAGAAATGCAGAAAAACCCTAAACAGTGTTGCCTTAAAGCTCTGTAAAACACTGAGTAAATAGAATCCTGCTTTAATTTCCTCTGTTGCGTTCTTTATGAGTCCCTTTTCCCCTTTGCAATCCAACCAAAGACTCTAAAGCAGCTGGAACAAGTTTATCAGTCTATGTGTGAGTTTTAATTAAGAGTTCATTTTAAGCCCTATTTTGTACTCAAGCACTTTTGTGTCAGCCATGTATTGTTCTTCAAACAAAGCCCCTCGTGAGATTAATAGGTTTTCATTTTAATGGTAGAGACCAAAATAGTTTTCGATTTACCTGTAGTGGTTATTATTTAATTTACTATCCAAATTGACCCTCATCTTGCTGCAACTTTTACTGCCGTCTATGATAGTTAAGTTTATGGTTCAGTAATACATTCGGTGGCATAAAGTACCTGCTGCTTAAAAAAAGCATCTACAGGAATCTTTGCCAAAATGTCTTGGTTAATAAATCATGAGCTCCACTTCTTAAAGAAAGTTTTATTCATATTTGATTTGGAAGTTAAAAGGTGACTTAAATTAACATATTTTATTCCTCATGATATATTTTAATATCAAATCCAAAGTTCAAAGTTCAAAGTCTTCTTTATTGTAAAAAACTGCAGTATGCACCAGACATACAGAGGATTTGATATTACATTTCTCTCTCAGACCCTAGCAACGACAACAACAGATAAACATAGGAAATATCTTGAAAAAGATAAGCTAAAATAAAAAAAAAATAAGCTAATAAAAATAATAAAATACAGTTTAAAAAAGTGCAAAACTTTGCTATAGTGCAATTTAAAATCAAAGTCAGTGTGTGCGTGTTCAGTCCTTAGGATGACAGACCTGAGCGTTAATTTGGGAGGGTTCAGTGACCAGGTTAAGTCTTTGAAGGGGGCACTATGGGAAGAGGGGGCAAAACAGGGAGAGAGTACAGCATCCTGACTACCTGGATGATAAAACTGTCCCTCAGTCTGCTGGTTCTGGCCCGGAGACTGCATAGTCTCCTTCCTGATGGCAACAGGCTGAAGAGGCTATGAGACGGGTGGGAGGGGACGCCTGCTATGCGCACAGCTTTTTGGGTGAGGCGGGAAGGGTAAATGTCATGGAGGGAGGGGAGAGAGGCACCTACAATCTTCTCAGCTATTCCCACAATGCGCTGGAGGTTTGTTCTGCAGGACCATAGACTGTATAAAATATGGATGTAGTATCCGTGACATCACCCATCTGTTCCTGAGAGCTGTTTTGAAGCCAATCGACGGCGGCAGCCATATTGGAAATGCGGAACTCAAACAGGCAGAGTGTGACGTATTGTGAGCCTCCTAGCCAACAGCTATGTGTTTGCGACCGAGAGTCACGTCAGTCATGTTCTTATTTGGGCAAAAACTCGAAATCTTAATATCTTCTGAACCGTCGCGTTAGAAAAAAATCCACCCCTGCACAGTTTGTGCCGATAGAGAGATTAGCTTCGTAGGGCCAAGCCGTTTTTTGGACCAGGCTAATAAACATGTTTATTAATGCTGCAAAGATCGTCTTTTTTGAATGGGTGTGCATGTGGTTTTCAGTGTTTCTGCAGCCAGCCTCAAGCGGATTCTCGATGTATTGCAGTTTATAACACTTCCGCATGCGCTTCATAGTGTGAGACCGGAGGTTGCCCCTTGGGCAGGATGCAGTGCAGGCCCCATACCACACAGTGATGCTGCTGGTGAGAATGCTCTCGATGGTGCCTCTGTAGAAGGTGTTAATTACTACCATTACTTAATTACGTATCAAAAAATGTAAGGTAAGTGGTACTTTTAATTTTATACTATTTAATGAGATTCCCTAAAAAAGCTAATTAAAAATATTTAAATAGGACATAAAAGCAATCCTGTTATAAGCCCTGGGGAATGATTCCTTTTTAAATGTATAGATGACTGTATAGAAATAACTGCAGAGTTTCAGTGCATAAAGCAGTCAGTGAAATCCTGAAATCCTGTGGTTTACAGTAGTGTGTGTGGAAGTCTGTGTGTTTGACAGAAGTACATGAGCGTCAAAAAGCAAGTGTCCGAGTAGGGTTAGGAGTGAACAGCTAGATGAAGAGGGGGACAGAAAGAGGGTGACATTGTGCATGAATAAAGAGCTAAATAGAAGAGAGTGAGAGAACCGAGCAGAGCAGATGATTCATGACTCATCTGGTGTGTCTGAGTTCAGCTGTGCATTCAGAGCTTAACAAAAACACTCCTGATCCTTCACATTTAACCTGCTGCTGCCTCATCAACAACGACTTAATATCACCAGAAACACTGTCAGCTTCTGTATTAAGGCAAATAAACAGAAATATATCTAATAACTTTTGACAAAAGTGGGGTATGACTGCATCAACACAACCTTCTGAGGCTACACACTCTCTGCTAACCTTGTTAATAAGCCTGCCTTGTTAACAGGCTGAGTAAATCATGCTGTGATCGACGCTGTGATGCAATGTTTGAGTAATGAAGGGGGCTTGCTTCAGAAGGACTTGGTCATTTTTCCTTTAATAAATTACTGCCAATGAAAAAAAAACAGCTGTTATAAATCACAGACTAAGAGGCAACACAGCACACACACAGCATTTACAAGTTACACACACACAGTTACAGGTAATCGATGCAATGACCAACCTGTGCCAGATCGGCTGCAGATGAGAAAGTGCGTGTGTGTGTGTGTGTGTGTGCGTGTGCGTGTGCGTGTGCGTGTGCGTGTGCGTGTGCGTGTGCGTGTGCGTGTGCGTGTGCGTGTGCGTGTGCGTGTCTGCTAATTTTAGGGAAAAGATATCATGTCCAGGAATAAAATCCAAATACATCTGCATGTATATGATATCCCAACAATATGCACCAGGATATTGGAAATATTTTAACAGCTCCAGTTTAGATTTCAGTAACATGAAACTTAGACCCATTACCTGCAGTGTGTCATACTTAAAATTTTAACTCAATACATCTCTAAAATTATCCTGTTGGCTGGGGGTAGTGTTGTATTTCTAGAGATTGATTTTGGTCACATTACCACACTGAGGGTGGTTTTTCAAGGTCTCGGCTTTGTCTTGGAATCTACCAGGTTTACTCCATATTGTTCCGGTGTCTAACAAAATACGACTCCCAATGTATTTCATGACTGTTCTAGGTTATAATGACATGAATATACAGTTTGTTGCCAAATTGCCAGTGCTAAAATTCTTGGTATTTGCCTTTATTATAGGACAGCGAAAGGACGACAAGAAAGGAGAAGAGAGAGTGGGGATAGTATGAATCAAATGGTTGCGGATTGTAGTTAATCAGGCAACCAGTGCATCTGTACATGGGGCAACTTACAGTAAAGTATACAACCCTCACCCCAAGAGCTTTACCAAATATTAGCTATCCATGTAATGTAGGACACACAACCACCTTGTAGATACAGTGATCAGCCATAACATCATAATGATCACCTGCCTAATTTTGTGTAGCTCCCCCACCCCATCAGGTCAGGTCCAAAACAGCCTATGGACTGCACGAGTGCTCTAAAGATGTGCTATGGTATCTGGCACGAACATGTTTACAGCAGATCCTTTAAGTCCTGTAGGTTTGGCGCCTAACTGGATCAAACTTTGTTATCCAGCACTTCCCACAGAAGCTCAGTTGAAGCTTGAAGTCATGTTCCTCCAGGCCACCTTCTTCCATTGCTACTTGTGACCATTGTAGGCACTTTTGGCGGTGGATAGGGGTCAGCATGGGCCACCTGACCAGTCTGCAGCTATCCAGCGCCATGCATGCCACACTGTGATGTGCTGTGTGTTCAGATAGCTTTCTATTACAACAAGCATCACATTTTTCAGCAGTTTGAATCCAAGTAGCTCTTCAGCTGGATCAGACCACATGGGCCAGCCTTCCCAATGAGCTTTGGCTGCCCATGACCCTGTCGCCAACCCAGCGGTTTGCTTTCCTTGGACAAGTTTTGGTTGGAACTGACCAGGAACACCCAACAACAGCTGCAGTTTACCAGATGCTCTGACTTGGTGGTCTTGCCATCATAATTTAGCCCTTGTCAAAGTCGCTCACACCACTACCTTTGCTTCCAAAACAGCAGCTTGAGGACAAAATGTTCACTTGCTGCCTAACATCTAGCCACTGTCTGGTGCCATTGCAGTGAGATTGATCAATGTTATTCACTTCACCTAGCAGTGGTCATAATGTAATGGCTAGTAGGTGTAACTTCAAAAGTCTTGGTCTGGTCTTCATTTAAGACAACACTGTTGGGGTGGAGTACTGACTGTGTGCTTCTAAGTGTTTACTTTGTGCTGATAAACACCTATCATGTCATTATTCTTTAAAAGTTCAGAACATTTAACAAACTAAAGCAGCTATGAGTCATGGAACATGCTAATTTCAGCCTGTTTCCACTTAGCTGTGCCCCAAATGAGAGTCATTAGTACGAGAATAACAAACCCAGCATGCTACAGATGCAGTAAAACCGTGGTTATTGGTGTTTGAGCTTTTATTTGGGTTAAAGACTCAATTATGGCTCTTTCACTTAACCAAACAGTATATGCTATGGGGAAAGCTGGAATTACATGCTTCAATTATATTTATAGCGTGTTAAACTCCTGTGAGGTTAATTATAGCCATTTTGAAGAATGGGTAGGTTTAATTGGCTGGCTGTGTGTCAATCAGCTGGAAGTTACAGCCTTTGAAAGACAGAGCTTTTGAGCAGTAATTACAGTGTTCAGTATCCATTAGGCTAATTGGTGTTACAATGAAAGAGAATACAGGGCCGAGATGTTTTTTCTGTTCATTTTTCACAAAGTTGGACAAAGTAATTGCACAGTCAAGCAAAAGCCCTTTTCTATAGAAAAGCAGATTTTCTAGAACATGTTATTAGGGCTTTGTTATGTTGTTTTTTAACACTAGAAAATGAATGCTGTAAAACAATCACTTACTATCTTGAAATATACTTAGTTTTTTGTTTGAGATATAGGAAGTAAAATTACACCAAAATATGCTTTGTATTCATATGTGTTATTACCCAAAAGCTGTGTATTAGAAATGACAACTTAAGATGTTACAAATCCTTCTTCTTACCCACAAAGCTCTTAATGCTCAGGCATCATCATACCTTAAAGAGCTCATAGGGTTACATTAAGCTTCCAGAATGCAGGCTTGTGATGCCTAAAGTCCTTGAAAGTAGTATGGGAGGTAGAGTCTTCGGCGATCAGACCCCTCTCCTTTGGAACGCCAGTCAAGGTCAGGGAGGCTAACACTTTCTACTTTTAAGAGAAGGCTTTAAACATTCCTTTTACACAAAGGTTTTAATTATGGCTTGCTCTGGCTTGGACCAGCTCTTAGTTATGCTGCTATAGGTTTAGGCTACCACTGTCTCTCTCTGTCTATATGCATTCATGTCATTTAATATGAGGGACTGATTTTAAATCTTTGTATCGTACTGACCTAACCAACTTTGTACCTCCCTGGGAGTTTTTGCACTCCATTGTCTCATAGCTTCCTGTAGATCTTTTGCGTACTGTGCTGTTCCTAAGTTGACTTTTCTTTTCTTTACTTTTCTCCATTATAGAAGGCACCTATACCGTGAGAAAGGAACCCAATTTGTTGTGCTGAAATGATGTTGGCTTAAAAACTGATCAGACTGAATTGGTCTTAGTCTGATAGGAAATAAAAAATGTGTTGAGCTATTCCTCACTTTCCTTTCAATCCAGTCCCTGCATGTTGTTCTCGGTAGGATTCTTTTTAGATGTTTGATATACTGTTTGATATACTGTTTATGACTACAAAATAGCAATTCTTCTTAAAATCCCAGAACTGTTGAATAAGCAGCAGACAAAACACGATGTGCTGAGTTAGAAAGCAGCTTCTGTTCAATTATGCACCTCTGTGAACTGTGTTTCACCTCACCCTCCTTCAGCCGTAACACTTTTCGATGCCCTCATTTCTCCAGGAGTCATCAAATATTTTGCAACTTTCTGTAGTTTTTGTTACCGTCTTGCATGGACTGTCATGGAAAAGTGGCAAGGCAAACATTGTGTTGGATGTGTGTTTATGTTGTAGCACAGGAACAATAGAGATTATGGGTTGTTGAGGGAATAGTGGTGACTAATACTCTGTTGAACTGTGTCCTGTTCTTTGTTTAGAGCCTGTGCCCTCACAAATAACCTACTCCCAGTAAAGACTGATTTATACTTCTGCGTCGCCCCTACACAGCAGGGGCTGATGCGGACATGAGCACCACCTACTTGTGCGTCGATGTGTCCGTGTCACACAGCAATTCTCAGCCGAAACGCTTGAGGGCAGTGAGGTCTCTATGATAGCCGGTCGCCTGCTTCCGGCCCTGCTACGATTTCTGTTTGCTTTTCCACAGTGATTCAGAGCGTGTTCTGTTACTCTACAGCTGATACATGTTGCTGTTTATCATACAGACATGATTACATGACAAATAGAGAGGAGGAGATTAAATACACGGCCAATGAGCGTGGATACCGGAAGTGCTGTGAATGCGGGAAATACATTGCCGTCCAGTGGACCAATCACAGGGCTTGCAGTCCGCGTTGATTCTCCGGGTAGTTACATTTTGGAGGAGGTGCACGTCAGCTACGTTTGTAGGCCTCTGCGTAGGTACAGAAGCAACACAGACCTCCGGTGTAGGCTACGCCGTCGATTCGACGCAGAAGTATAAATCAGCCTTAAGTCAATCTATATGTGTGATTTTAATTATGTAGGTTTCAACAACTCTTCAAGTCTGCTTTTTGAAGCTTCAATAAAAACAAAGAAAAATCAACAATGATATATACTTTCCACCTAAATTCAGGCAAAGAAACAATATGGTGAAAATACCATCCAGTCAGAGGGCGCTCCAACAGTAAGTGTAACACCATGATTACTGGTCTCAGAGCAGTCTAAGCACAGTTATAGAGACCTTTTTACTTTCCCCCTTTGCTTGTCAGATCTGAACAGGGGAAAATAGTCATTTGTTTGAACAGTGTTGCTAGGCACTGCTGGACAGACACGTTTGGTAAAACAAAGAACATCCCAGCTGTTCACATTCTACAGGAAACAGATGCAGAAACAATGGTTACATACTCTGGAAAATATCTGAGCTCCATCTTAACCATCGGGCATCACAGCTCCTGACATACTACAAGAAAATATATGGGCACGGAGGCTGTTATTTCAACCATTTAACTACAGTTAAGTAGCTCATGTTTTTATTCATACACACTGTACAAGGTTTAAATTGTTTTGCTATATCCCATCTATTTTAAAGATAGCAAGACTAAGACTTATATATTTGCATGATTGAGGGCATGGCTGAGATGACTTACAGGCAGGTGTAATGTAGCCGTTTGCCAGGAGGCTTACAGTCCACCTCAGCTTCACCTCTTTGTTTGTTTTTAGGTTGACCAAAAGTAAGGTTAAGTCAATATTTTTTAATCTGGTGACCACAACCGTTTGGCCTCATAACTCTGGAGGCAATGGGTCATGTCACTGAGACTACGTCCATGTGTTGTACAGTCTCAGGAGGTAACCTACAGGTGAGTGGTGAGTTTCCTCATTCTGACTGACTTGTGGTAATTTTTCCTCATTGTCCAGCAGTATCCACATGGTTACAAGTTAAGTTAGCAGTGCAAAGAGCGAGGAGTCTACAGAGTTCTGCACCTTCTCAACCTGTTAACCTAAATGTGCCACCTCAATGGATCCATTTGTATAATGAGTCACACAACACTTTGCTATCTCAGTTTTTTATTTCAAGCAGGAAAACTTGAGACTCTGACTTTCCTGACTGCCTTTGAGATTCTGTGTTTTTACACTTTCACAGCAAACACCTAGCAATCATTCAGTAAGACGACAATATGTGAAAGTGGTTGAACTTGAAGTTTTTTTCCCTTTTCAGTTATTTTGGAAAACCTCATTTTTTAAAGCTGCTCAGTTTAGAGTCTCTTATAACTAAATATATGACTTCAGCATGGACTTGCAGTGGGATATCAGTTTAAAGAAAAGAGGTTAAACAAAGCTGACAGTGTCACACTAAAACAGCTGAGCGGAAACAGTTGCACTGCTCTTCTTTACAATAACCAGCCCTCTTGATTCTCCTTCAAATATCATACAAAGACAGGTTTCTATGAAAGCCCTTATCTCCGCTGTATGTCAAACAAACACAGCTTTGGCAGCACTGAGATAAACCAGCCTTAATTACTCTGCATACTAATCAGGCTTTATGTTGATCGAATGTGACTATAAAAGAAAGCAGGGTGAAAAGGTAGAGGCTCTTATCAGTAAAGCTGTTGTGTCTGCCAGACCCTAGTGTGCCCGCATGAAGAAAAGCCCCAAAATTTTATAGCACACACTTCATTTGCAACTCCCAGAAGTACCAAAACACAGCAGGCTTTATCATCAGGCAGACAGGCAATTTCCCACTGCACTTGTTAAAGTCAAGGTGAGAGTAAGCAGCCCCGTCTCGTTTCTATTCTCTGATGCATTATTTACTCGAAAGGTTCGCACCCCAGTTTGTGCATGGAAATATTCAGGGCCTTTTATGAGAAATAAGGTCACTAAATCAATATCTCATGGCCTTTAATAAACTGAGCCTAGCTGAGACACTGAATAAAACTCTCACATCCACGCCAACACAAACCTCTAAACCAATCAAGATGGCTAAAATATGTATGTGGTGTTTTGGTTTTACGCCTCAGGGGTTTGGACCTCCAGGAAAGGATCTAGTTTTTGGTAATATTGCAAACAAGCTGGTGTGTTTGAGAATCTTTGAATATTTGCAACAGTGTTTGGACAACACATCATTCTTCCACTTCTATGCCTGGTGTGCACACTGCTCAGAATTCGAGAACCTCTAAAATGATATCTTTTGGAAACACTGCTGACCCAGATTCAGTTTGAAAACTCTGGGGTTCATTGTTTGAGTGTAGAGGAGGAAAAAGACTTTGTTTATTTCTTTCAAAAGATGGTGCATAGATGTTTGCTTGCTTGTTTAGTGCTTATCTTTCACAATGTGTCCTTGCCAAATATTTTAGCACAGGGCTTGAAATTACGACAATTTTGGTCTCAAATGCTTCCGTTAATTAATCCATGCAACCTCAAAAAATATTTGGTAGCATTTGTGTGAGTGCAAATAATTGTTATGGTGCAACCGTTTTTCCATTTCTTGATAAAACGTTTGCTTTCCAGTGACCGGTAGTTTGCTAACAATGCCTGCTAAAAGGCACAGTGTTCAGTCAAGAGTGATGTGTGCCGCTAATCAGACATTACAAATCAACCACCATTACATTCAATCCAATGCTTTGCTAAACAATCAAACACCTGCTTGATGTTCTTCACTTTCAAAGCTGATTTTAGATTGGTTAATATCACTTCCTTTCACTGTGCTTCATTGTTACATGAAAGAGAGATAACTAGTGCAAAACACGAAGAGCGGAAGAGAGAAGATAAAAATAACGCAGTGGGATTTCTTTTGTAGGCCTTCTACGGTTACAGAAAATGTAACTCCTGAAGTTGGTGATGGTGACTGCCGTGGAATTTCCATAGTCTTATATATATATGTATGTAAGAATGTTTAACACTTGTATCTTTCCAGTCTAAGTGTCAGGTGCAGAGTTACTTCCTTCCAATATCAGCCGAGACTACTGGGTGATAGGCGAGACAGGGTCACTGTAGTAGTCAAGGTCTTTCTCTCTGCTCCTGTCTTTATCTGTATGTTTAGACTGATGTAGTGTCTCCAGACTGGAGCACCGCTCTTCTTCCCAATTGTATTGTTTCCTATTGTCCAAATATGGGTATCTAACTTTAGTGCCGTCTTTAGGGATACATACCAAGCCTGAGGAATTGTCTGACAGAACTGACTTGGCATTGCACTGCACTCTCCTGCCTGTGTACTGTTATGTTGTTTCTCCTTGATCAAGTTCAACATAAACTATTCTCAATGTAAGCCATCAGAGTCTTCTGAGTCTTCTGTGTCCAGTGTCCAGTTTATTGATGAATTCCACCACAGTGACAGTGAATGAGGATGCACCAGCAATAGACATGCTTCAAACAGTCTCACAATGAAAATGGCAAAATGCACTGTGCTCACTGCAAAGCCTTTGGGACTGTGGTTGCGGGTAGAACTGAATTTGAAATATATTGTAGTTGTGGTGCTCCTTAATTATTTGGTGGGTGTTCCTACATTTTTAAGTTGGGAGCACCAGTGCTCAGGAGTATAAAGGTTAATTTTGAGCTCTGTCTTGTAACCCTTGTAAGGAATAAAATCTAAGACTATATCTGCTGGAACTAACTCAACATCAATAGCTAACCACAGACGTGCTAACGACTTTCTCAATGGAAGCAGCTGCTGAGATGTCAGATTCTGCATTTTGCAGGAAGCAAGGTACAAAAGCTAAGCAGTAGCACCAGCCCTACATGGAATTAACTGTCATGTCATGTGCATACCTGTTCAGATAATGATGTGAATTAGTTCTGAAATTAGATGGCACACAGATACTTTTTTTTTTGTGGACAAAATGTAGTGTTACAGTTTTACTATGCAGCCAGATACTTATGGGAGAATGTTGCAGATCAGTGCATCACTTTCAGGACGTGTTTTAACTTTTCTTAAATGCAACAAATTCTACAACCTAATACTACTGAAAATGTATTTTCCTCCATTTGTACAATTAACTGTTATAATTTCATACAAATGTAAGATTAGGTTGGGATGCATGTGTGACAATAAACAATAAAGACTTCTGTGGCTTTAAATGTGATAGTTCACTTTCAGTCTACACCAATCCTCTCTGTTCTGACCCTGTACTACTGTGATGAGTGTGTTCTGTTAAAAACAAAAGATCATTAAATTAGAACCAAACCAATCCCTAAAACAAAAACTCTTCACACTTACTTTCTAGAATGTTTTAAAGCCAAATTGATAATAGCAAAAGTCCTCCACATTTCAGTAACCCAGATGTGAAAAAAACAACACTCTGCATGGAGTTTAAAAGGTTTATAAGTTTCCTGATTGCAGTTTTTATTTCTCCACAGGGAACTCAGTAGACTGTTTAAGCACATTCAGTCAAAACCCTTCCCACCGCTGATTTAGGGAATGTCATGCAGCTCTTCTTGCAAACTGTGAGATTATTTGTGCTGGTATTCAGCCCAACAGGAAATGTAAGCTTGTGTATGATTTACAATAGCTACATCTTGTTCAACATCCAGCTGTGAAATTAAACATTAATCTTATGGGAGTGTCATTTCACAGATTGTTTGTTCAGCTCCCCTCTTATCTGTACAGTTTCTCACTTAGTACTTGTTTTAGTTCTTTAGTTTTATTCATCTTCACTCCCGTGGTCCCTGCAGAGACCTCCGCCATTGTTACAAAATGACTCGTATTCAAAAAACATCAAGAGGGGGAGATGGTGGCTGTTTTATTAACACAACAGTGTATAAAGCAGCAGGCTGGCTTTGTCTCTTTTCTGAGTCTCCAGAGAACTTAAGAAGGAGGAGGAGAATAAGAGGGAGAGAGGAATCTTTACTGGTAAAACATCATTTAGACTGCCAAGAATAAAAAGGAAAAGGTAAAAGAAAAGGAGTTTAAAAAAGCTCAGACAATTCAGAGGAGGATACTAACGCAGGCAGAGATGGAGAAACATCGACTAAGTCTATACTACTACTGAAATGTTCTAAAATAGACTTCTTACTTACGATGGCTTTGCGATAAATGGCCTTTCAAGCTGTTTCACTGTCCCAAACATTTATACAACGACTCAAAAACACAAGGGGTGCAGGATTTGTTGCAGGGTATCTGGAACATTTAGAATATGTTCTTAGGAATCAGTCCACGCTGTAATAATCCAAATCTTTATCTCCTCTTAACATCAGGATGAAACAAACTATGTTTCAAACTACTAACTCAACCACGTTTTCACCACATAGTACAAACTCAGATGATTATATTCTTTTAATCAAACCTTTTCAAATCAGCTGGAGAAAAAAAAATGAAATGTAAGACATCTGTTATCACTTTGGTAAAATCCCAGCAAAAGTTTGCTCGTTTGAAGACGAGTGAGAACAATGAAAGAGTGGATCTGACTGTTTTTACACCATTATACGTCCAAAGCTCAAACTGCTGCACTGTGTTTTTTTTCCCATTAACTCTGGGATCTTATCCTCCCTTCCTCACCACACCTCACTACCAAACTAATGAGACTTCAGCACAAACACTCCCCCATGTTCTTCTCCATACCTCCTCCACAAAAACACTCCCTCTCTTTATCTGATGAGTGGTACCATCCAGTCCTCCCCTCGCTGTTTTCTACTGTTTGTCTCCAACAGTGCTCTGCACATTGGATGTCAGTGCTCACTTCCACCAACTGTGAAGCTCCTACCTGTGTTAAGTGGCGTTAAATGTATTTTTGTGCTCTCTGCACTGATGGAACAGATAATGGGAGATTTTAATTGTGCGATATGAGGGCTGGAAAATCAGCCGACTGAGCTGCAGCATGGACCGAATGTGGATGACAGCTGAAACTCAGTCTGTAGGGACTTGGTTTGGAAACTGGAGGGTCTCCGGTTCACGTCTTGGTATGGACCAAGTTTGGGCACTGGGCTGGTAGCTGGAGAAGTGCCAGTTCACTTCCTGGGCACCGCTAGAGTGCTCTTTAGCAAAGCACCAAACCCCTGCACAGGGTGCTCATCCATGTGCTAGCCCCCTCCCTCTGACATCTCTCCATCAATGCATTTCCATAGGATCCTATTCATGTGTATGTGTATGTGTATGTTCAACACCAGTGTGTTGAATTTAATAAAGTATATTTTCTTCTTTTTCTTCTTCATCTTATACTCAGCTTCGTCCAACAATCTGATAAAGAATCCATACCAAAGTGGGCTTAGAATTCTCCAAAGTTCAATTTTGAAAGGCAAAATTGGACAAAGAAATCAATAATGAAGAGCAGATAAATCTTGCAGTAGGCAATGAAGCATCTTGTCCCATGCCTGGGAATATAAAATCTTAAACTGACCTACTTCTTTTTTAATTTAAGGGATTTCAGTGAAAAATTGGTAAGAAATGAATACAGACTGCCCAAGTTTGAGTAAAACACAGCTGTATATGGCAGTACTGACTTCTAGAAAAATCTCTTCTTCTTCTTCTTCTTCTTCTTCTTCTTCTTCTTCTTCTTCTTCTTCTTCTTCTTCTTCTTCTTCTTCTTCTTCTTCTTCTTCATACAAGCTCCTGTTTGTTTGTATGTGTTTGTGCATGCTATCTATCCAGGACACCCTGATGTACCCAGGAGGATGTAGCCTTTTGTCTAATACAGACACACAAAGCAAGGTCATACACAAATACCTGAACACACTGTTATAGACACACAAACACCAACACCGTGCCCAGAGGCGGTACAACACAATGAGTGGGAGGAGAAAAGGACAACAAGAAGTGAAGAAGAGGTTTACCGCAGCAGTGTAAGAGGAAATAAATAAAAGTGAAGCACTTAATGTTCTCAGCAAATGCAATCTCTTTAAGTGAAAGCAAAGGTAAAAACTATAGTTACCTCCGAGTCCTTGAGACGATCAATAGACAGACAAAGAGTCAAAAATACAATGCTTCTCTGCATGAGAAAAGCTATAAACCGTGCATAATAAAGAGTAGGCCAATTAAAATTTCCCATTAATGTATTATATGAGCCATGATGAAAGGACTTGTAAAACCTTTCCTGATATTGTTGTTTTGTTTGGAGCAGAGAGGACAGTAAATTCAATAAGCGAGCCAGCTGTTCGGCCATTTTCTCCAGTTATGGCTGTTTTCTTTCAGCTGCACAGCCACAGTTAACGGTAAAAGGTCATTTTAGACACAATTACAGGCCTGTTGGACTAATGGGCGGCCATTCTGCTGCCACTTTCATGTCCAAACAGCTTATGTGAAGGTACGGTTCCATTTCAGGGTGAACTGTGTTAGAGACACTATGAAAAAAGGCAAGTGGGAAGAGTTGATGGGAGGACAAATCTAAAATTTGAATATTTAGGGAATATATTCATAGACTTAAAAGCTCCTGTGAGGAAGGATTGTGTAGATTTTGGTGCTTCCTAAGTAAAAAGTGGTACTTATTATTTCTTTGTTGATTTTGTCCTGTGTGTGTGTAAGTAGTGTTTGTACGACAGAGAACTATAGCCTCTATACATGGTCCACGCACTTAAACCACTAGGCCAACTGTGCCCCATTCTGCTTTATTTTAACAGTTAAAGACATAACTCACTATGATTTTTTTTGCATGTGTACAATGTACAGAAGGCAGTCTTGGCAGTGTGAAGTTGATCGTTTTGTCAAACAATGACCCTTGGCAGCAGCTTCAGACATCAAATAGAGAATTGTACATCTTTGATAGGCGGTGTCATTTGCTTTTGTGAGTCAGAGACAGGAATCAATTTTAATTTCCCTCTGTTTCATAACCACCTTGTCAAATGAGCTACAAGTAAGAGAGAAAACAATGCAAAAACTCACAAAGCATCTTATTCAAAGTATTGCACAATTTTCAAGTGTAATCCTATTGTGTCCAACAAGTTGTCATCCCCAATTTCAAATATTGATGTTTCAACATTCACATCCAATTCAATCACACCTTACACCCAACATCGCCTGTTTTAAGGTCCAATACTTTTCTCTCTAACACCATGTTAAACTTGAACAAGACTTATTGGTTAGGTCTGGGCACAAAATCCAATTCTTTGGGTTTAGAGATCCAATCATGTTGTAGGTTAATCTGTCAAACTCTAATGGATCAAGTTGTGAACAAGATCAAGGATTAATGGAAGCAGGAATGTAAGTGACACAAGAAGCTAAATTCTCAGGAGCAAACATTAGGATTGGTCCATTGGTACAAAATTTTCTGTAAATGTAGGTGACAGTATGCTCAATTTATGTGCCAATTTTCTTGGTTGTAACATTAACAATGACCTTACTGTTGCTAATGACAAGAACTAAACCTACCACAGTCTGAGATATGTCTTTAAGGGTCTACAGCTGTGGAGGGGTTTACATTGTAGTTTGATAAAGGCCAAGTGAGTCTCAAGGAGACACTTAAGGCATCCAGCAGGATCATCAAGTATCAGTTATCTAGGTACAAAGAGGAACAGTAGCTGTGGAGAGCCTCTAATATCTCTTTTTCAAAGTTTGAAGACTTTGAGTCGACTGGAGATTCCAGAAAGACAAATACAGGAGCAGACAAACCACATGTAGAGAAAAAGATAACATTTTAGACATTTAGGAGCTCAGAAACAAATCAGACCGACAGAAACAGCTGTCTGAGAGAGACAACTAATGAGAGTTCTGAAACTAAACAATGAGCCCAGGAAACACAGAGGACAAAAAATCTATTTAAATCTGCGTCTGACAGAAACTTTGAAACTGAGGACGAAGTTTAAATTGAGAAAATGTCTTGTTGAATTAAAAAGAAATCGAAGACCTTCATTATCATAATAGAACACTGAAAAAAATATGCAAGTAATATCTGTAACTTCTGTTCTCTGGGGACAGAAAATGATGGAAATTGACCAAGTCAGGCGTTTCACCAGTCTCAGGACAAAATTAAAATGTCAGTCAAAGGAATAATACACGACCTCTTCACCTGCTGCTCTACAGATGTCTTATTTGTGGACTGCTTCCTTTTTCAAACTCGCTTTTATGAATCACACTGAGAAGAGGAAGAGGAGGAGGAGGCTGGCCAAGCTGTGGGTAACTGTGTTATGTGTTGAGACTGTCAATGATTAAGTCTGGCTCATGTTGTTTTCCTCAGTGTTTGGACACTGCCCAGCTCTGTAATAATGTAGAGATGCCACAGGGCTTTTCTGATCTGAGTGTGGGAAGAGGCTTGACTGACTGACTGACTGTGCAGAAGTGTTTTCCTGGATGTCTCAGGGTCTGCAACTGGTTTCAGAATCTCAATAGAGAATCAAAATTTGAAATGATAAACTGATGGAATCCAGGCTTGAATGTATGTACATTTCAAAGAAAGAATACTTTCCTATTCTTACAACTTGTATGAGTCCTCTTCATGGCGTGTTGATGATTGATGTACATTGAAAAGGTTGGTTCAATTTACCAGTATTCACAGTGATGACATTACCAAAAGTCAACCGTCACTAATAGTAATTTTCCAGAGCTCCACGGTGAGATCTACTTTAGGCTGGTTGGCATTGTTGGTATTTTTGACATTATTGCTAATGAGCAACCTGGTACCCAAACTTTTTTCAGCAGGCCCCCCTTTGGTAGATGAAAACATTTCCTGACCCCTTTACCCATTACCATACACATCGACACTTAAACATACGACAATGGCCAATTACACTAAGAGATTATCAGACATGTCCTCTGCTCACAAAATCCAGTTTCTTTTTAATTATTTGGACGAACCAGTGATGTACTCATGAATAATATCTGTTTCCTCATTTGGCCCATTCCTGGGGACATCGGCCTCACCTTCCATCATGTTTTTATAATGTCATAAAAGTGTCAATTTTGTATGTAAAAAAAGATTATAAGTAATATTGTGTAGTGTCCTGCTAACTGTCTTGTGACAACCTTTTAATTTTAATCCTGTTTTTTGTTTTACGTAAGTACCTCCCTTAGAACTACGGATGAGATAGGCTACACTGACGATTCGACACAGAAGTATGAATCAGCCTTTAGTAACAAGTTGCTCACTATGGAGAATAATGTTTTCCATGAAACAGTGCTTTACAGACCGAAAAAAATAAAGAATTTAGTCCTTAAATCAAAATCTGGACATTAGTATCTGTGGGACTTATGCAAAAGACAAGGAACAGAAGAGATAAAATCTGGGATCAGAGGGAAGAGAATTGGGATCGGTTACTGTGAGATAATAAAGGCAGCAGAACAAAGAACACACACCTTCCCTTTAATAAAACTCATAAATCTGTAAACACAATATACAGTGCATTCATTCAATTTGCTGCAGAGGTATTCTTTGATCTAAGCTTGTAGCTCAATGTGTCCACAGTGTGAATGCTGCATGACTAAACCACTACAGAAAACTCATATTCTGTCAGAGCTGAAAGAAGGTCTTGTTTTGCCACAAACAAACAGACACAGACCAACAGTTCATACTCTGAAATGAATGACTCATACTTTATCCAATCTTTCTCGTAACCCTTCTCACACACACACACACACACACACACACACACACACACACACACACACACACACACACACACACACACACACACACACACACACACACACACACACACATATATTCTCTCTCAAGGGTGCACAGCTCAGAAGTGCATCCAGGAGCCCAGTTGGGCCTCTGAGCTTTGGAAATGACTCTGTCAGAAAGATGGATTCTGCCCGGCTGTTTGTGTGAGCATCTCTGAACTCAGAAGATTCAAGTAGATTTTGTTTGTTTGGACATGTCTTCAATGCTTCTGCTCATCTGAGCCTTGAGCACAGTTTTAAGATATAACGGCCCCAAAGTTTCCCCACAGGAGGAGGCTGGCAAGCAGAGAGGAAGGGGCAAACATAAGAAGCAGAGAACATTAGGTGGGTCTCATCGATCAGTTGCTGTCATCTCCCGAGTCCAGCCTGACAGATCCTGAAGACATCTTGAACTTTCTGTTTAACTTTGTAACAGGACGGGGCTGTCAATAATTGAATATGTGGCCTTTGCTGTGTGAGATGGCACCTCGAATCTCTGTATCTGTAGGTCAGAGATTTATATCTCACAAATATACCAGGTAGCTTCACATCAACATCTCTGTATCTTGAATTATCTTTAAACTGTTTGGTTTTTGGCTATTTTCCCTGTAGATGATAATCTGAATTACTGTAATAAGCTACAAAGTGCTTCGCTCATGATGGATTAAGATAGGACAACATTGAATCTTAGAATAGGGTGAGATATATAATTTTATTTAATCTAATTGTTAGGTCGTTGTACATAATCTTCATCTATACCTGCTCTTTTTGTGAAACGTCCTGAGGGGACACATATTGTGAACTGCACTATATACTGTAAATGGAGATTGATTGATTGATTGATTGATTGATTGATTGATTGATTGATTGATTGATTGATTGATTGATTGATTGATTGATTGATTGATTGATTGACTGACTGACTGACTGACTGACTGACTGACTGACTGACTGACTGACTGACTGACTGACTGACTGACTGACTGATTGATTGATTGGCGATAAGTCATACAAATAATATCTTGTTTTGAACAGATATTAATTATATTTATTGCTGTCTTAACAGCTTACATCATTTTTTGGTTTCCACCAGCATGTCCAAATTATAGTGCAACTTTCTTCTCTCACTCTTCATTTAATGGAAAAATATATTTGTTAATATATATTTTGCAAAAGTGGCTTGCTTGACAATGACACTTCAAACCATAGATAGATCCTGACTGAAGGCTGAGGATAAAATCCTCATTTGTTTTAGCATTAGCCTATTTTTTTCCCCAAAGTTCAGGTTAGAACTGACAATTTGTTTTGATCAGCATCACCCTTAAACAACAAATTTAATTGATGATGAGCCAAGTTATCGCCCAGCAATATATATATATATTTTTTTTAAAGTTTGATTTTAAGAGCACAATAGCAAGTCCTTTTTTTCTTTATCATCTTAGCTGACCTGCTGAACCTTAGAGGTATCACAACATAAAGAGCCTATACCACTCATAGGTCCATTAGCCTGTTAGCTTATGTCAATGTGGTATAACATTCACCTTTGAAGTTACATCAAAGTTTGAACTCACCCTTCTATATGCTCTCACGCATTTAAAAGCTCTGTGACGTGAATAAAAACCAAAGCAGGTGTTCATTCAGTCTGTTACGCTGGCAGAACAGATGAGAGCGGCAGTCTCATGACCTCTTCCTGTCATCAGACGGCGAATCCTCTGGTGGCCTAGACTCATTAAATCAATATAACAGTTTTAAATGGATACATGTCACATATCAGCTCTGTAGGGGACTCCTTAACAGACTGTGGCATTAGTGATAGCTACAGTACGTCCTTGGCTTCTTCTGAAGTAATTTGTTATCAATATGCAAAGAGTGCTCTCAGTTTTATCTCTCAACATGCACACCATGAATCTGAATTTTCCTTTGAAAAGTGACCCCATACACTATACTTTGTAGTTCCAGAGGACAAGAGAGATTAGTAAGGGTGGAAAGATTTGGCACATGAGTTAGCCTCATATCATTAAAGTGTAAATGAGAAGGCTTCCCTCAGCTACTGGAAATCCCCATGTGAGAAAACATAGTTTAAATGTCACCTTTTGATGCTACCTTTGAATTAATTAGCTCCATAAACCAAAGTAAAACACATTCACCTCTCGCTTTTCAAACGCAGGGAGCAAAATGCGTATCAAAGACCCTGGACTGTGGCCGGACGCCGTGTGTCGAAATCATTTGGGAGGATTTAGCTGAGCGCTTTACATCTCTTCAATGCATTCCTTTTCATCTTCTGCTGCTTTCTCACTGGAGCTTGAGCGGCTGGCTCTCTGTCACTGAGGCCGTCCACCACCTCATGTGCAATATAAGCTCTGGCAGGGTGGCCCGGCAGTAATCACATTTACTGGTTGGCATCACTGAGGACACTTTTGGGGATATTCCAGGAACATCATTCAATTTTGTAGCTGTAAATTTGATGTAGATGTAAGAAAAATCAGCACAGCACCCTGTTTCTGTGGATCAAAAACTCTGTTTCTGATGGTACGACAACAAAGCCTGCTCGTCCAAACATGAAGCAACACAAGAAGTGCTTCTCAGAAACACACACACACACCCACGCTCATACATATTTATCCAGACAGTCTCACACTGATTTATATTCTGTCCTAAAAACATTCAATGTGGACACAGAGAAACAAACAAGAGGACTCTTGACAACTTTTCAACCTTACTTAGTGTCCCATGCTGAACTGTATCTGTAAAAACATTGAAACTGTCAACACCAACAGCCTAAACAACGGAGTACTGCTGTCAGAGAAGGCAGCTCTGTGGCTGCTGTAGATGCACATGATGTAGCTGTCCTCAATCTATCTGAAAACTTCTACAGTATATCACCACTACTAGCAAACTCAAAAACTTTAGGGATAGAAAGAGGCAGTATAATTTTTTAAAGAGTACCTGACACCTTTGCAACAGCACATCCTCAGTAAGGATTTGCACGTTTAGCTGACTTAAAGATCAAACCTTGTCACCTTCGTCAGCACCCAAATTACTGATCACTCAAACTAGTTCATATTTTGATTATACTGGGCTTCATATTTTATGTTGAAGCTGCAGTACAGCCATCCACCACTGTTCAGGGCTGTAGCTCCAGTTAATAGCTACTGAAATCCTAATGCTCTACCACCCCGATGTAAACATGCACAGATGACATCTTATAGCATGGTGCAGTTTGTCAGAAAATGAACCTAGAAAATGGTGATAAAGTTGTATGTAGGCTGTGTCTGGTTAAACTGGCAAATAAATCAAATGACTGGAGCAATATGTAACCAGGACGGACATGTGGATGTTAGCCTGCAACCCTAATGGGGCTTGCTCTGCTAATGTTAGCCTCGCTCAGCGAACCAGTTCTATATCCAGCAGACTCTTTGATCCCAGGTTAAGCCATGTTGAATATATTGTGCTCTATACATCTTGACTATTTTCTGTGTGTTTTCTTACCTTTGGATTAGTCAATTATTTGGAATTTAAATTTCCACTGTAATGGTTGGAAAATAAGTCACTTTAAATATTCCTAATCATTTAACATGTCTCATGACAGTCTAAACCCATCTTAAGTCTTCTCTTAGCAGGTGAATAATCCAATACTTGGTGAAGTCTGCTTCACAGTAACAGGACAATTTTAATAACTGATGAATTGTTGAAAAAATTGATGGTGATTTTTCAAAAAAAAGATAAACATAAGTTGTTTCCAGCTTCCAAAATTTGATGATTTGCTGCTTTTTTATCATTTCATAAAGGTAGAGTATTTGAGTTTTGGACTGCTGTTTTGACAAAAAGGTTTGTGAAGACATAACTGCTTTACAATTCTCCAACATTTTACGGACTTAACGAACAATCCTCATAATAATCTGTACATTAAACAATCAACATTTGTAACAGCTCACACTTAATGCAGTATATCTGTGCACACATAGTAAGTCAGTTTCTGGTGGAGCTCAGCTTGCTTCACAGCACAGTCACAGTCAGGGCAAAACTTGGCTGTCCTGTAAAGTACCACAATATTTATTCAAGCTCATCACAGGTTATTATGGATTTTTTGACAGGGCTACGTCAAACCTTTGATTGGATAGCAAAACATAACTGTAAGATGTCCTGTCAGACTTTCTAGTCGACTTAATTTTCAACCAGCAACTTGCAGCTCCCCTCAAACTGAACTCAAATGGGAGCTAATCTGGGTAAATGTCAGTCAACTTTGGGTTAAAACTGGACTCAACTCATTCCCTTTTAAAGTAAATCATATATACTGTATATCTATAGAGATTAGTCATGCAGAATCAGCACATTGTCTCCTATCTGATTTATTAACGTTGCAAACTCAAGGATTCCTCATTCAGAGGTGACAAACACTCAGAAATGAAAAGAGCTGATGATGACTGTTATTCATAAAGGTCAGTTTTTGTACCAACAGGCCTCACTATTGTTTATGAGACACAATCTGAGTTGAGTACTTTGGTCATAATGTTGGATCTTTGTCTTTGTCAAAGAGTACTTTACAGTTGCACGGCAACGAGAAGGATGCTTTGCTCCTGCATGTTTTAGTTACTTTACTCTGTAACTGTCAGTGATGATCCCAGCTGCTCTTTGCCTGAAAAGAAGAACCATGTGTCCCTTTGATTGAGCTTTGTTTGAATGTTCTGTCACTTACTAGTGTAATGTGTGAGTAGAAAGGACTCTGCCAGTGGTGCACTGTTTAAGCAATCTGCCGTACAGGAACACAGTGATTTCACCTTTAAACGCAGCAGTCTTCAGCGTATACGTATATAAGACAGTCCAAGGAACATTTGCTTGATCAACATGTACAGAAGTGTTCTATTGAACTTCACACGTCTCTACCATAATAGCTCTTGAATCATAGAAACTAATGAAATATTTCTCAGTTGAACATTTTAACCTCAATCACACTGAAGCTTTCATGTGTTTTTAAGCATCCAATGAGCTTTGATGGACTTCTTCTTATAACTTCTGCTGAAAAATAGAGGTATAGTTCTCTTCAAGAGACAGAGAAAGAGGGGACATGGAGAAAAAGCTGGAATAAAAAGAATGTGAATCAAAGATATGTTCATTCAAGATTTTAAATATAATTCCCACTCTTATAAAAAAAAAAGACTACCACAAAGAAGCAAATATTACGGTCTGTCATTGAAAACGTCCTGGAAAATGACTTGTTCTGAGGTGTTCTGTATTGCCATGATTTGAAAAAAAAAAAAGAAAAAGATATGAGATTCAGTTATACATCAGAGAAAATGTCCTAGAGACTCCTCACCATCTGTCTCTTCTTATTTTATCTACACATCTTTAGACACACAGCGTGGTCACGAGTCATCAGGTACTCTGGCTCACACTCAGATAGATGAAATGGATGTTTAAACCAGGTCCCCACATTTATTTTTTCTCCCATTAAGCAGAATGAATATTGCAGTGAGTCATTCATGCAGTCAGGTGAAACATGGAATGAAACTTGCTTTATTTCTAAAATAACTTTGCCAAATAATCAATGGTGTGAAATGTCTCATTACTTGGATATAAACTGATCCTGCCAGTAAACCAGTCTAGTGTGGTAACTTGGCAGATCACCCTTGAGACAACTACATGACTGATGCACAGAGGGCCTTAAGGCCAAAATACAAAAACTTTTCACAAAACACAAAGTCTTTTCAGAGACTCCAACCTCTCAAATCTCTGTTCGAAATCTAGTGAGTGCAAAAGGACAGAACATAGGACTCCATCAAAGTTGACGTGATAATAATCATGCCAGTGATACAAGTTGTCTGACATGCAAAAACCAAGGTGAGCTAAAAGAAACGTGAATGGATGCCATTAAAACATGGAACTTGGATAGAAGATACTATTTGGTGGGAAAACACCCCAAAACGTTTACCTGTTAGTATTGCTAGTTATGTTAGATTGGGGTAATTAGCTTTTGAGCTTCCCAGAGGAAGACACTTGAAACACTGACAGGTCTCGTCCAAAAAGTAATCAGGGAAGATAAATCTATACTCAACTTATATTCAAATGAAACAGTAACATTTGAAGGGAACACACCTTTAAAACAAAAACCTGGACAGTAGTATTTAAACTGAACAACCTTCAAAGCTATAAGTACATTATCAGAGAGCAATATATGGTGGAATGGGCCATTTAAATCACACAATTTTGGATCAAACTAGTATTTAGGTAAAATAAACCTCAAAGAGGAGTTATGTTCTTTCAGGCTTAAACTGTTCATCTGATGCATCTGTAATAGCTCCACATGACTGACAGCTTAAAAATCTTCATTTATCTCAGGCTGTTTGCTTACAGCAGCAGAACAGAATGAAGTCTTTGTGAGGACTTAACCTTAAAAAAATATAAATTGTTCAACTAAAGGCAGCATTTATGGAGGAGTACTGCCCTGATTGTCCTGGAAATGCAGTCCTGAATCTGCAGCATCCATAGGTAAACACACTGAAGGTGGACTTGGGTTCAGCCTAATCACAAATAATGAATAGTTGTCTCACTTTTCATAAACAGGAGTGTTGTTGTGATTGGGAAAAGTCTTGTGTTTTGACCTTCATGGGCACTGTTCTTCTAAATGGGAAACATGCTCAATTAACTGTGCCACAAAGCCATCCAATTACAATGTCCTGCGATGGAACAGCACTTTTGAAAGTCCTAATGTCCTCCAAACACGAGTTTGCTTTATGTCAAGGGAACAAAGCAACCTGGACTCGCTGTTTCAGGCAGCAGCAGAGTAAACCTTAATAACCCTGTCTCCTACCAACCTTTTTTCAGTGAATATTTTACCCGATTTTCAACGTTTCGAGTTGCTAAAGAAAGAAAAAAAAGACATGCTTTATCAATACCTGAGTGGGAAATGTTTTTTTTCACTCTGTTTTGAGCATTCTACACATACTGGCCAGAAATACATGCACAAACAAGGTTAATTCATCTTGAATATATAGGGCAAATTGATTATATCTCTGTGTGCCTTCCCCAAACTTTGTGGTACTACCTACTTCGTACAGGAATAAACAGGAGCTCACTGTTTATTCCTGTTCCTAGTCAGTGAGGGGTCTGATTATCTGTCACTTGATTTTAGCTATCGGCTGTACTGGGAAGTAAGCGCTGCCCCCTTTAGCAAAAGACTGGTATGGTGTTTGAAGGGAACCCACCCCATCTTTTGAAAATTTGCATCTTGAGCAATCACATACACGCAATTTTTCCGTGCGAATGGATCAGGTTATTCACGCGAATTAAGCAAGTAAACACGAAACATTCTAGCGTTCGTATTCGCAGTTGGGGGTTTGGTATCTGGCCCAAGGACCTTGTGAGATCAGAACACTGCTATAACAGGCCGAGTCAAATGGTTTGATGCTGTGAAGTACAGTCAACACTGGTCAAATCCATTACAACAGCAGCAGGGGACTCATTAGAGGTGGGGAAGTTTAAGACAGAGATGGAAACTCAAAAGACAGACAAAGTGTGTGTATGTCTGTGTGTTTTGTTTGTTTGTGTGTCTATTACATCCCACCTGCCACAGAGATTCAGCCTCAGGGCAAAAACAGCCGACCAGCTCAGTCTGCAGTGTCTCTGAATCCCGTGGATCAACACATACACCCACCCACAATCACACACGCACATCAAACTGGCAGCCTGAACTCTTTTTTTTAGTCATGCTCACAAAGTACTAAGGAACACAAAAATACACACAAACAGACAGCCATCAAATGTAGAATAAAACACACACACACTCTGTCACTGCCACCCACCTAGTCTGAGCTGGAGCAGCTGGGCTCAGAAAAAAGACCTTGTAGATGTTAAGCAGCACCAAGGCCACGTCCAGAGAACTAAATCACTTCACACTACATTATGTTCAATCATCACAAGCTGCTTCACTCAGAAGTGTGTCTGAAAGTTATTTTTCTTCCACACAAGTGCGGGATAAGCTAGAAATATTATTCACTTGACAAGTGCTGAGCTTGTTATTCTTTCTGGTCTCAAGTGTTGACTTCAAACAATGCCGGCACAGAACAGAGCCACAAACTGAGACCTTAGATGGTCTCACATGATGAGATACACTGCAGCTTTGTTATTTTTGCTTTGGATATAAAAGATAAATTGGAGAACAGTAAGTCAGGTGATCTCTCAAGGATGTTTGCTGAATGCAAACTGAAGGTAATGTAGAAGCTGCAGTTCCTCAGGCGTCCACTTGGATGGCTGATCACATTAAAGCTCAGAGTTATGCACAATTAGGCATCTGTGTGATTGATTTGACTGATAGGGCACATTGTTGCTTTTTGAAGGTGATGGGCCCATCGCCTAAACTCCAACTCTTAACCGGTTTTAGGTTAGCTGGGATCAGTGTTTCCAATATGGTGACGCCATCCTTTGGCTTCATACACCTCTTAAGAAACCAGAGAGTGATGTCACTAAGACTACATCCAGGTGGCTTACGTCTACGGTGGAAACAAAATGTGGGAAAAAAGAAAAGAAAAGAAAAGGGTAGCTTCACATTGATGCGAACATAATCTGTCACAGGTCGAGTAAATCACAGAGTCCCAATGGTTTCTTTATTTACAATAAAACACAAGCCAGCCTCGGTGGAACCCTCACTGAACTGCGCTTCTCCCCCTGAAGTTTCATAACTCACTTTGTCCCATAATGAACAGATGGCACAAGGCAACAGATGGTAATCATTGTTGCAGCTGACACAAGGAGCGAGAATGCAACTTTGCTTATTACAAAAAGACACGTTATATCAACCTGTGGGGGTGCAGCCTCCAGCCAAAAAGTACATGTGAATTATACGCCTGAGGCCATTCAATTCAAAGTCAGAGCAAAGATTGAAAAAGTGCATTTATAGTTGTGTGAGTTTACATTTTTCAACTTAAACAAGAGGCTGACATAACAGACTTATCAGCATTCAGAGTCCACTTATGTCCTTAGACTGCAGCAGAAATAGTCAATCCAAAATCTATAGAAAGACTATAAACAACTGTAAAAGTTATTTGTACGTCTAATCTTGAAATGTCTGAAATGTGAACAACTGTAACAAATCTGAGTCATCCTGTGTTTTTTTGGTGTTATCTAATTTTTTTAATGTTTTTAAATCACAGAAAAAATAAAGAGGAATGTAAGAGAGGTTGTACATTAGATGAAACAGAACTCTTGTAGTTGCTGTCTATTTGAGAAATCGTACCAAGCATGGCTAAGCCTTAACTAGTTAAAGGGTCAGTGAACCTGGCACTGGTCAGCTTACAGTGTTTGGATGTGCAAATAAAGTTAATTCAGATGCAGTTGGAGAGGTGGGGGCTCCTTCATATGACATGTATACTTTGGGACAAATCAAACTCACACTGCCAAAAATACTGAAAAGAGAAAATAAAGTCCCTTATGATAAAATATTGTTCTCAGAATGTATATTCAAAAAATCTAATATTTTTTACTGTAACTACTGTATATTGGTATTATGTTTTAAAGACGCGGTAAAGATCAGGATACAGTTGTTAAAGCATATTCCATATGATACATCTTTCCCAATCTGCAACCTTAATGTTGAAAAATCAAGCAATAATAACTGCAGCTTCCCCAAAAGCCAAAAAGCTCTATTAAAACACATATTATAATACAAACTTTAACTTTTATAGTTCAGTTAAATGTGTTCACAGTGTGGTTCTACAACACTTTTTTCTCTGTATCTTATCATTTTTTGTATCAGTATTTTTTGTGACCCATTTTGATTTAAATTAAAGTTACAAGTTATGCATGAGTAGGCCTAGGTCATGTTGTTTTGACTGACAGGTGGGCGCTTTGCATGTAAAACTGCATTAATGCGGTTTTGCAGCTTTTTTTTTATCAAAGAAACATTAGAATGGAGTCTGAATGCATGTTTGAGAGCATATTCATATCTGTCTTGAATTGTGACATCTCCAGACTTTAACTGCAGTAATTGCCGTCATCCTCGGAGAAGCAGCCCACCCTCCCTGACTCCAACCTAAAGGTTTGTGTTAGAAGTGTTTGGCTCTGCCCCCTTATTCTCACTTCAAAAGCCTGCAGTAAGAAGTTCACACCCAACCAATTAAAGTCAATCTGATGTTTGTGTGTCCTGGAAACACCCTGATTATGTGATACAGACAACAGGCTCTGATATGGAGATTACACACACATTCTCGCTTTGATAGTTCACAGCACTAATGCCATGCAGATTATATAAACACACAGTAAACACACACACATACACACATACATGTGAGCATCCATACAGATTCTCACAACCCCATTCAGTCCTCAACAATATCTGTCTCTGCAGCTTCCCGTTCCTCTGAGCTCGGAGGTAATGGACTGTCCACTCAAATAGGACAGTTTGTTCACATCCCTAAAGGAGAAAATCTCATAGAAGGGAAAGAAAATGGAAAAAGAGCATTTCACTTAAGAAGAAAGAAGCTGTTCTCAGAAAGAGACTCTGTCACGTTCAAAGGGTCATTTCCCTTGAATTACAAACACAGCGGTCATGAAGTTTTGTTTTTATGTGTCCAGGTTATCTTCTTCTGGAGCTTCACACACAAGTCCAATAAAATGGAAGGAAAGGGAATTTTCATTTATTCTCCTTAAAGCTGTTTAAACATTACTGACTATACAACATAACAAGCAGTCTATTTGCAGAGACAGTGTGAACTTTTTCAAGGGTACTGTTTTCAGAGAAGAGTTCCAGTGAAAACACAGAGAGGTCTAAGCAATATTTAGAAACACCTGAATAACTGAAATGCAACAGAGATAAACAGAGAAGACTGTTTGTCATCTGCAGCTTGGGCCTAAGCTAGACAAAACCTCAGAGATAAATGAAAATGCAAAAAAAACTCACACACTCCCTGGGTTTCCAAAGATTCTCTTCATTTACGCCATAGATCATTATCATCTCTCTTGATTTTTTTTATGTTAAAGCATGATTCATGATGGGGATGCCAATTCAAGGTCAAACTCCAGATTTTTGGATTTAATCCAGAAAAATCTCATCCCTGATAGAACAACTCACAATAAAAAAAAAATGTGCATGACAAGCTTTACAAACTTGTAAAATCTATCAACCTTATTAATCCCAAAGGGGAAATTCAGTTTTTACACTCTGTTTTTCAGCATGCAACACACACAAAGGCCAGGAATACATACAGTATACACAAACAGGGTCCCATGGACATACTCTAAGGGACACTGGACTAATGTCAAAGTGAGGAGGCTGCACATAGATTGGTAGTTGGGCCTGGAGCAAAGGCACATCAGCAGTACCAAGGAAGTAAACTAGCAACTCTCCAGCCACCAGCCCAATTTCCAGACTTTAGTCAGTACTGTCCCGACAGAACAAGCTACTGCCGCCCTTTCAAGCAACTTTATGAAACAAACTAAGACCAGGACAGACCCTGACCTTGTCCAGTGAGCAGGCTGCTGCCGACTGATGGTGAAGTGCATGAATCTATCAGCACAACACACACACACACACACACACACACACACACACACACACACACACACACACACACACACACACACACACACACACACACACACACACACACACACACATCATGGAGCGGTAAGAGATCCTCCACCCAAGCTAAACCACCCCCATAGCCACAGAAGATAATAAAGGGTAGTGTCACAGTGTTTTGATCGAAACCATTTGGAGTAAATGAGGTGCATCAATCTGAGCTGCAGACATGTGTGAAACATCTCAAGGTGATTCCAACAGAACTGAGCCATCACCGAAGAAAATCAGGCGACTGTTACAGAAATATAATATTCTTTGATTTAAAACAGCACGAGCTTGTTAACAGATATGCTAGTTTGACTAATTATGGGTTTAACTAGTTGATGAAGCTTGCTGAGAAGAGAATAGATGCAAAAATATGATATTTTTCTGATTATTTTTAAGCACTATACATTTTATTGTTAAAGGAAGGGAAGGAGGAAGTTGCAAAACGTTTAAAACTATTGATATTGAAAAAGTTTTGTCATAATTGTGAAAGTTTTGATTAAAGGTTTTCACTCTGATTTTAGATTTTTTATGGCTTAACTTTTTTAAGACATGTATTAGTTAGTGTAATGTTCCAAAAGGCCTTCATTTGAATTTCTGCTAATTGCATTTTCTCAAAATGCAATATTCAAAAGATTAATTCAGCCGCGTTCACAAACCAATTTCTGTTTTTACTGTCTCATTCCTATATTTCATGTTATCAGTGGTCCTCTTCTCCCCCCATATTGGTGTTTATGCATCAACACTTCCTATTAACTCCTTTAATTTCTGAAATCTTTGAGCGACTGTGTTCTCCAGTCAGTAAAACTTATCACCAAATGAGCAACAATATCCTTTTTTCTCCCAAGTATCAAGGCCTGCAGTGACAGAGACAAAAGATTCTCATTTCCTGAGCCGACACTGTTTATTTAATCAAGTTGGGATTTAAAATGTGTTTGGAAAAAACCCAATGAGCCGTGAGGACTGTGAGGAGCAGTTTCAATACCATTTCATAACAAAATAGATTAGCTTTTCAAGTCTGATTCGACAAATGAAACGTTCTGTTCAGAAACAAACCTTCTTAGCAGCTTACCTGTAAATGGGGTCCTGCATCACCATCATCTTGCTCTCATCCCACGTCCACTCCTTCTTCTGCAGAAAAACAAAAGAGTTTGTTAGCACCAAAGTGAAGCTTTTAGAAATATAAAGCTGAAGATTGAAGGATAGAAAGGTACTTCTGTGTATTTTGAAGTCATATTTTGGAGTATTTATAAAAGCCTTACATGCCCGGACTCTTTACAATCTAAGCTAAAAGGTTATGCGAGTCAGTTTACCTAAATACAGAATGACAATGTTCATATTCTGTCATGTGTACAATACAATTCCAACAATATGACAATGTTTCATCAAATTTAGCTAAGTTCACAGAAAATACACCTCAAAAAGTAGTGATCAAGGGTGTTTCAAAGTGACTCATTTAAATTTTTCATTCATTTTTTTCGTCATTTAAACTAAAATTTAAATTCCAACTAAGCAAAAAGTCTAGAGGCCAGAAAGACTCTGAAAAATGTCTAATTTGAGCACAATGCATTTAAAATGTCTAAACACAGGATCCCAGAGTCTGCTAGTAAACAATGTGAGTTGGTTTGCTTAGTGTGTCTAAGATTAGCAGAGCTACCACCACCAGCCTTCAGTCCGGTTTGAAGAGACAATTAACCAGAGGTGCAGCACAATCTAGTGGCAGGGGGCTGGGATACAACTTGGACACAGCATTTGCGTGTTATTTCAGGCATACAATAACAAAAATATTAAGAATTTGTCTTACCAACTTGTTATTCTGGTGCTGCTTTGCAAAGATAAAGGCAAAAAAACACATCAGGAAGAGGAATATTAACAAACTATCTCTACTTTTTAAAATCAGACCATTTTAGCTATATTTGTTTTACTTGTAACACAGACTCTTCTTTTATATCCTGAAACTCAGCATGACCTAAAATAAAACGGGTTATGTAAATTATAATCTTACGTTGTATTTTTTATTTGACTGAATTTCTATAAAACAAACAAGAAATAATCTTCCTGTACCTGTAAGTATCGGAAGATAATCATGCCATCAAAGGGCACCAATGGGATTGCTAGGCCAGCTGTCCTTTAAGCATGGGCCCCATGTACTGAGGCAACATTCCTCATCATAATGGTCACTGGTTTGACTCCTAGCTACAACTCCTTTCTGTATGTCTTGCCCGGCTCTCCATTCCTCACATTTCTCTTCTCTCTTTAGCCGTCCTAAATGACTGAAAAAATACTTTAAAAAAAGAGCCCCAAGTCGTTGCAATAGACAGAAATCTTAGCCAACTACTTTGAATAATGAACTGATAAAGTTGTAGATTAATTTAAACAAGAATCACAAACGGTAAATTTGACAGTTAGATTTCAGGATAGAAATTGTCACAAAGAAAAAGAAAGAAGTGGAAAGTAAATGGATGTATCTCTGTCGCTTGAATGATTATAAAGAGTGAACTGCATCACTTTACATAATAATAGAACATCTCCATCTTTGAGACATTTCGTCACATTTTCCCTTTTTTTGTATATTCGTTGATTAAAACCTCCTCAGAGTTTAATGTCACAAAATGTCAACACACGAGCCCGCAGAAATGATTCCTATTGATTTCTTTGTCCGTAGAGCTTCGTTGACTCAATCATTCAATCAGCGCTACCTCCGCTCCTTCATCGCCTCAGAGATGTAAATAAATCACTGACCGTCACACTTGACATTTCAGTTTTCCACCCAGGGAGCCAAACAAGACAAGAACGCAGGTGGAGGCAAAAGACACTTAATCGACCAGCCTTTCATTCCAGCCGGCCAATTAATTCGACATCGAGCCTTCCATGATGGACCAAATATTTACCCCCATCAGCCAATAAAAATGAGACGGTGTTCATTCGAATCACCTTCATCTCATTTTAACTCTGTTTGTTTCCAGATGAGACAATTAGAGGTTATAACTGCTTTACAGTTTTGGAAGTTTAAAAACATACATGGCTTTAAAAGAAAGACATTGGTTTATTTTCTTGTTCAGTGAAATGTGATCTTAACGGAGTCCAAAGAAGAGCTGATGTGATTCAACAATCATAAATAATCAAGCAGGAGGAATCAATGTTCCCTTCACTTTCTACATGGTATAGTACAGTGAACTCCCATTTCAGTTCTTTGACTCAGTGATAACATCAATGCATCAAGACATAAAAAGGAGGTAACTTTTCCTGAAGTAGTAGCAACAAACTAAAGTAGAGAGTTTTCTCAACCCGAAGACTTCTTGCATTTCAACAAACTTTAGACCTCTTCACAAGTTCAACATTCGTGCACACAACTGACCACCAGAATTCTTCTTCATGTAGTTGAATACTTGTTGGCTGGTAATTAGGTTTCATTCAGAAACTTTTTGAAATAATGGAGGTCTGTTTGTGCATCGGTGATTTGATTTAAATGTGGCTCGATGAAAGGCACAACATCATGGCACACGAGACCCGACAGAAGTATCAGTAGGTTCAAACTTGAATGATTTTGAGGTTTTGAAAAAGGCATAACCGGGTCCTCCTGGTCCCTAGTTTGCTAATTGTCTTTTGTTCCTCCAACACCTTCTCCTTTCTTATTTTCTCGAGTGAAACCAAAATGCTTCCACATGTCATATTTAAAAGCAGCTTGAGTATCCACAATTTCAAAATCGTCTCTCTGTTTTCCCTAACCACTTACGCCACTGCCTGCTATTTTATGCTGGACCACTCTGTCGCTTGGATGACAATCTCTTGGTTTGGCATGTTTGTTTCCCTAGAAACAATTACATATGGAGAGTTTTAGAGAGGAAGAAGTAATCACTGTAAATGAGTCCATATCAGTTAAGTCTTCTCAGCTTTCGCAAATAAAAAGCCTGTTGTTTGCCAACTTGTTATCTCTGGGAAATAATTTAGTTCTCCACAATAAATATATCACTCCACCTTCAGAAGTAATACAGGTGGTTGAGAGCAAGCCAGAAGCAGAGGCTGGAGGAGGAAACGGGGGCAGAGGAGAGAGTGGCATGTCAGGGCCGAGCGATGAAAGGGCTTTGAAAATAATTTGACAATCATTATGCAACTCTGTTATTACAGTTTTTTTTCAGTTGCGATATTGAATGTTTAAGTGCCCCATACAGCTTTGAGTCTGAGTTTTCAGATCCTGGGGATTTTTCTACTAACACTAATAACTGGAAGATGTGTTTAATTTATTGGAAAATGTGCCTTTACTACAGTTGTCCTCTCCACTTAACTCCTTGATTTGATAATATCAACAGAAATTGGAATTGCATGGAAGCACTTAGAGGTCCTCTGAATTAATCATGAAATAAATGTGTGTACTTTTAGCTTTTATCATATTTTCAAATATGAGATCTGACAGGGGGCAAACCTTTCATCTGGATGAAATTACAAAATGTGTCTCATGATATAGCTGAATACAAGTTTCAAGACATGGACGCAGATTTGGCCTTGTGTTTAAATTGAGCAACCCAAATAGCAGGTGGCCCAAGTTTTATTCCAGCCTGCGGTCCCCTTCGTGCATGTCATTCCCAGACTTTCTCCCCCAGTTTCCTGAACAATCCACAGTCTCCAAATAAAGGCGTGTAAGCCCCTAAAATATCACTTTAAATGAATAAATGTATCAAAACATGTTGAAATGCATCAGAATGAGGGAAATGTCATCAAATCTGTTAAAAAAAAGTTGGGGTCCTCCCCCAAATTTGAGAGGCACCCTACTGCAGGCAAGATGGCGCCGCCACAACATCCACACCGGAAGTCCATACCGGAAGTCCATACCGGAAGTCCATACCGGAAGTCCATACCGGAAGTCCATACCGGAAGTCCATACCGGAAGTGATTCTTTAACCCCCTCTCTACCCAATGCCGGATGCTTCGAACTGGAAGTTTCTTCTTCGTGTAGCGTATTGATTGCATTAGTCTGTCGCTGCTAAATCAATTAGCAGAAAGCTAGCGATAAAACAGCCTTCTCGAGACACGACACTCCAATAATTAAAGTGAACACACATGCACACTGCTCCTTCCATTGTGTGTGTGTGTGCTTGCGTATTGAAATGTATATTTATTCCTTTCTTCCAGATGCATCCGTCGATTATTGAAGGAGACCAGGGGTTGGAGTACACAAGTGTGTCACCATCCCACTTTGGCTGTCCCCTCTGCCCCAGCTTCACCACACGGAGTGCAGGAGTCATCAAAAGGCACCTGGAAGCTCATGTGACAAATGCAGTGCATTTCATGGGTACCACCAGGCCATCAACTAGTCAATAATACTGATACGATTAAAATGTAAGTGCAAAAAAGTTCATAGAATTACGCGTAAACCTACGTGTTTTTGAAGGCTTTTATTTTGCGTTCACGTTCCTGTTTTTCAAGGCTTTTATTTTTTTGAAGGCTTTTATTTTTGTAACTTCCGGTATGGACTTCCGGTGTGGATGTTATTGCAACGTTTTTAGCTTTGTAACTTCCGGTATGGACTTCCGGTGTGGATGTTGTGGCGGCGCCATCTTGCCTGCAGTAGGGTACTCTTGCCAAATTTTGCAATAAATTGCATAATCATATTGACAGATGGAAAATCTGGCTACTCAGGCAGTCACACACTACATATTAACTATGCTTCTCCTCAGAGGAACATTAAGAGAACTCAATTAAGCCTTCATTTAATGGAGATCTATAATGTACATCTGCCTGTAAGAACAAGTCAAGGTCAGTGCATCTAGCATTGTTACACACAGGCTAGAAAAATCAAAGTCATGAAAACTTCATATTTTAGTTTAATGGTAAAGTTTTTCAACATTTACTGAGTCTCACAATTTGTGTGTTCAGTGCAGCAAAGATTTAAACAATGATCATTCTTCAACACAATCATCTAGATCATACATTCAAAAAAGATACAAATTGAAATGCTGGATTCATTTCAATTCTATTATATTCTTTCTTTAAACATGTAGCTTAATGAGCAGCTTCACAGGGTCGATTTATAGAAATGTGTTTGCAACTCAAACCAATTATCAATATTAGAAGCTCAAAAAGTCATCAGACGCTTTTTGATTTCTGATCTATAGATAATTATATTCTTATTAACATGTCTGCTTCAAATTCTAAAAAGCAAACACGTTGAATTCCTTTCATTTCCTATTCTGTAGCTCCTAAGGAGCAGCTTTGGACATTGTTTCTAGAGGAATCTGTCTGAGTGTCAACCCCAAAATCATTATAAAAGACTGGAAGTCATTAAGAGTCCATTCAGTCTTCACTGTTCTGGGAAATGAGAAAATCTTTTTAAAGGCATGGTTTGTCAACAGTCTAATGGTCTATAAGACGATCGAGCAGCAGTTTTAACATCTCTGACAGTCTGTATGTCACATTAAATATTTAGCAGACTTCACAGGACTCTGTGTGGCCTAACAGCCTGGGACAGTGAGAATCAGAGAGGGTTTCCAGCCTGGATTAAAGAATAAAGATTGAAAACTGAACGCTGCTGAAGAGGGGGGACGGCACCACAAAGTGAGCCTCTCTTTGTTTCCAGTCACTGGTTTTCCGCCTGTCAGCCTCTCTGTGATTCTCAGGGAGTGGAGTCGACTTCGGTCTGTCTCTGTGGATTACAGCTGTCAGCCTCACCACACCTGAAACACAGACGCACTTGTCTCCTGTCTACTCTCACTTTGAATTTCTTCAGGTTTTCCCCTCTTCTGACTTCCCCCTCCCTTTTCATCTCATCTCTATTCTCTTTAACATCCGCTCCTGTTGACTTCTACATCTTCCCCAGCACTTTCGATTCCTCTCAGGCCCTGTGTCCACCTCTGTCCGCCTCTGTAATGTCTCCATTCTCACCTCTGTCAGATATCTAATTAAGACGTGGATCGATCTCCACCTTTCTCCACAGACAGAACACAGGAAATGGGTTCTGGGTCTTTAAAGAGACCATTGACTGTATCTAAAGAGAAATTACATGTTTACACCTCCTCCTGTTGCAGAAAAGTGAAGCCAAAATACCCCTGTGTTGGGCGCAGAGTCTGTATAGTAAGGATCCGCTGGTGGAGCTGCGGCTTTAATGTGCACGCCACTTCAACAAAGCAAAACACACATTTTACTTGATTATGAAAAGGCAAAGATCCCTCAGGTCAGTCTAGATCTGCTTTTTGAGTTGGTCTGAAGTGGACATATACTGGACGTTAAGGGTTATGGAGGTACAGTGACTTGTGTTATCTGTTGTGTTTTCTCTTACAGTTTCTCGTCTATGAATTCAGCAGTGCAGGAGCTGCACTCTTTAACCCATTTGTACACCTGTTCATACTCTGATGACAGAGGCTGTATTATTTGATCCTTTTCGTACACATCGATACACCATTGGCCATGCTTCTCAGTAGCCATCTGGGCTCCAGTGTTTTGCCCCAGGTCACTTCAACATGTGAACTGCAAACTGCTAACCTTTCAATCGTGAGATGATTGCTCCACCACTGAGCCTTTAAAACAAATTTGCATTGAAGCATATACCAGCAGGATAAGAAGTAACTACGGTAACGTAAATCATGTCAGAGACATTTTGTTTGGCGTGGGTGTTGATTTTAGAGTTTGACCCATGTCCAATCTGTTAACATGTAGGGGGTGTGCTTTGTGACCTCCACTGCAGACAGTCAGTAAGGGGATCTATAAAGTGTTATGGCCTCACTTTTCAGGAGCTGTCATGACGTCCATCTCCACACAGCCTATTACCAGCTGATGTTTTAGCACTACAGCAAATACCTCCAATCACATGCTCTTATACATGTTCAGATTAACACCGCTTGTTTCTCAGTTCTCTAATAATCCAGACTTGATTGGTTTTAGTCAAACATTTATTTTGGAAGATTACTCTAGTTCACTTTCACATTTGGCAACCTCATTTCCACATTCCAGGACATCTGCCTCTCCATAAGTCTTTGTTGATGTTGGAAGAGGTTCATTGCAAGTGTCACTGGGCAGCATCCATTTTTACTCACTTAAGTTCGTTACCCAATCTGCTAACTTTATACTTTGCACAAATCTGCTGTTTGTTATCCTTTTCTTTCTCTTTCTTTTGATCAATATTTAAAGAATTTAGCTTAAATACAAAGAAATAATGTTTTCAGAAACTCATTAATTTGGGATACAAAAAAATATCGGCTTTTGTTTGGTGGAGTCCAAATATCAAAGGTCACTTACTTTTTTCTTTTTCCGCAAGTTGACTTTGACGCCGTCCACGGACACCACGATGTTGACTTTTTTCTTCTTGATGTTTTTCACTTTGAACTCATACTGCAGAGAGAAAACAAAGAGAGAGAAAACATATTTCAAATTTTGTTTTCAATGTAAAACAGAAACACTGGGTTCAGCTTGTTGAACGTAGCATTAGCCTCAGTCTAAACCTCTAGTTAAAGGCATGACTTTTCCATGTTCAAAGACATTTTCATACCAACAACTGAACAGACAGAGACTATCTTTGTCGGTTCTTTCCTCCAAAAATAAACTGTGACTGAGTCAGCATCACAGTTATTGGAAAACATAAAAGGAACGATGACCTTAAAAGATTGCCAATGGATAAAAAAATTAACAATCTGAAAAAAGAACTGCTGCTGAAAAGTAAAAGAACAAGCTGCCCTGAGTGCTGCCTGTTTCAGTGACACCTAGTATCAACTTGTATCCCTGTAGTAAGTGCCAATGCAGTTTAAGCCTTCCACAGTTAAACACATGTTGCAGTGCCAATAGAAAAATAAAAGCATACGTTTTAAATGTAACAGCAACCTCACAGTTATCTCAAATGTCTGAGTTTGGTTCTTTCTGAGGCAGAGGATTCTGAAGAAGTGGTAACTGAAGATGTATGAAATTACCACTTTCTAAACACTGGGCCCTCACAGGAGGTATTAAAAATCTTTTTATTAAACACAGAAAACAGCCAATAAACTTTTGTTGCCGTTGCTCATTTATCCCCACTTTAATTGGTTAGCTTAATTCGTAACTTACATGTTGCAAATGGCTGCTAAAGATACATTACAATATTTGTAGCTTTGATTGAGGGCACAGACTGTCCCTGTGCTCCAGTGAGTTTTTCTGTTACCTCCTATCATTGGACTGTACGTCTCCTCCTGAGATGTGCCTGACTGCTGAGCTTAATTAACTCACATAAAGCTGAAGCACAGTGGATCACCCTTGCTGCCAATTAAAAGTAACCATTTTGGTCAACTGAGACTGGTGGCTTTAACGACAGCAATGTGGTGGCTTCTTTTTTAGAGTTCATTAATGACGTCTACTTCTGTGTGGATCCTTATGTAAGATTGTCAAACACTTAATTAACAATTACAACATGCAAGTGGCAAAAACTAGCACTTTCAGCAGACTTCCATCACTGCCAAGAAGGATTTTGTAGCAGTTATAACAGCATCATTTGCAGCTGCCAACCAAGGCAGTGAAGTATTACAGATATTTTTTGGATCTACTTTAGAGTGCATGTAAAATTTTAAACATGCAGAAGCCAAGGCTAGATTTTTTATTTTGCCTTCACAGAAACATTAAAATCTGACTTCTTGAGTTAATCTTCTTGCTCATTTTTGTGCCTAAGAATCCTAAAAATAGTGCAGATATTCTAATCCAGAACAATGTCTCGCACTGGCGCTGAAAACATGTCGCAGAAAATGACACACAGCTCTGTTGAGCACGTAGCGCAGTCACGATCAGATCACACATCACAGATCAGACTGAGACAAATCCCATCATCTCCACAGCCTCTAAGGGAGCTGTGGCCGCTGTCAAACAACAGCACTGCTTCAGCAGAACACAGCCAATACAATCTGACACCACAGTGTCTGCATGTCAAATATGAAGCATGTTTAAACAGTGCTATCATAGGAACCCTGTTTATATTCACATGCAAAGACATAGTCAAACACTTGTGCAGCCAGGTGTCTACCTCCATCTCCCACAATCCCCTGCAAGTTGGTGAAACTCTGAAAAGATGGAATGAGATGGAGTCATATCGAGCCAGCTGTCATGGCAGTCTGGAGACACATTAGCTCCAAGTACAGTCTGTATTTTCTGTTTGGTTTTTCTTTTACTTTTCAGCACTTTCACTGAGTTGGCTCATCTGTGAGTCTTGCTGCTTGTTACAATATTGTGAAGTGGATGTCCATAAATGGCCCCATAGCCAAAACTTCATATGCAGAAAAGCAGCTCTGTTATGAGCTTAAGTCATAAAGCCTTCCACTCTGAGACGTTGCAAAATTCATCCACTTTGCTGAAATTAAATTCCGGTCTTGCGTATTGATGCCTGTGGGAAGTCTGTTCAGTGCAAGCAGAATGCAACAGCAGTGACATGCTACTGTGTCCAAACAAGCTGACAGGCTGAATCACCTCACAAACTTCAGCAAACACAGAAGATACAATATTTAGAGTTGACTGATGCCACCTCTTGTTTTCAGATTAATAGAGTCCTTTATACTCTCAGAAGGGGACTTGCACCGTCAGTACGAGCTGCCAGAATTGAAAGTTTCTGGCAGCACTGGTTGTAGCACAAAATCTGCAGTGTCACTGAAGCTATAAAGAAAACGTCTGACAGGTCGCGGTGTTCGCATCCAATCACCTCTAAATCAAAACTGAGTATGGATTCTGTTTTTGAACTTTATGTGCCATGTTTTCCCAAATGCTTGCTGGCACTTTGTGTCAATCGATCCGTCAATACTCCTGCTTTTGTAGCTGTCAGTCACTCACTCCCTGCTCACTTTAATGCCACTGTGGATTTAATTCATATCGACTCCCTGTGCTGTGATTCAGTAGGATTTCTTTCTGTTGAAAAAAGACCCTAGTTCACATACTAGTAGTGAGAGGACAAACTCCACTTAGGTTATAAGAGCTGAAAAAATTGAAGTGCACTTAGTCAAAGTTTTTCTTTTGCATCCTTATGGAAGTAATATTAACTGAAGATTTTAGGTCAACAGTTTTCATGAGATGTTATTTAACACAGTCTGGTGGTAACATTGACACATTTGACTGAACAAGCTGAGTAATAAGCTCCAAAGTGCTGAATGTTTCCTTCATCGATCTACCTCAAGGACTACCTTTCACCTTCAGACACTTCAGCTGTCTCTCTCTGGCTTGTGTTTGATCAGCTCTTTGAAGATGGCTCTGATCTAACCGTCTTCTTAGTGTTGCTCTGAATGACGCAACAGCTTACAACAACTCTAGTCTCAAACATAGACTGTATAAATAATGGACGTAGTATCCGTGACGTCACCCATCTGTTCCTTAGCACTGTTTTGAAGCCAATCGTTGGCGAGAGCCATATTGGTAATGCTGAACTCAACCAAACTTAGTGTGAGGTAAAGGGGAGTGGTTTGAGCCTCCTTGCCAACAGCTATTTGTTCTGCTGCAAAGATCGTCTTTTTTTAATTGGTGTGTATGGGGTTTCCGGTGTTTCTGCAGCCAGTCTCAAGAGGATGCTCGATGAATTGCAGTTTATAACACTCCTGCATGGGCTTCATATTTTGCGAACAGAGGTTGAGGCTTGGTCTCAAACCATAGACTGGGTTCAAAGTTTCACTGAATAGAAGCCAAAAGATTTAGAGCTCCCCCTGCTGACTGACTGATGCATAGGACATAATCCTTGCCTCTGCAATGTTAACAGGAGGAACGGAGGACGAATATTACATAAAAATACACATCAAACCATTTTTATTGAAAGATGTTTCCATCATGTATTATGTAAACTGATGGCAGTTTTACATTTGAATCAATGCTACGTGTTTAAAGAACGGATGTGCAGACATTTTTGCTTTTCTCACCTTGAAACATTTGATGTTTTTATTCATCATGTTACATGCGGTTCCTTTCAGGTGTGCAGCAGTCACACAAAATCAATGTTATCACCCCCTGACACATCAATTTCCTGCTGTGTCCTCACATCACCTCACCCCAACCTCACAGGGCAAAAGTCTGAGTAAAGTGCAGGTGAGAATTTCAGCTGCTTGCATTCACACCCTGAACATTTCAGAGAGTTTGTTTTGTGCCAGTGTGAATACAGCTTCTGATACATAGAGAGGTCATTTTGTGCGTGCACATTCAACATCTACAATCATTCACATTTTCAGCATTTGGCATCTCCAGGAGTTGCTGTGGCTGTGAGTCACATCAGGCAGAAGAGTCAAATAAAGAACTGGAACATTTGAAATGGGTCTGTCTGCGTGTTGATGTGGTGACTGTGTGTGTGTGTGTGTGTGTGTGTGTGTGTGTGTGTGTGTGTGTGTGTGTGTGTGTGTGTGTGTGTGTGTGTGTGTGTGTGTGTGTGTGTGTGTGTGTGTGAATGGACGCTGTATAATGGAAGATGACAGAATGCAGAACTCAGGGCCTTAGGTCCAGGAGCTTTAATAAATCCAGATCAGCTGCTCAGCCCTCAGTTACAAACTGTGCTGACTGTGACACAGCAGTCCAGACTGACGGTGTGTTTGTGATTTGACTGATGGACGCAAAAGTCTGAGGTTTGCCAAGAGTCCTTTGAGAGGGCCCCGCTTCTTAATTTCCCAGAACCTCAAAGCTGTGGAAGTCCTGAGACTGTACGCCAAATAATCAATCAACAAAATGTGTCTATACCTAATAAGAAAATACAACGTATAATCTTCAGTGCTTTTTCAAAATAAAACTACAGGAACGATTGAGGTGAAAAATAATGTAATGCGACTCATACCTCCAAGGAATAATAATGAATGATGAGACAAAAGCAGCAAAAAACTTAAAGCTTTGGGTACTTTGTAGAAAAATATTTACTTGGTGAACTTATTGATTTCACAACAAACAATATATTGATTTTCAAAAGTTTGAGTTGCTTCTTTAAGAAACAGAAAAACTCTTCTTCTGGACCTCTACAGTGAATGGTAAAGTAAACGCTTACAGCAGCTCTTGTCTCAAGCCATAGGCTGGTTCAACGTTCAAAGTTGTATGTATATTAAAACGGAAGCAAATTATTTTCACTGACCATGATGCAAAACATTTAGAGCTCCCCCTGCTGACTAGCTGCAATATAGAACATAAACCCTCCCTCCATAATGTTAACAGATGGGACAGCACTTTTATCCTGAAATAACCCCTTCACTATACCTTACATACAGATAGCACATATCATTGATTAGAAACATTTACATACATAGTCCATTTAAGTAAGGACATCTATTGAACAGTGACAATAGTTGCAGGTTAGCAGAAAAAAAAAATCCATTACAGCAGGAATTATGATGGTTATTTGCTTGTAGCTTAAGGAGAAAGACTAATTGTTGTCATCAAGTCACTAGACTGGAAAATAGCTCAGTAATTAAAATGTACACGAAGGTAAATCCATACAAACTTTCCGTCAGGAAACTATATGAGTGTGTGTGTGTTTGTGTCTTTGTGCTTCCATGTTGCTTTGCCTTTCGCGTCGGTCCAAATATCTTCTGAGACATCCCAATAAGAACTCCAAAGCAGAGACTCTCAAAGAACCAGTATTGAACACGAGAACCGTACAGATTAAAAGCTATTTGTTTGTTTCTTTGTTTTTAACTCTGTAAAGCACTTTGAATTGCTCTATGTATGAATGGTGCTTTATAAATAAACTTGCCTTGCCTTGCCTATTCTGAAGAAATCTTTACAAATGTCTTTTAAGATAAAAAATAATAAGTGTAATTCAGCTTTAAAGATACACCGGCTTGATCTCAGACCTCTGAGAAGTCACCCACATCTGTGATGTGTTCTGAGTTTTATATAGAACCTGATGGTTTTAAAATTGATTTTAAAATCTGTATTTATTGCATGGGGATAGAACCAGCAATGAGACATATGGTGGTTCGGACATAAAACTACTCATTTCACAAGCCACATCACTGGCTTCTGGAACACAAAGACAATCTCCTCTTGTTTGAGTTTTCGTGTACAACAAAAAGTTGTTGCAGACAGAATGTACCGATACTACCAGCTCTAGATCAGCGTATCATCACGTTCTAATCCTTCATGATCTAATAATGCCCAATTACACACTCCAAAACATAACACACTTATATGTACACACTTCAGTTCTTAAATATAGTGTTGTACAGTCAAACAAAGAGAACTGAAGTACATCAGTGGAGTCTCAAAGTGCAGGAATGTTTTCGTGTCGGAGCGTTAGGAGTAATTTTATGGCCGTGTTGTAATCTCCGCTAATGTTGACGGTGCTGCACACACAGGATCTGAACGATGGTGAGCCTGACGGATTAGGTGATTGACCTCCTCGGAGATGATTACAGCAGCAATTTAACAAATTTCATGCGGTGCTTGACGGGCTAAGTGTATGCAGCATAATATGACAGAAGGCACTTAACTCTAATAAGCCTGTCTATTCCTGTCTGATACAGCCCCATTATTGAGTCCACGGCACTCTTCACACGCTCTACAGTGCTTTCAGTTTCTATTGCAAGACACAGCAGTGATGTGATTTATCATGTCACCACTGCATCCATCTGTAGAATATGAGACTGTGAGTGCGTGTAATTAAACACTCATAGCACAGGAACATCTTCACCCGAGGCTTTTTTGGGCAAAGGCTTTCAATATACAGCAACTCTGGCAATGCATTCAGTCTGACTTTTACCCTGAAATGTTTCACCTCCACAGTCCAGCAGAAGTGTCGAGGGTGTTTTAACCAGCATAGAAATCAGCTAAGGACACTGTTTAGGTCATTCAGGGTAATCCTTAATGTCTTTGCTCCCTGAAATTTGCAGCTAAATGCTGGTAAATTCTGCAGCTTCATGAACATTTGATGCATGAGAGAGGAAGAGCGGGGTTATAAAACAAAGAGGAAATTAATTGCAAGATGCTGTTTCAACTGGAGGCCTTTGAACTACAGTGCTGTACAATAAATCCCAAGTTCATTATTGTCGCAATATGAGCATTAAAATAAATGGGCAATAAATACTACCAGAAGTCTATGAAAACATGATAGAAACAGGTATTGTGTAGAACATAAAGAGCAGCAGTTAAACATAGACCCGATCCTGGTATGGGCCAATGGGGCGGATCTATTTTATATACATATATATATATATATATATATATATATATACATATACTCAATTCTGTGCTATTCTGTTTTTACAACAACCATGTGCACATACTACATCATCAATGTGTTGGTGGGTCTATGCATCTTTCTCGGTGGCCACTGTCTCATGGAGGAAGATAGCTATAGATACTAAGCAGGTATTTCACGTTTGTTACACTCTGGCCACAACTTGCGATATATGCAAAGACGCAAGAAACTTCCAAGAAAAACCCCGGGGATGGTTTGAAAGTTTGAAAAATAACACAGACAGTTGTTGGATAAAATGCTCTGGATTAGAAATGACTGTGACTCATTTATACGATGGATACCTCCATATTGTTAAACACTAGGAACCCAGGTACACTTAACCATCACGTAAATATTTTTCCAGGCACTGCAAAGCCTGAACTCTAAAGAAAATGTGCAAATACTTACAGTGATAAGCTTTACTATAGATATCTTGGGCGTTGTAGCTCTTAAGTCTAATAATAAACTGGTTGGACACGAATTACAGGCCACAGAGTGCAGTGCTAGAAGCTAAAACACTTCCACAGAACAAAAAACAGCGACTGGATTCAGACAGACATCAGATAAATGTTTGACCAGCCGCAAATTGTCTTGAACTAATTGCACATCGGTTTGTTTGCACCATTTTGTGACAATTCTGATTAAACATTGACATTTTCTTTTCTTTTCTTTTCTGTTTTGATTTAGTTTTTATTTTCATTCTGACTGGAATTAACTGATTGGATCAGATCAGTATCTTCTGGTACCAAAGCCCAGGGATAGTATCAGTACTGAAAAGGTTGGATCAGTGCATCCCCAGTCCAAGTTGAAACTGGTCTCATGCAAACATGTGTTAAATCCAGTTTTTGGCTGCTTTGGCTCTCAGTTAATGGGATATGCTTGTGTGCAGCAGGTTGGAAGACAGACCATTTCAGTATGCCAAGCAGTGACAGGATTTAAGGGCATCATGTAAACAACACCAAAATAAAATGAATGCTGGAGTCCAAGAAAAGGCTCATCCATCATGCAAAAAAGTCAGTCTAACATTTGCAGCCACTATTTCCAGATAAACGAGTCATTATTTCCTAAAGGTCCTCTCCTCCTGTTTCCAGTATAATCCATCATTTTGGCAACAAAGAAGCCAAAACACAGACACAATGGAAGCCTCAGCCAGCGGTGCTATTTCCACTCACTGGAATATCAGCTGCGAGCCAGGAGAGAAAAATAAAAGCCTGAGTTTCATTTCTGTCAATGACCGCAGAGAAAGGATGCAAATAAACATGCAGACACATTTACACACACACACAAGCACGCACGCACGCTGTATACCACAGAGGTCAATATGAGCATTCAGTGATCTCAGCAGGTCAGCACAGAGTGCGTTAGCCGCCTCCTCTCCTGTTAGACAAGCTCTTTATAAGCCTATTGTCAAAGGCCTGTCTGAGCTGATAATGTGTTGTTGAAGTCTAACTTTTGTTCACTTTTACAGTTCCTGCTGTCTGGTTTACAGCGCTGCCAGCATGCACAATGTGCTCCAAACCAGAGATTTTCCAGCTGTGAGTTTTCTCCCTGACCAGTCATGAGCACAGATCCATCTCAGAGGTACGTCTACTCCACAGAGAGAAAAATAATGATAGAAAAAAAGGAAAGAGGGAGGTACAGAAAAGGTGGAAGATGAGGTGATGATACAGTTGGAATAAAGTTAAATTAACAGCACAGATCATTAATCTCATAATAACATGAACTCAAAGTTAAGGTCTCTTACACTTGCAGACTGTCGTGTTGTCATTAGCTGCTAGATGAACTGAACTGCATGTAGTCTTAACCTTCACAGAACACCTGAAGTCACTGCTGAGACCTAATGCTGAGCTTTTTTCACCCCTCCTCAATTCAAATTTCACGCTAAATCAATCACACAGCCAGTAGAACATTTCTTTTAAGGTTGCTGGTTTTCAAAATGGCAGTTGTATCATTTCACAGCATCAGAAGTACACCAGTGAGCGGATCTCTCTCAGAGTTAATGATCTGTCGCTAATTTATGGCATATCTCACCTGGCTCAGTGTTACTGAGGAATTTATTGTGCCGGTCTTCTTGTACAGCGAGATATCTACTCATGAAATTGCTTTCAAATGAAGCAGGGTTGTCACTGATTGTGCCTTTTTATTTCATTTGAGTACAGCCTAGAATGTGTACCGAGGTCAGGGATGTCAACATTGACCTGCAGGTTGGGCCTAAGGCTGGTGGTGCTTGCTCTGCTATTGTTAGCTACACTCTGCAAACATTGTTTACCTGCAGACTCAATGATCCTGTGTTTAGCCCTGTTCAATAAATGATCCTCAAATTTGACCTGTTTGTGAGTTTGTTCTTACCGTTTCACTTGTCAGTAAAATATTGATTAAATGATTGGGAAATTTGTCACTCCTGAGCATCCTGAGTTGTCATGATAGAGTCTTGACCAAGCGGTAACCTCCAGCCGCGAGAATTGAAGCCAATGCAGAAGTATTAAAACTGCAGTTCATCGAGTGTCCGCTTGATGCTGGCTCAGGAAGTACTGGAAACCACATACACATCAATTCAAAATAGCTGAAATAAACATGTTTACAGCCTGGTAGAAAAAACAAGTGTAGTCTGGATGGCTCATTTCTCGATCGGCACACACTGAACGGGGTTGAATTTTTTCATAACGCGGCAATTTCGAAGATATTAAGATTGCAAGTTTTCCATTATGAGAGGCACCGCTGACTTGATTGGCAGGCGGGAACACTAGCTGTTGGCAAGGAGGCTTAAATCCCACCTCATTAGGTCACACTCACTCAACAGCAGTTATGTTGAGTTCAACATTTCCAATATGGCTCCCGCCGACGATTGGCTTCAAAACAGTGCTTCAGAAACAGACTTCACGGATACTACGCCCATACAGTCTTAACAAACCAGGGGGAACACATCATGTATGATGATGCCAAATCTACATGCTAACAATGGCGTTTAAATCAACATTTTCAATAGCCTGGTTCAGCTGTACAGTTCTCAAGACACAGTTTTCTGGTCAGATTTTTAAAAGCCTCCATAGGGGTTGAAGAATGTTGGAGCAGAATCGTGTCAAAATGCATGCCCTAACAAAAAAACCCTACAAGTGTGTATCCCTTGCAGTCTGCTGTTTAACAGGGCAACAATGGATGAGATGGCAACCGCTTATCTTTTCACTTTTTGCTATTGAAAATTACCATGAAAACCAACACTTAATTCAGTGAAATGCATTCAAACAGAACATAACATAACTCTCTTGTGAAACTGATGCTCCTCTACTCATTTGTCGGCAAACAAGCTAAATGATGGTTCGTTTGTTCATCAGACAAGGTCACAATGATGAACAGCAAATCAGACAACAATTTAGTCGCCTGATGAACAACATGTAAATGTTCCCACAGTGATGGGATTGCTTTTCAGATGCTATGACATTTTAATAATAGACTCAGTGTTTAACTTAAAGTCATTACAAACCTTTTACCGTCTTTGCATTTACATAAAAATAAAGAGGGCATCTGCAGAACAGATGTTTCAAAAACCTGTTACCATTGTCTCAGTGCAAAGAGTTGTAATATCATGGTGCAGTGCTGCAGATCTGAGGGTCACACAAACACAAGATATTGCTGAGCTTGCACATTTGTACTGAAAGCTCATGTGAAGAGTTTCCAGCTGGGTTTAAACAGGCTAAAATGAATATTGATGACTTGATGTGGCTTACAAAGGCACAAAAAAGGCCCTGTTTTTAATTTCTGTATCATAATTTTTAAGATACGGTGCTGGAAAGGGTCAAACAAAGAAAGTTTGCAGAACTCCCTCCTTTTTTCCCCACAGAACAGAATAAAGGTGACTGGCATGTTCGACAATAAGCAGGATGAGAGTTTTAATAGGACAACAGTACTTCTTCATGTACAGGATGAAATCATCAAGTTGATGGGTACTGCTTTGTTCACAGGGGCGCAAAAACCCACACAAACTGAGAGTTTCTCACAGGAGCTTTAAGAACATGTGGAAGGATAACAACTGAAAGGGATTACAGGCTGTTTCTACTACAGCACCAAAGCAGCAGCCAGCTCTCTGTATCCACTCGTCTGTGAAGAGCTTCAGCTGTATTTTCTGATTAAACCACAGATCTCCAGTCAACTCCCCAGAGACTCAGGGTTTCACTGCTTCTTACACCACAACACACTCTTTCAGCATTTCCCCTCCTATACATTAACCTCCTTCAATCTTTTTTTCTCCATCTCCCATGTTCTTTTTGTTACCTCTTGTCATTCTATTGCATGTGTGCATGCATGCTCATTTCCCCACTGTCATTTTACACTCCCCATTCCCAACGGTTATTTTGAAAGAGCATCCAGCCTCCTGTGTGTCCCTTTTTCTCCCATTATAACTTCTTCTCCTCCTTTTTCACTCATTTCTTTCCCCATCACCCCCTGCCCCTCAAACCTCCCTTTCCTCCACAGACCAGCTGCTGATTCAATCTCAAGTAATGTAGTTTATAGAATAGTATTTCATTTTCCCAAACCCTTTGAACAGAAGACCCTGCAGGGTCCATCAAGTATCATCGATCACAGTGATGGCTTTGAAACAAAGTCAAAAAGAACATTTTCAAATGCATGTTATTTCACGAAGTAAGACCATTCACGCCGAAAACATTACTGTACAATTAGCGGCCAATAAAAAAGTTGCAATAGGACTTCTCTGGAAACTACACTACACCAACGTACGTGCATAAAAGAAAAGGTACTACAAGGCTACATATTTCGCTCAAGTTTATATTATGCTGTAAAATGCACATTCACGAGCAAAACTGTCTGAACAGTCCATTATGTCTTTCCTGTAGAGCCTTGATCAAATCAGAAGATCTTCCTTTTCAGAGTTAGTAATATTAAAGTCCTGCAGAATGTGAAAAGACCTGTATTCAATGAGGACGTTTTGAAAACTCAATTTTGTCGTGTTTGCGTGAGTATCGAGAACAAAAGTATTGGGAAACCCTGATGTACCTGTACATGGCAATACTTTTTGTATTAATTTTCCATGTTGCCAGACGACAGGCTACCGGTTTGTTTGTTTATGTCTGTTCAGTACTGGTAGGTTGAATAGTATGTTTAGGAGGAAATCTCTCTGTTCTTCATCATTTTTGCCGCAGCACAGTGGCGAAAACATTTACAAAAACAACTGGAGTGTGATGAGTCAAGCAGCTATTTGTTCCGGTTGCCAGGTTTGACTGAATCCCCACTACAAATGATCAACTCCAGGGGTCAGTTGAAAGCAAGGAGATACCATCTCTTCTAGGTGACTGAGGCTTGCATGTTAGGTTCACAAATGGCTAAACAACCCGAGCTAAGGAGGCGGATGTCCCCTGTTTGGGAACATCTTATCCAAATGATCCAGGTTTGAAAGCACCCCAAGTCCACTCAGTAGGTTTTTTGGGCTTTCCATCAGCCTGTCCAAGATTCAAAGAAAAATACTATCATCAACTCCCTCAGTGATATTAAAAATTAAACATCTTTCCATCCGAAAAGCAAGATATCCTCATACAAAAAAAATACTATAAAAGAGCTTCTTCTGTTTGAGAGATTTTTCTTTAGCCTTCAAAACAAGAACGAAGTTACAGTCTACAAGCAAATATACCAGTAACACACACTCTTTTCTTTTTCAACGGTGTGTATGTGAAAGGTAAGCTTGCGATACACTCAATGATGTCTGATCATGATTAACCTTCAGGGCCAACTGGTAAAGTTTTGTTGGTATACCCAGCAGACATCCAGATAACTGACAAGACACATCCTGGCTAAGACTCCCCTCCATCACTTACTAATTGTTAACAGTCTGTTTAGTAATTAAGAGATAAGAATTACAATTAAGGTTGAGAAAAGATGTCTATGGCTAATCTACATATCTTGGGATACAAGAAGAGGCTTAAAAATAAGAACTGTGTCAGTGGGTCCTGAGATTGTGTTTCTGACTGCAACTGAAGCCTGCTAAAAAAATCTACTTTTCTATTTCTGTTAGAGTTTTTAAAGGGTTTCCTTCACCTGAAAGAATAGTTGAGGTGAGAGTGGGATGATTAAAATGAACAAACAGCTTCAGTTCATGCCTTTGAGGATGTGATGCAAACATTTGTTTGGAACAGCAAACAGTCGACTGCACTGAGAGAACCCGTCACTAAAGTAGGTGACAGAGGTCTTTTATCACTGTGAGTTGATTGTGGCTATATTCTGCATTACCGCTGCTCCCCTAAATTGATGAGCACATTTTACAGACATAGAAAACTAAATGCTTCAAGTCCTACAAACAAACAAACAGTTTCTTTTTCTGGTTTTGTCCCACATCCATCACTAATACATGAGCTACAACATTTGGGACTGAATCCATTAAAGAAGACGTCTCCACATCTGGACCGTCTCCAGTGAGCGAAATACGACTTCTGAAAGGAAGTTTAGTCTTCAGGCTTTATAAACAAGACTTTCTAAGACTGTTGGCACAGTTTCTTGTTGTGTGATGAAGGGATCGAGGGAAATCTATTTCTTTATCGCCTGTCACAGCAGTAATGAATAGTTAAAGACGTTCTCCTCTGACAGTTGAATTCACATTTACTAACTCACACAAGCCGTTCTCTCTCACCATCTCTGGATTTGATTTTAAACAAAAGCTTCAAAAGCTTCAAAAGTACAACAGATACTTCTCACTAAGCTCACTGAAAGAATCATCCGCTCATCCATCCGTCCATTCACCCATCCATTTGTTTTCTTCAGAGTTGGATCGCCTGTGGGATATGTGATCTCTTGAGCGAGTTCTGGGTCTTTCAGGGGTCTTCTTCTGGGTGAACGTGCCAAGAAAACCTTCAGATCAAGGCACCCAGGAGATCAGACACCCAAACCACATCAACTGACTCTTGTGTGAAGGGGTAATGAGCTCCCTCTGGGTGTCTTGTCTCTTTCTCCTACAACCACGTCTGAGATAAAGAACATCTGAGCTACCCCCCCGGAGCTAAACCTGAGGGCAGAGCTCTTTGGGGAGCATCTACTGGCCAGGTTTTCACCCATTTGGCCTGGCTGGCTGGGCTCAGTCTCGTCACCTGAAGAGATAGGCGGGTCAAGTGCTTTGTAAGCTGGGCAGCAAGCACCGGCAGGGACCAGGTTCTGTGTTTGTTATCTCAAAGAAACAACTCAAGAAAGAAACTCTCCATTGTTGGCACAAGAGGAAAGATATCCCTGTCTGCCTGATCGATACCCTTTTGACTCACCGTCTGAAGTGTGAAATGATACTCTGTTATCAGAAATCCCTTCAGCTAATCTGCCTTTACCTCTGTAACAATGGTTAGAGTGCCGTTCAGAAGGTCAATGCTGACAAATGTCTAACATGATGATGGAATCCACTGATTCACAATCAAACAGTACAGATAGAAGTACGCTGCTGGTCCGTTATCTAAGGTTATTTTGGGCTTTTCATCAGTCTCTTTAACCTTTTCCCTGATCAGTTTTCCCTTCGTAAGAGCAGGAGGAAGGAGGAGATGAGTTACACAGGCTTTTCTTTGCTCTTATTGAACCGTGTCAGAGGAGAAATCCCTCCCTTCCCCAACAGGATACAAGAGACAAACTCAATTTGGAGCCAGTTGGTGTATCGACAAATCACTTTAAGCTCGTCTCATTTTCAGGGCCCTGCTGTATAAAAGCGGGAGCGGCTGATGGCCCTTATTGGTTATAAAGATTACAGCTTCCTCTCATCCAGAATGGATCTGATTTGACGATGAACACGTCCATGGAAAGTGAAACCACTGAAAATGTCAGAATGAGACAATATCTTTTTACGGTGCTCTTCTTTATGAGGGATGCAGAGCAGTCTTCATCACTTTTACTGGAAATTATTATAAGAGCTAAACTGCAACTCATCCATATTCCCAGCCATTTGACCCTCATCGATTGCCCCCTAGTTATTTTTATAAGTCTTGTTAAGCTTTCCATTCAAGCACTGCAGAATGTTCAGTTTACAGAGATGAACCTACAAATGCATGAAGTAAAAACATAGATAAAACACATCTCATGTTTCTGTCAAAGGTGACAATAAAAGTTTGTGAGGTGAAACTGCATCTTTGAATGATTTTTTTAATACAATAACCTTGTTAAAGAACATTAAATATGTCTAAGGAAAGTGTGTTTCAAAGACTGGGGCTAAAGTTACATGTCCTATGCAATCAGGCTGCACTTCATGATCCATGCATGAGAAGACAAGGTACTAAGAAGCAGCACTACAACATTATGTATGCAAAATTAAAATCCCTTAAAGTCAGACGTAGTAATGTTCAGGGAAGGCTTAATGTTCCATGCTAAAGGGAGGTGGGGGGGTTGAAGTGATTCTTCAGATGGTGGGAATTCTTGACTGGCATTAGAAGTCTCCAAACCCTGAGCCTCTTGTACCATCATGCAATCCTGACATTTCCTGGATCTCTGTCCCTGAAATTTTCCAATGTCACTTGTTCACACATGTCCCTCATTTATGATGAGGTTTGGGAGTCAGGACATGACATCAAAAGCATGCTGCAAAAGCAGCGGTGTAATGTTTACAACATGATGCTGAAAAAAGCAACAGAGACCAATGCTATTTTTGCAGTTCCTACATTTATATTAATGCTAATGAACAGACATCTTTCCTGTTCTGGTCTTGAGAAAGAATTTCCTTCAACCTCGAACTTTCATCAGATTTTCATCCTGTAACATGCAGCAGGGCATTCCAAGCCAAAATACCATTCAATAATCACTACCATTGTAGTCCAAGCTGCTGGTAGTGGGCACTGGCAGCGTTTGTCTCAACCTTTATGCCAGAGATCTTGTGACACAGCAGCGTGGTGCATATGTTTACATTTTACAGCCGTGCTCAGTCACTGCAGTGCTCCCCGTTTCTGAATCTCACACCACTACACGTATTTCCAGCGATTGTCGCTAATGTTTTCTTCTCATTTTGGTATTTAATGCAGTTTTCATTCTTCTTCTTCTGTTACTCTGCAGTGAGCATACAGCTTTAAGACGCTCTATGGCCACTGTCTGGTGGGAATACCATATTACAACCAGGCTTCGGTGAAAACAATGAAAAATTGTACTTTTAAAATGAGATAATATCCACATTAATTCTTGGATTTTCTATAATTGAACGAATATTAGAGCATTTGAAAATCCTGTCCCATCCCTTAGCAGTTCTTCCAGGTTGCATGATATAAACATAATCACTCCTCACTTGGCTGCTCTCTCACGTTGAATCTTACTGAATATAGCCTTGCTGTGTTCCTAAATTTGCTAACCCCAATTTAATATGTTTATTTTATTAGGAGCTGGTGTTTGCATTAGTCTGACCTGCCCAGGACGAAAGTTTTTATGGCTTTTTTGAAGGTGTGAATCAGGCTCAAGTGATTTGAAACTACTGACACAACCCTTATTGTAGATGTTTGTGTAAGCCCAAATAGTAATAGTACTGGCATTTAGTGCATATGCAAGATAAACTCACACAAATGTACAAGCAGCCAAACTTGTTTGATAAACCTAATATGAGCTTTCTGTAAGTACTTAGCAACCCTCATTCACTTTGGCATGTTTAGAAATCTGAAGCTTGACAAACCAACTATGCCTACTTACAGTTTCTAAGTAACTTAACAATCACAGTTCAGGGAAGTACAAAGGAAAATATATTTTTTGAACCTCACTCCATGTGTCACATTGAAATCATTTTTTGTTGCAAGTATCAATTACACTTTGGAGATTGGAATCTGCCCCTGTTTTCAGTGTGTTCATAAAAATAAGGGAAAGAAACTTTGTTGCAAACTGCAAAGTTGAAATAGCTGCCACATTTCATGGACGTAAACAGACAACAGGCATAGATTGGAAGATGAGGTGGCACTTGAGAACCCACATGAGTACCAACCTGACCTGTTGAGTCAGCACAGCAGGAAGAAAAGCCTGAAGGGCCAGAAAGTAGGTTAGAGAAAGTATTTTTCACTCCCTCCACTTGTTTGACTCACACGCAGCACAATATCAGACGCAGAAAAGAAAAGCTCTCTCTGCATTTCTTTCATTATCTTTGCTATTTCTGTCTATATGTCAAAACTGAAACCAACAGTGTTCCTATATGTCTTTGTACTGTTCAGATGGACTATTTCCACCACAACAAGCTCTCACTGTGAATGTTTTAAATGTTTACAAAGTCTGTGTGGTGACACGAAACTCCAACAACAACTTCAGAGAGTTTGGAGAAAGCACAGGCAAGCTTCACTTCAGTCACTTCAGCTTGAAATGCCAAAACCGACCTCGAAAGATCAGTGAGCTGTTTATAATGTGCTCTAATAACATGAACCAGGGCATGTTCCGTATGAAAATGAGTGACAGCAACTTTGACTCCCAGCAATCATTCAGTTCAATGTGTGTAAAAAAGGCTGCAATTATGTCCAAAGGCAGTGATTTGAACTGTCTCTTTATAAACCGACCTTTCTTCTATAAAGATTCTCCTTTGATAAACAGCTGGTCCGGTGAGAGTCACGCTTATTAGCATGTCAAAGGCTGCCACTCAGTCATACTCAAAATTCCTCAGTGACACATAACAAATGACTCTGACTGACTGTAGTGGCTTTAATGTCTCCTCTCCAAAGACATCCAGTTTGTATATATTCCACAGAATGGCAACAACGTTTGATTCCTTTACAAAGCAGCTAATAAAAACCCTTTATTCCAGCATTTGGTCCGTTTAGTGCTAAAACTCTGAAGGACGGTGTGATCTGAATAAATCAGAGAGAAGGAGCACAAAAGGCAGCAATAGAAGATGGAAATGGCAAAGACAGAAAAAGAGGCAGACTGATTCTTTTAGTATAATTCTTCTAAAAGGTTTGATCTCTAAAGCCTGCAGCAGCACTACTCTATCGAGACTTTGTGTGTTGGCAGAGATAAATATGAGATAGTTCAAAGTGTGTTATCCCCAATTCCAAAAGTCAATGCTATTTCACCTTTACTTATCAGAAACTATTCTCCAGTGAGTGTTCACCACAGCTCTACTTTAAAAAAGTGTTTCTCTGCTGGATGGTGTGATGGTATCGTTGAAGGAACAGGTCTGAACTGCAGAGGGGGCTGCACATTAATCTATCATTGACTGAAGTTGTTTCCACTTCTGTCTTTGCACCATTCAAAATCAAAGTTTGATTTCAGAAAGAACCGCACATTGCTTAACTCGTAAAACTTTCTTTATGGATAAAGCTTATGGCAGGGCTTTCTAAAAAACACATGGCACTCTGGAAAAAATTAAGAGACCACAGCAAAATTATCAGGGATGTTTGGGTAAAATTAACATTTTTGTTTTATTCTATAAACTGCTACAACATTTCTACCATTTTCCAATTAAAAATATTTTAATTTAAAGCATTTATCAATCAATCTTTATTCATATAGTGCCAAATAACAATAAACGGTAGCTAAAGACGCTTCAACAAAAAGAGCAGATCTCTATGTTAAGTTATTAACAAAGACCCAACATCAAGTCAGGATAAGATCCAGTCCCATTTTACAGACAGGACTCAGTCTTATCTCATCTTAATCCACCATGAGCAGATCACTTTAGCAAGTTACAGCAGCAAGGACAAACTTCCTTTAACAGGCAGAAACCTTGAACAGGACCAGACTCATGTTAGACAGCCATCTGCTTGGACCAAGTTGGGGTTGATAACAGGGATAAAGGAGATGAAGAGAGATTATAGTTGTGATAGTGGTTATGCCAGCTACTATAAGCAAGGAGTGGCATTAAGTAATCCAACAGCAATGTGAAAGAGTGGTGGAGAGCATGCCAAGACGCATGAGAGCTGTGATGAAAATCAGGGTTATTCTACCAAATAATGATTTATGAACTCTTCCTAAGTTAAAACATTAGTATTGTTTTGTTTAAGAATGGATATGAACTTGAAGTCTGAAAACACTGCACCTTTTTTGTTATTTTGACCATTTAGTCATTTTCTGCAATTTTCAGTTCAATATATTCAAACATATAATCTTGCAGTGGGCTCTTAATTTTTTTCCAAGGCTGTATTTTGCCCATATAAGCCAGAATTTGGTCCATGGATACAAAAACATGTCTTTTAATTGTGTCCTTGTTTTCCTGGTAACAAAGGCAGAATAAAGTGAGGACGGTGGTGATGTCCAGCGTTGGAGCCAGTAGGTAGAACAACACTTTCAGTAATTGCATGACACCAATATTACCCTGATTCGGGGTGCAATGTTGAGTATAAAAGCGCAGTTACAGCGAAACTTTGTCCCAGCACTGTTGCAGAGTTGCAATGTTTAAGAGGCTCATGGAAACACTTGTTTGACTGTTGGTTCAGAAAGTCGTGACATCCTGTATGAACACTAGTTTAGTCTGTTACCCTTTGTTGTAGATGTTTCCACTAAAGCAAACCACACTGAAGGGGAAACCTCAACAAATAAAGGCTGAAAGGAGCAAAAGTTGACTTTTTCACATCTCCTCAACACAAAGAGCAATGAACAGAGCAAACACAAACAACTCTGTGAGAATCTTTGCGTTACCGAGGACCCCACTGAAGCTCTAATCTCTTCAGTTATGAGGCACAGAATCCACTCATGTAAGGACACAGAATCACAGAAAGGAGGTCTAAAAAAGCAACACTACCAGACAACCAATTACAGGAGGAGCCTCTGCCGCTGACGAGGGGATCTCGGCTGGAATTAAATTAGAGCATGGGCTGAGCAGCTACTGGCTGTCATGATAAAGCCCTTCAGAAGACAAACAGTAAGGGATTATCAGCTCTTACAGCTTTAATTGGCACTTTAATGAAGTCGCCCACAATGTATCTGACAGCCACTAAAGGAAAACCTCCTATTTGTACACGTCGATTACACCTCAGGGTGTGATATTAGTTAGAAAGGGAACTTTAAAGGGTGTCTTTAACAGAGTTCATATTTAATGATGACTCAAAGTGGATCAAATAAAATGTGTCAGAAGTTATCTACAACATAATTAGGAATGGTAAGCTGTGTTTAACACAGCCAATTAGCACTGGATTAGCAGAATGCCTTTGCTTTTGAGGAAGAGTCAGCTTCCTCTTTTGCAGACAATAAGCTAAGTATACAGGAAATATCACATATTACAAGAGGAGGTATTAGATAGAGATTACAGACAGAGGAACCAGCCAACAAGGGCGGTCTGAAAGAGTACCCTGAGGCTTATTTATGGCAGCTTAATGAGAAGATTAGACAGTGTAATAGCTCCCCTGGCCTGAGGTAAATAAGCCTTACACCTGAAAGGAGATTTCAACACACAACTTTGTAATCCCAGTAAAAGATAAAACCCCTTAAGGCAGAGGAACACCTTGTCTCTACTGTGTGGAGCTGCAGCCTGAATTCTAATGAATCTTCTAAAAATACTGAAATGAAAGTGGAAGGTGTATCTGCTTTAAAGAAAAAAACAGTTTAATCTTCTGATTCAATATTTGCAGGTAGAGTATGTTTACGGCCTCCAGCACCTGTGTGGATATGCCTCAGCTGTGCACATCTAGATGTGGGGATTTTCACACATTCCTACCTGCAGGTTTTCTCAAGCTGTGTGCCTTTAAGCTGATGCCTTCTTGTCATTACATCCATTGTCAGACAGCTTGAAGTTATCCACACCAACACATGGAGGACCTCAGCACTTGAAAATTTTCCAGTGTTCAGATAATTATTACCTTGCTTAAATAGCTTACTAAGACATGCAATCTGCAAAATTCTGATTGCATGTCTGCAAATTTCACACATCTTCAAGCACTTCACTTCCAATTTAGTTTGGCCTTGAATTCTTAAGCTGCTTTCCCACCACAGGGTCCAATTCAGTACGGTACAGAAGGTACGGTATGCAATTAATTGTGTTTCCATCGTCAAAATTTAAGAGGGTACAAAAATAACCACTGTACTGTCCCACTTTTTCCCCCCCCCACTCTGTTTGGGTACCGAGCATACCTATCTGACCCTAAAGGGCGGAACTACACACACTGCAGTCTGTTGATCAAGAGAGAGGAGGAGGGTTACTGGATTATATCTCCTAACCTAATGTTATTTCATCAGGAAAGTGATTTACCATAATGAATTATGACTCTGTTTTATGTATGTTTTTTATCATATCAGGGAATGCTTCGGGTGTTATACAGGTGTCGGGATTGGTCATATAAAGAAACAATCTTGTTTTGAAATGGTTGCTTAAATTACAGACAGACACCAGCTGAGCGGTGAGAGGGGCACAGGGATGGAGGCAAAGGGAGAGGGAGATTGCACAAGACTAAATATGTCCTGTAACCTGAGGTTATCTAATATTAACACAGCTGTTCTGCAGCAAACATTTTCCATGACAACTTATTTTTTACAAAGAAAGTTCACCATATAGGCTCCAACAAGGCACTATACTATGTGAACTATATGGAACATACTATGATCTCACACAGGACTTGAACTCTGGTGACCTAAATGTCCTGTGTCTGTTTGACAAAACCATCACCAACTACCACCACCCAAAACTGACTAATTCAGAGGACAGTAAACAATAAAACTGGGACTTCATATTAGTACTGGCTATTATGAACTGCATGCATTAAACTACAACCCCTATAGAACAAAGTACAGCTGGAAACTAATCCAAATGTAATGATGCATTTTGCATTTTAGTACTTACACTTCCTAATTCAGGAACAAGAGTGTAATCCATAAAGCTGTGTTGGAATCATTGAGCTACTCTCACACAGAAGCATCACGTGTTGCTTGTCCTGGGAAAGACCAGTTGCTCATAACTGGCCAACAGGGTTGTCTGTTTGTGACACTTGCTGTATTGTCACTATCAGTGTGTCTCTATTGCTTTATGGCATACTGGATATAAAAAAAGTACTAGTTCTTTTCAGAGTTCAGAGTTTAAATCCCACTGGGGATGTTTTTACCTGAAATGATTCAATCAAGCTAATGTAGTGCACTTTAGATACAAGGTTTCACAAACTGGTGGTAAGCCCAGAATTAGAGCCCAAAGCATGAACACCTCTCTTTCTTCTATGTCCCCAGACTTTTCTTCCCTCATAATCTCTCTCTGCACACCAATTTTTTCCATTCTTCTCCATCATCCACAGCTAACACAGACGATCACAGGGGTCAGCCTCCCCCTCAGTCTATAAGGGTTCCTTTAAAAGGCATACTGTAATGCTGGCATCAGACTGATGACCGCAGCATTTCTGCTCCCTGCAGATTCAAGGAAATGGTCTTTTTATTGTCTTGGACTGCCACAGGCTTACTTATCAGACAGAGGCACACACCCCTGCAGTGAAAGAAACACGGGTAAATAGGACACACAATCATGGATGCCTGTAGGCATTTACAGTAGGGACACACCGGCACACATATGTTAGCGCACAGATTACAACAGTCCAGCCAACTTGTTAACTTGTTGTAACATGCATGGGCAAAATTATTATTTACTATTTTTTATTATTACAGACACCAAAACCGATGTTCACAATGAAACCACTTTTAGATGGGAACATGATCAACAAAGTGGTCGATATCTTGAGTCCTTTAGCTGTACTTTAATGAGCATTATCTATTTGAATTGTGCACCAGCTTTGTGCCAACATCACTGTGCACAGGAACTCAGGTGGCATCTTTCTTAAGTTATGACATCATGAATTTATAGTAATTATTGAAAGAAAAAACGAAAGAAGAGAGATAGAAAGAACTCTGATTACCAAGCTATTAAACCCACAAGCCTTTTCTGTTCCTTATGTAATGAAGCATAACAGTATCATATTGGCATTTATCAAAGCTAACATGGACCAAGCTTTGTTCCTGAAATATCGTTCCGATAATATGGGCCAGCCAATACCGGTCAAGCTTTACACGTGCACTTTTACAGAAGAAAATAAAAAGATTCTTAAAGACAAATGTCGCTGCTCAGAGCAAAAACAAAAGCGACACACCGATGGAAAGAGGAACGATGCTCCAGGATACACTTTCCCAGCAGTTGGTCCATTTCCTTTGAGATTATTCCACCAAAGCCAAACAAAGCCTGAAACAACCTGACAAGGGAGGAGGGAGGAACTGAACAGAGAGCCAAAGGGGGAAGTCTCACACAGCAAACACACAGACACACATATAAAGTATTTCTCCTATGCTCTACTGCTGATATTACATCCACTGGAAGAGAAGTAGACGAATTCCTCTGTTCTGCTTTGCTATCTTATCTTGTGGTATTGCTGTAATAAGAAGCCTCGGCAGCTTTCATTTGCCTTCATCCTCACAGCACAGTGAGAAGGACCTGTGTGATTACAGGAGCTGTGGTGAGCTATGGCCAGAGGCTGCATGTTCAACAAGCTTATCAGCTGTACTGCTGCTGTCCCAGCAGGGAGAGGAGAGGAGAGGAGAGTCAGAGGTAGGGAGGAGAAGACAGGTATTCCTCAGCTTTCACAGAATCAAATAAGAAGACAAACAGAATTCAAACTCGGACACACACTGACTGTTATTTCCACTTCCTTCATCTGCTGCTTGTTGTTGCATAGTTTCTCAGAGCCTTTCAAGTGTTTTGTCTCACAAGAAGTCTATAATGGAGGATTATTCACTTACAACTATAAAAGCTAAACAGGAAATTAAAAAATCTCACAAGCTGGATGGTGTTTCTGGTGCTTTGGCAAATCATGTAAGTGGTTGGAAAGCAATCAGTTATCTGCTAAAATCCTACATCGTTTATCCAAAATTTAAGGAGGTGTTCAAACAGAAAGTCAAATTCAGGTTAACCAACAAAGGGAAGAAAACAATCACAAAAAGAATGAGAACATTTTTTTTTAACACGGCTAAACACAGTATCACAGAGTCTGTGGGCAAACAATGTCAAATTAGTTAACATCCACATACCTGTCCTGGTTACACATTGTAGGCTGTGTCAAGATAACCAGACACAAACTACATACAACTTTATTTCCATCTTTAAGATCAAAATAATACCAGATAACATAATAAGATACAATCAGTAGCCTGTGCTTGTTTACATCTGGTTAGTAGAGTATCATAGCCTTACGTCAGTGGCCATTAAATGTAGCTAGGGGCCTGGGGTAGCTAAATTGACTGGTACTTATATAGCACTTTTCTAGTCTGTCTGACTACTTAAAGTGCTTTAACACTTCTCATCACATTCACCCATTCACACCCATTCACTCACAGACGGTAGAAGCTGCTAGAAAGTAGGGACCATCAGCATTAGCTAATCTCATACGTACACATTCACACACAGCTGAACAACAGAGGGAGCAATTTGGGGTTGAGTGTCTTGCTCAAGGACTTGAGCTTGAGGCTGGCTCCAGAAGTACCAGAAGTCACATACACATGAATGGGAAAAAGCTGATCTTTACAGCAGAAATAAACATGTTTAAAGCCTGGTACAAAAGAAGAGTGTAGTCCGGATAGCTCATTTCTCGATCGGCTCTCACTGTGAGGGGGGTGAATTTTTTTCTAACGCAGCAATTTTGAAGATTTTGAAATTACGAGTCTTCCAATGAGAGGCACAGCTAACTGCGGGAACACTGTAGCTGTTGGCTAGGAGGCTCAAAGCCCGCCTCTTTACGTCACAATCGCTCGACAGCAGCAATATGGCTGCTGCCGACAATTGGCCTCAAACAGCTCTTCAGAAACAGATGGGTGACGTCACGGATCCTACGTCCATATTTTATACAGTCTATGGTTCCAACTAGCAAGGGTGATGACATTTAATCATTTAGTCGTCTAGATACGCACATTCCTGATCTCTACCTTTGGTGTTACTTAGTCTTGTGATTTTTAAACTTCACTTCCCACTTACAGGCCGGTGTTTCTCTCTGTGGTCTCTTGACAGCACACCAAGTTCTTCCTTCTGCACTAGCTGTGAACATAAAACTTCCTCTGTCAGACAGCTTACCCCGACAGAGATGAGCCAGATACTGAGTCGAGTACTTCAGAAGAGTTTATTCCATCTGCACTAAGTATTCTCTACAAATGTCCCCCTGAGTTTATGCCATCTGAACAAATTATACATCGCCAGTGGAGGGCTTTTTGAAAAAAGACCTGCATGAAAATGCAGCTGAAAGTGTCCAAGAGCAAACCTTCAGCTTGTGAACTAATGTAGCCACACTAGAGGTAAATAAACCTGTTCCCAGGGTTGATGAAACAGAAGTAGCAGTATCTTACAATCCTCGTCCCTGAGCCTAAAGACAAGTTTGAATGCACCGCTGCTTTAGCTGCTTACATTTGCTATTTTCTATACGTTTCAGCTGCAGTAATCGCTCCAGTGTTTAGCCAACAACTCAGCTTTTAAAATGCTTTCAGACCTGACCTAACGTGCCATGACTCACTTTCATAAATATTTCAATCTAGGAAGCAGCTTTTACTTTACTTGAAAGGTCTTTAGAAATATCCCAAACCTATTCACTCATGTAATATTGAGCACATAATTCCAGCCTCAGCTCCATGCCATTTTATTATTTTGTCCTTTCTTACATTTTATTGGTTTATGCAGCCAATTTCTCTTTTCAGAGTGATTTCTGCGAGTACTTCATTTATATTCCACATGGCTATCTATTCAATAACCAGATCACTAAAGCAATCAGGGGAATTCTCTGTCTCATCTCCTACACAACACGCTGTTTCCCTTCACTCCATGCAAATGCCCTTTTTTTTGTTCCATAGGTTGGTAGCCAAAATTGGATTTCCCTACCAGCACCTGCCTGAGAATTCAGATGGATTTGGAGGCAGGGAGGAAATCTTTATGTCTAAACAAAATGAAAAGACTGCAGGGGGGAAAAAAAGAGGCAAGAGATGTGAGGTGAGCTGCTTCACATGGGAGTGAGTATGAAGAGTCCAGTGTTCAGCAGTGAAGAGGTTTGGAGGTGTGATGCTGGTCGGCATAGAGAAAGGGAAGTCTGCTGCTACAATCAAAAAATGCAGGGTCAATAACTGTCAGAGAGAAAGAAGGACGGGAAGAGAAACGTGCCCAAGTCCAAATGGAAACTAAAGGAAAATGTAACAGAAAAGGGACAGAAGACAATAACAGAATGAAAATATGTTTCAGTAATGATTTATTTCAATTGAAAACTACTTCTTTGTCACAACACATGCATACAGGATGTTCTCATGATCTCCGGGGACTCATTTCCACCTAAACTAACCAGAACTTTTCACCCTAGAAGTTTTTCAGCCTGTTTGAATTAATTCTGCAAGCACCTGACAAATTAGACCAGTTCAATGTTCCTGTAGTTTTGGAAAGTCATGGAGCCCCTGAGGGGACATGGAGAAAAGATTTTCTCTTAAGATGCATCCTGAGAAACTCTCAAAAGCATTTCATTCAGGTTACTTCCTACTTTCAATCACATCACAGTGGAATATTAACAACAGCGGAGTGCACACTCCTGACAGAGACTAAATAGATTTAATTTTGAGCAGGGCCTCAGATATGAAGATATCAGCATGGTTTTCACACAAGTGAGAGATATTCGTAGAGAATACCCTCGTATTGTTGTCTATGGTACTCGTAACTGTCCTCTGTAATGTTGGAAAGATTTTCCCTAACTCAGCCTCCTTTGGTCAGTAACTCATCATCAGGTTTTTATCATTGCTTTGAAAAAACCAACACTTCTTTTTAACCATACGAAGACAGCTCGGGGGTACAACCCAATCTCTATGAACTGTCCTGGGAGCTCAACATCATACGTTTGCCTTAATGCACGGAGGGATCATCTATAAAGTGCAGTCCATTTCACATACAAAATGAAAAGAGCCATGAAAACAGAATCATTAACTATGTCTTCAATAAACGCAAAGTCAAAATAAACACAAACATCTTGTCAATGAAGGGAATAAACATTTTCAGTATTGCACTTTGTAGACAGTCCCTTCACACTAAACTCTCTCAGCTGGCTGAGCACAAAGGGAAATGTAAAACATTTTGCAAGAGACCCCTTAAGTTTCTTTTCCTCTATGTCCTTTAACAGGATCTGTATAAACTACTCCCCCTGACAGGTCATTTTTTAGGGTTTAAATATTTTTGTCTTGGAACATTGGCACATAGAGACACATAAGATGATGTGCCTGAGAAACTCACAATGTCAGGATGAAGACTAAAGGCTGATTTATACTTCTGCGTTGAATCAACGGCGTACCCTACGCCGGGGGTCCGCGTAGCTCCCGTACCTACGCAGAGGCCTACGCACGTAGCTGACGTGCACCTCCTCCAAAATGTAACTACGCGTAGAATCGACGCGGACCACAAGCCCTGTGATTGGTCCACTCGGCGGCTTTGTATTTCCCGCATTTACAGCACTTCCGGGATCCCGGACATCGGCCACACATCGGCCGTGTATTTCATGTCCTCCTCTCTATTCTTCATGTAATCATGTCTGTATGATAAACAACAACATGTATCAGCTGTAGATTAACATAACACGCTCTGAATAACCATGGAAAAGTAAACAGAGATCGTAGCGGGGCCGGAAGGAGGAGACCGGCTATCAGAGAGACCACACTGACCTCTAGCGTTTAGGAGGAGAATTGCAGCACGACACGGACACATCGACGCACAAGTATGTGGGGCTCATGTCCGCGTCAGCCCCTGCTGCGTAGGGGAGACGCAGAAGTATAAATCAGCCTTAAGGGTCATACAGCTGTAATGTAGTGGGAACAAACGGATGGTGCAGTCAGAGAATATATATCGACTTTTACACTACCAAAAGACACAAAAGCAACCAAACATGCAACACAACAAAAGGACGTGGAGCTGTACATGTATGTCTACTATATCTATTTCAGAGAACCTATCTTGTCTGCAAGTCTCAGTTTCACTGTAATTGGTAAATCAAACAGAGGCTGCACATTGTTCAAAAGCAGTAGAAGGAACCAAATAGGAAACACATGAATCACAACCACTTGGTCTAAACATTGTTGAATAACATTAACATTATACAGATTTGTAAATAGAAAAATGTTTCTCTGCTGAATGGAGGTCCAGTGTGTAACTTTGGATGCATTTGAGGACGACAGAGAAAACCTAAACTCTGTCTCTCACAACACATTGTCAAATGATTTTTTGATTTTTCTAACCTTTGAATACTCACTATTGTTGCCTGTTGCAAATCCACATCCACCAACACAAATTTTGCATCTTGCAATACACAGAAAACACTTGTTGGCCACAGAGGACCACCCACGTTATATTCAGCTGCAATGGATTAAGATCCTGTGTCTACAAAGGAAAGATCGACCTGAGATTGTTGTGAGGAGAAGCTAAGAACAGATTATCACAGATGGTCACACAGACCAGCAGAGAAAAGCCAGAGGTCTCTTCCTTGTCAGCCTTCTTGTGTATGAAATTTAAAATTCAGAATATTACATGGGCAATAGTTCAATAATGGAAAATGAAAGTTAACCCAAGCGTGGACAGAGAGAGGACTCTCAGCTCTTAGTACAATAAAAAAAGAAATCCATTCTTGCTTTAGTCAGAGTTGTCTCCTTCAGAACTTATCATTTATCTCACATCAAACATTTCAGAGGCATTTCCATTAGCAGAGGGCATCATAAATATCGCCTATCAAGGTTTCTCCCGTTAAAAAAAGCCCAAGATTGAGAGAGTGATGTCAAAACAGCTTTGAGCTAATTACACATTTCTTTAATGCTGCAACAATATCATTCAACTACTCCACAGAGGGAAATAATCGAATCCTCTGTTTTTCTTTAGGAGGGATCAAAGTTTAAAAGATCTCCTCTTGTCTTCTGTTTCATCACAAGGACTCAGATAAATTTCACTCATCTGGTGACGTCAGAAAGTCCTTCATGCTGTTAGAACAGGACATGAAGTGAAGCCGTTGGCTTATAGGTTTGCATTTAGCTGTCTTTGATCGCTCAGGAAAAAACACCTGAAATTGACCTGAAATTCTATCATTCCAGCATCACACATTCTACATCTGACTGCTTTTTGTATTAAGAGAAATCAGAAACAACACACAACACTTCCTTTAAATGTTGGCACCTGGCTTTTTGTGCTCATGCCCAGGTGAGGGAAAAAATGGCACCTCCACTCCAGCTCAGCCGTTGTGAATACTGACAGTCTTACAATGGCACATGGAAGCTGTGATGTAGGTCCACCTGGATTCATGTCAGCTCCACAGGAAAAAAGCAGCAGAGGAAACATGATGCAGAGGCTGAGTGGCAGCTTGTTTACCTCCGGATATTTATTTCAACTTCAGGGGAGGAGGGGGTTAGTTGGAAGAACTTGAAAAAACCCCGGCCCCTTGGCTTAAAGCAGCAGGAGATCACTGCCAGCAAGGAAGTCTGAACACTGCCCAGTTGGCTTCACGCACCAACACATGGCTCACTGATGTATCTGCAGCTGCTTGTTCAGTTATGTCAATATTGAGTGACAGTCTTTTCAGCCACTTTCCCACATGCACTGCGCTCATATCATCTGGAAGTGGCGCACATGTGACTGCAAACAGACAAATCTGTTCCATGCCAGCTGACTAGGAGGTGGAACATTATCTGTGTGAGCAGGGTGACATGATTTTTTTCACACTGAGTGAAGTTTCCCTGTTTTTACTCTCTACTGCTCATCTCATTTCACTCTATATTTTGTCCACTGCTGTCTTTGTCTTATAGAATCATCCATAAACATGGTTTATTTCTATTAGAGCTGCAACTAACAACTGTTTGATAGCTGTCCAATCATCATAAAAGTTTTCCCGGCTGTTTCATAGCAGATGAGGAGGAACAAAAGACTTGAGGAGAGAAAAATATGAACTCCCATTTGAGATAAAGATTTTAAAATGATGGACTGAAAATGCAAAACTCACAGTGTTGCTTTAATGTTGGACCGGGAAGTTGAACGTCACCATGCCATCACCTCAAAGGCTTGTGCATTACTGACGTGCTCCCATGAAAAGAAAGTTCAGGTTTACAGATCCGGCAGGCAGCTCTTTTCTTTGCGGCATTGGGGAAAATGCTCCTGGAGTTCAGATATTTTATGACACGATGATGTTGCATCGGTTGCCACCATATTGCTTTGTTCTGTCATTTCAAGGTTTTGCATGGCTTCTAAACCCAGGACAGTAAAGATGCAAGATGTCTCACTCCTCAGTATTGCATTTTGCTATGTTTTGTGAACCTGTTGCTTTATGGAGGCTGTGTTGCACACGCCACTCTCTGCAGAGATGGTAAGGATGCAACTGTGTGCGTGCACCAACCATGCATGCAGCCTGTTACAGTCGCTCCTGTTCTTCTTTCTGATTTTTCTTCTCTTTCTTCATCATACTTTGTAGGATTTTTCTCTGGCAGTTTGTGCAAGTTGTGACCTCCTTTGGCCCTCCGTTGGTGAGAGTTGTGGACTGCTTTTCACAATGAAATCACCAACTTTAACTTTTACTCGCATTACTGTTGCCCGGCAACCCCGCTTTGTTTTTGTTTTTACCCATGTCCAGCTGGTTGAGCTGAACCGCTGGATATTCCTGCAGAACTCTGGAGATTTAGGACGCATAAAGGCAGAGGAGGCATAGAGCTACGAGGAGGAGAGCTGGTACAAGAAGATGGAGGTTTATAGAGAGGAGATCGAAGCCGTGTCTCTCCTCTCTCATCGTGGGCAACATGAGATCTCTGGCTAATAAGATGGGCGAGCTCACAGGACTTGTCAGGAGTCAGACAGAGTTTCAGAAATGTATCATGTTGTGTTTTACAGAAACATGGCTGCATCAGGATATTCCCGACCACAAAGTATCCATTGACAGCTTCTAGACAGGGGTAGCACTGAGAGCGCTGTGGGCTTCCAACCAATATATGTGCACAAGGAGATCTCACGTCATACTGGTAGCTGTTTACACCCCCCTCTGCAAACCCGACGACTAATATTGTGTATAGGAGCAACTGTAATGGCTGAATTTCCCTTCCCCGGATAAAGTATTTCTGATTCTGATTCTGAAGATGTCTCACTCCTCAGCAATTTGACTCCCAAAAACGATCTCATGTCTGCGCACAGCATAAAAATGTGCGATGACGTCACCAACAACTCTTCAACTTTTAAATTGAACTGTGACTGATTTTGTCATTGGTTTTTGTCAACTACATCAAGGGATCACTGCACTGCTATTTTCAGTCAGCCTAGATAAGTCCTCCTCCGGCTTGGGTTACCTTGAAACTTGGAAAAAGTAGGTGAAAATATACCAAAGTTTGCACTTGTGGACTGTTTCTAATGCAGAGTTCAAAGGTTCAGACACCGAGAGCTCTTCAACAAACATTAAGAATGACTTAAAGCTGTGAATTTTTCATACAGAGAAAGTTAATTCTGTGTTTTTGCCTGTTTGTGTCAGACTCTCTTCCAAACCAAGCCACCCCTGCAACCCCCTCTTCATCTTTCCTGCACACTGATCTGAAACACATGATTTCAGATGAACCCCCCTGAAGCACTCTCTGTATCAGCAAACACTGTGACACACCGCCAAAGTTAGCCCAGGCCTCTTCCTCACTCTGAACACACACGGTTTCATTCATGCATGCTCTCACGCAGGTGTAACCGTGCTCAGACAGCTCATTTGAACTCATACAGAGGATAAAACAGGACGGGCTGGCAGGCTGCACGCACTGATACAGGCTTTGCTGTGCGAGGCGAAGTTACTGTAATTGGAGTGCCTTTCAAAGTCTCAGTTTCTCCGGGAAAAACGGTATAAAAGCTGACAGCATTTGCTGGATTTCTCTTTGCCGAGCTCACGGGCCGATGCTCCGCCCGCAGCTACACAACTCCCAGCTCAAGCTTCAGAGCTGCACTTTTTTTTAATACTCCATCACTTTTGGTTAGTCAGAGCAGGAAGTAAGCTAGGCTCAAAGAAACAGACACTTTTAAGCTAAACGGCTCAAATACTTCAGTGAAACATGAGAATAAGTTTGAAATAATACAAGTGAGGAAATACAGAGATTCAGTTTGATCAGTGAAAGCTTTTTATGTCCTGTTATAAAACTCAAACGCTGCAAGGCTAATTGACTAACCTTTCATTTTCTACTTTCAGCAGTACAGGAGGTTGTTGAAATGGTGAATAGTGTTAAAAGCTTCAGAAGTGAGCTTAATGTCATAGAGAGGTGAAGTTTTTTCACTGAATTGAAGGAAGCATGAAACCAGATTAAGAGGAACACTGACTCAAACCCTTGACACAGAAAGACTAATGATTACGAAACATTAATGATAATCATTGCTGACTAAACACTCATTATCTAAAGCAGAGCAGCTCAAACTTTGTGCCGGGCCCTAACAAGGCCATAGGGCCAAACCTCTGGTGGGTCAGCACATGACAGGACTGCTAATACAACTTAATGAGAGCTGGTTTCAGGATGTGACTCATTTTCTCAGTGGGCTGAACAAGTTCACTACGTGCTTGAAACAGGCACACACTGCTTACTGCACTGTCTGCATGTCTCATGTGGTTTGATAATACTATTTGTTGCTTTTAACCTTCAGTAAGTTTGATAAGGTAGCATTCTTCTGTTGTCTCGATAAAATATTTTAGATTTTTTATCTAGGCTTTAGATAGGGGTTATCCAGGCTTTAGATAGGGATATAGTGATTTATAAAGCATAAAGAGCATACATTTCACAAAGTTTCAAAGTAAGTTGAATGTTTGAGTCAAGAGAAATTCATCACAATGCCACATCATCCAGCTGCTGAACCAGATGCATACAAGTGAGATCCCCCATAGAACAATCTGTAGTGTGAACAGGTTAATCCTTCTGTTGTTCTCCAAATTGTGTTATTATACGGCTCCCTTTCTGATATTCTAGCTGTGTAAGATGCTTAATTCTGATTGGTCAAAGCCCCTTGACGACGGTTATTAACTTTCACTAAAATGAGCAACACCAGAGGCAAACTGATCACACCTGCAGCAGAGCAGGTGATTGAATCCTTGGGGTAAAGGTTGCTACAAAGAAACTGAAATAATGAGCGGTGGTGATGTGACAATGTAACAAACATAGCGGTGTGCAACAGTGTAGCGGTGAGCGTACAAAGAAATGCAAACAACACAGGAGACTTGATTAAGTTGAGTTAATCTGAGCTACTTCAACTCATGAACCCCAGTGTATAAACTAAACTGGAGCTAAAGGCACAAACCACTAAGGACAGTGTCACGTCGGGCAGGGTCTACATTAGCCAGTACTTACAGGCTATTAGCCGGTTTCACGTGCAGTTGTCCGGCATATAGAGATATCATCGGCCAAAATGTCCGGTGGAAAAAATACGAAATATAAATAACCACATTGCTCATAATTTAAGCTGGTGTTTTTCCCTTTAAAATTCACGTGAAAAAATTGAATAGTCTTATATTCGGAGACTACACTTTTACATACCAACATTCGTTTATGAGTGTGCAGTGAAAAAGCAGATTTTTTTGGGTGTCACCCAAACACCACACATCACTTTAACTGATTGACAGCGGCGTGGAGAAAACAGTCGGACCTGAATGCTCAAAGACATCAGGAAAACGCTTCCCCACTGATGATGGGTGCGCGAAAATTTGAGTAACCACAGCTCCATACTTTGACAAGCTTACAGAAAACCTAATCGATAATTGATTTAAATCTTTAAATGTGATTTTCTGGATTACCGTGTCAGTGTTTTTACTGTTTTATTGCTAGTAAATGTAAGTTATTTAGCAGACAGGGCTTTCTGAGTGTATGTCTGACAGTTGTTCTATATGGTTGAAATTCTGGAATATCACCGGCCAAACTGGCCGACATACAAAAAGCCTACCTTAAACTCTGACGTGGGTGTCTTGTCTCACCCTGTCGAGATTCTATTTCCTATAATCACCTGCTAACCATACATTATCCCTTACATAACAGCTGCTTGTTAACATCCTGGAGTTGAAAAAAATTCCTTCCTTTCAAGTTATAGTTTTGTTTCTGTTGGTGTGACGTTATAAAGTTATGCTTCATGCATTAAAAGCATCTGTTCACCAGTCTTTGTTAAAAAAAAAACCTGTTTGAGTAATAAGTATGATTACACTGAGGCTTTGAAGATGTCTTTAAGTAAAGGATGATCACAAGGTTTTCACATGCAGCAGTGCTTCTGTGCATACAGGACATAACTGAATCTGTTTCCTTTGAACTTGAACTGTTCTTACTCCTCATCACTTTACTGAGTGGGTGTTTCTGTTTCTGTGCCTCTCATTACCGATCTCCTTTTCTGTAACTGCACCGCTCCTCTCCTCCGGAAGCTCCAGCTGTTACCCTTCAGCAACTGGTCACCATGGTAACACACACCGGCATACTGGACTTTCGCTGTCATCAGTGTGTAGATTGAAGGACCTCTCTCATTCTTCCTCCTGATCCCAGCCTGATTTGCATAATGTGAAGAATGGTGTTGATGCGGAGCGGAGACAAGTTGGCTGCGTTTCATGCTTGACTAAGAAGTGATCCGCAGATGCGAGGCTGAGTAATTGAAAAAAGTAAACAGGAACATTGTCACAGCAAAGGTGAAAATGTGTGTTAATATGTGTGTGTGTGTGTGTGTGTGTGTGTGTGTGTGTGTGTGTGTGTGTGTGTGTGTGTGTGTGTGTGTGTGTGTGTGTGTGTGTGCTCTCCCTCTCCTCCTGACTACCAGCGTGAGAGATATACTTTTTTATCTCTCCTGTAGGTGTGTGCGCCTGCCTCAGTGTGCGCCTGCCTCAGTGTGTGTCTTCATGTTTACCCTGGATGACCTACAGAAGTTTTCCCTCCTCACTTCCAGCTCCATGCTCCACCGTCTCCCGGGGAGTTGTTATTGGCAGGCAGAGCTGAAGGGAACACTTGAGCGTGTAGGGAACAACATACAGGGAGAAAAAAATCCTAAATCTGGAGCTCAGGCTGGAGAAATGGCTGAAGATGAGTTTTGTTTTCCATTTATCCCTCATTCAACCAGATCCTCTGATTACGGCCGATATTGCTTTCGCCAAAAACAGGCTTTAGAACACTGCAGAAATATTTCCTCGGGGATGTTACTGAATACATGCACACTAATTGTAGCGAGGAAACAATCCGCACCATCAGTCTTCTCAGATATCTCCTCGGGGGCCAACAGTTTATCACGCATGATGCCTCGTAGAGTACTTGGATTACACGGGGAAATGTTTGGCATGCTGGTCTATATACAGCAGCACACATTAAAACTGATCCTACACACTGTAAATAAACTGTATTCCAATGCTTGTGTAATAAAGTAAACCCCAAAGCACTGCAGCAAGCGTCTAAGTATCCCTGTTTACCTTGGTGACAGTTCAGTGTCATTTTATCCACGCCAGGATGGGAAACAAGCTCAACACAACATACATCTATGCTGCTCAATAATAACAGAGAATATAGAGTGGAGTTGTTCTGCAAAGATGATATATCTGAGACAGGAGTTTTCACTTTTTTACTTTGTTTGCGCCTCTTTTTTGGTACTCAGCCTTCTCTCTTGGCATGTATCTGCGTGCTACTGCCAGTATGAGGTCATCCAACACCCAGCAGGTGCTACTGTATGGTATTGAAAAGAAACTCTGAAAAGCAGGAGCACACACACAACTGTCTGTGCTGCTGTTTGAGTTTTCAGCAGGTAAAAATAAATCCCAAGTAAACGTCAGAAAAAAAGTTTTGAAATCAGCTTGTAGAAGAAGAAATAAAGCAAGATGTAATTCGAATGACTGCAGACCAAGACAGTTCAATGTTGCTTATCTTGTGTAATAGCAATTATAGTGTAGAAACTAATACTAAGCCAAAATTAGACTTATTTTGGCACCCACAGCCGTCGTCCTCTTGAGAGCATTAATACATCTAAGACTTTTTTCATCCAAATGTCAATGATTTAAAAAAAAATGTAAGAGTGACTCTGCTCTCTGAAAGGAATCATGGTAATTTTAAAGTTGGGTTGGAATTTGCATAATTAAGAATGTAAATAACTGATGAGTACATTACTCATAGGATGCAAACATAGTAATCCTTTTGGGGAATTGCAAGAACATCAACTTAAAGTTCTTGTTTTTGCTCCAGTGGTTTTCTAAGCATCTGACAACATTATAGAAGGATCCCCATAGAGATGGAGCATTGAATAAGTTATATTCTGTCTAATGTTTTTTAATCAGAGCAAGCCAATACGTAACTGTCTTGAAAGACACCAGAGCTACAGATTCAGATACACAGAGTTAGGAAAAATAAATAATTTTTCAGTTTTTAATCTGTAGATCGTGGGAGTTCTTGGTCTGCGATGTCTTGCTTTGTTAGCTTGAATATGTCACAATCTAAATGATGAAAGCAGCAGCACAAACTGAAATGAAACATTCTGCAAGTTAGAATAACTTCTTGTTAACACAGTCAGTTCTCCTTGAGCAGAGCAGTCTAATGCCAACAAAAATCGTCCTCTAACAAAATCACAGTTTTTTGACACTTTAGATCAATTTGAAAAGCACAAGCACTGCTAATGGACGACCTCTGAATGACAGATGGAGAGATAACCTTCCATTAAAACCAAATTACTGTTCAGCTAAAGCAATCAGTTGAATCAGTTTCCACAGATTTTGTAGCGATCGGTCAATTAGACCCTATATAATGTGATAACAAGGTTCAGGGTTTTTTAATACCAGCAGGAGAAAATAATCCCACATAAATAGAATAAACAGTGATGCACTTTGAATGAATGTGCTGCCTATGGGAACAGTCAATTAAGCTTGTTTTTTTTATCTGTATTCCATGTACACAATGCAAATGCCTGAAAGCATCTCTTTAAAAATGCAATTACACGTCAAAGCTACACAGACCACAAGCCCTGTGATTGGTCCACTGGGTATCATCAGAATTTCCAACATTTGCAACATTTCAAGTATTGCATCACATAGGCCATACATTCCATCTCCTCCAACGTCTCCTTGCTTTTCATCTTAATAATCAATAATTGTGGTATGATCAGCTGCTCTATGTTTATCAGCCCCAACCCCAAGATAAGACATTCCTTTGAACAAACAAGCAGAGAATGTAGCAGGACTAAAAACTGGCGATATGATTGGTTGAAAACTGCACTGCCATTAGCATTCGGTGGAGTATTACAGAGCAATGTGGACACTTCAACGCACAAGTATGTAGGGTTTATGCCAGTGGCTACAGGGGAGAGTCAACACAGATGTATAAACCAGGCTTTCGTCTGCATATGTGCAAACTTCTCAGTATATTGTGTGTACTCTTTGAAATACTCCTTTATCCCCCACAACCACTGAACACTGAGCTCTTTATTTCTTTATAATTACAGCAGCTTTTTTACTACAGAAGCAGTGATACCTTTCATCAATGCAATACAGCAAGCTCCTTCTGCCAGTTCAGGAAGAAAAAGTACATCACTCTTTTTTGACACACCAGATATCAAGGTTTTGGAGTGAAGCTCCTCAAGGTCTTTCCAACACAGCTACGAGCCCCTCTTGTGACGAGGAGTCTCTATCCTCTCTCCTGTCCATCTTCTTTTTACTTTCTTTAACAATTAATCTCAGTGACTTCACATTAGAGCTCTTTTCCTGTACCGTCACTCTAAAAGTTTCCTCTCC